>NW_024100054.1:600000-1091882 GCF_016545835.1 Crotalus tigris
TGTCATCTGCTGGATTTTGGTTTGAAATGAATAAAAATAGGTCTTGAAAGCTACGATTCTGTCTAGATCTGAGATGTAACTTTGTTGAGCTGCTGACTACTTTCAAACATTGCATTAGACAATAATGTGGTTTGGCATAGCATCCTCTGTGAAACCAGCCATTATGGCTTGTAATCAGTGGCTTGTGATTTAGTATGTATGAAACCAAACATATGTTTTACTTAGCAAAACATGGTTAAACTAACCACAGTTTATTGGAATGCAATGCAGTAAGTAAACTATCAGATTAAAAGTTCCATTGAAATCTTTCAGATTTCTGCATAAATAGAAGTGTTTGATGATATTCCAGGCACAACCACATTTTAATCTGGCATGTTATGCAATTAGTCTGTAGTTCATTGTGTTGTATGAACCAAAATAACTTGAGTAAATTAGTATTACATTACCAGTATGAGTTGTATCAGTTTGGAAAAATCAGGATAAATGTTCATTGGCGGAGATGTCAGCAATAGTAAAATAACCCCATATTAGAAAAGATTCCTTTTTAATGTGCTGTTGTTAAACCTGAAGTCTGTATTGTAGCATTCCTGCGCATCAATATGACAATAACTCTTCTTTTGGCATCTGGCAATCTTTATTTATTTTCACTATTGTGCTTTTGAGTCAGTGTGGACTAGACTGGCCTAGACCTTGCAGTTTTCTTGGAAGGTGTTTTGGAAGTGGTTTGCTTTTGCCTACTTCCTTGGGCTGAGCAGGAGTGACTGGCTCAAGATCACCAGCTGGCTTTGTGCCTAAAGCGGGACTAGAACTCACAATCTCCCAGTTACTAGTTTGGTGCCTTAACCACTACATTAGGTTGGCTCTCTCCATAGCCACTTGATTTTCATTTCTTCTTTAATTAAAATGAACAGAGAACTAGCATGTTGCAAAACAGAACTTCCTCTGTTTTGGTGAGAGAAGATTCCTGATAAATGAGTGATTGTGTGTGCTATTCTGTCCATGACATGTCAAAATTCCTAGCCCACAAAAGGATGATAACATATGGCTATCTTTTAAAACTGTAACTTGTTACTAAAATTGTACTACTGTGTTTCACCAAAAATAAAACCTACCCTGAAAATAAGCCCTAGCTTGATTTTTACGTATGCGTCTAATATAAGCCCTACTGCCAAATAAGCCCTCAATAAGACCTCGCCGACTCCATCCCACCATCTGGTTGCATGAGGTGGGGTGAGGCGCATGCATAAAAATCAAGCTAGGGCAGGGGTGGGGGTGTGGAGCTGCCCCACGTGCCCCGCACCCGCTTACCTCAGGACTGCTGCAGCCAGCCTCCCACGCCTCCCAGGCCCCCACATCTGCCTTGCCTCATGGCAGCAGCACCAACAGTCTAGTCCAGCAGTCCACCATCAGCCCACTTCTTCTGTGGCCGCTTGCTGCCACTTGTGTGCATCACCTCCAGCCTCCATTTTGAGCTCTGAGTTAAAGGCCTCTGCTGGTGAAACAGGCTGGGGGCGATGAGCGAGCAGCCACAGAAGAAGTGGGCTGGCAGCCATGTAGGCTCCTGCTAGATGGGGTTGTTGGTGCCGCAGCAAGGCAAGACGGTGGAAAAGACATCCCCTGAAAATAAGACCTAATAACTCTTTTGGAGGCAAAAAACATAAGACCGGGTCTTATTTGGGGGAAAACACTGCAAATAGATTTTCTTTCCTCCGAAGCTAGTTCAGTTCTATGTGTTTGTTTGCCAGGTTGTCTCTTTGAATTTGGACAGGGAATTCTGAGCTGCTAGCAATCCTTGGAGATTATTCACTATTGAGAAGTGGATAATATTTTTCTTATGGCTATTTTTGCATGAAGACTATTTTAGCCTAGCACGTTGCGCAAACACAGAAATTGGTTCATTAATGATTCCATGTATTATACCAGCTCAGAAACTGGAATAATTGAGCAAACACGGTTCATTTGGGCGAGCAAGACTTGTATTCAGTTTTTTCCCATTCCTTTTACTTATGCTTCATTCTAATGTGCTAATGCCTTTTGACAAGCACATCAGCATTCATTTTCTGACTGAAAAAGAAAAAAGGTCACTTGTGTCCAAAAATGAAATGAATCACACTGAAAATGGATGGGTCAGAGATTTAGACTGACAATTTTGACTTTGACCAAGTTGTTAACTGAAATTTGAAGTGTGAGAGCTTGGGGGCTTGGCAGTATTTATTTGTCCAAAAAATCATTGTACATTATGATTAATGCAGAAGAACAAGGATTAGGACACTACCCATGCTTTTAAAAAAATTTATTTTTATTAAGTGTAAATGTCAGCAATTAGATAGGATAAAAAAAAGAATGGAGAAAATGTGAGAGAAATTCATTAAATTTTATATTAGATTTCTAATGAAGAGAAGGAAAAATCCCTTTCTGGATATTTGAATGACTGAAATTATGTATGGGCTAAAATACATGTTCCTTAATCATGGTTTATAGTATAATCACACTTTACCCTATTTATTCAAACTCAATTTAGAATAGAATAGAATAGAATAGAATAGAATAGAATAGAATAGAATAGAATAGAATAGAATAGAGCTGGAAGGGACCTTGGAGGTCTTCTAGTCCAGCCCCCTGCTCAAGCAGGAGAACCTATACCATCTCAGACAAGTGACTGTCTAGTCCAGGTGTCTTCAAACTCGGCCCTTTTATGACTCATGGACTTCAACTCCCAGAACTCCTCAGCCAGGTATGCTGGCTGAGGCATTCTGGGAGTTGAATCCATGAGTCATAAAAGGGCCGAGTTTGAAGACCTGGTCTAGTTTCTTCTTAAAAACCTCCAGTGATGGAGCGCCCATGATTTCTGGAGGCAAGCTGTTCCACCGGTTCATTTTCCTCACTGTCAGAAAGTTTATCCTTAATTCCGGGTTGCTTCTCTCTTTGATCAGTTTCCAACCATTGTTTCTCATCCTTCCCTCTGGTGCTTTGGTGAATAATGTGGCTCCCTCTTCTTTGTGGCAGTCCCTCAAATACTGGAATACTGCTATCATGTCTCCCCTATTTCTTCTTTCCTGGTTCAGGATTTCTGGGAGTTGAAGTCCACTAGTCATAAAAAAGCCAAGATTGCCTACCCCTGGACTAGCCAAACCCAAGTCCTGCAGCCGTTCTTCATATGTTTTAGTTTCCAGGCCTTTGGCCATCTTAGTTGCTCTTCTCTGAATTTTTTCCAAACTCTCAACATCTTTTTTGTGATATGGTGACCAAAATTGGCTGCAGTATTCCAGATGTGGTCTTACTAGGGTTTTATAAAGCTGTACTAATACTTTGTGTGATCTTGATTCTATTTAGAAACCACAATGAATGGCTTCCCGTATCATGTTGATACACCATGATTTTTGGCTTTGAATCAGCATGTTGTATGAACTCAGCCTGAGATGAGGCAGTGCTAAACTGAGTTAATAAAAATGCTCTTTGGAAACATCTCAAAATCATGTTCATATTTTAAAGTGCTGTTGGACTGATTTCCTTTACAGTCAGTCCCATTTCAGAAATCCTATCCTAAACAATCTGAATATGTCCCAGGCTCACCTATTCCCCATACATACTTCAAAAGAGGAAAGAATCTTAACTGTTTGGTTTTATGTTAGCACTATATGAATTATAAGGCATTTCCAACAGTGGCATCTTTCATTATAAATAGCAAGAACTAGCCAAGATCAAATCCTGGCTTCAGATCTGGTTTTATTCTTAAACTGTAGTTATTAAAAGCCAAGCTTTTAATGCTATCCTGAGGTAGGTTAAAAAAAAAGGAGTGGACATCAAACAAGTTTAGAATGTGTTCATGAAAAAAGAAACAGGGTTTTCTGAACTGGATCGAATTAAAAAAATGTATTCTTCTCTTCTTTCATAAAGAACAGAACAAGAGAAAAAAGTCTGGAAAGAGTGGGAAATGCATCTAATATAGGCATCCTCACATCCCCTTTTCCCTACATTCTGAATCAGTGGTTCGCAACCTTTTTAATGCCGCGACCCCCAACCGGTCGTAAGTGGAGGACTATTCAACCAGTCGTAAGTCGAGGACTACTCAACTGGTGCAGCACCGTTTGCAGAATGGGACTTTTGGCGGGGTCAGCAGGGCAGAGACAGCCTGGACAATTCCTATTGGCTTTTGAAAACCAATAGAATTAGACTCTATTCAAGAGAGTCTATTCTATTGGCTTTCAAAAGCCAATAGAATAAAAAGGAATAGCACAGCTAAGGAAAAGGGGGAAAAAATAGCGGACTGCGTTGTTTGGCGACCCCCGTGAAATGGTCGTTCGACCCCAAATGGGGTCCCGACCCACAGGTTGAGAACCACTGTTCTAAATGATTTCTTATATTTAAAAAGCCTACAACCTGATTATAAGAGTAGAGATACCTGTAACTTTCTCATTCCTTCCCCCATCCACTTTGCTAGGACCTTCAGTAACCTGCCTTTCAATAACTCCTGATAGCTTTTTGTTGTGTGAGCCTTGTAGGCAGATGCTGATTGCTATAATCGTGTGTTGTTTGTGTTGGATTTCAATAACTACCCTTTCCAAAACTCTGAATCAGCAGCTGAATCTTTGGCCTTCTTGCTGCTGCCCTTCTGTGAATTCTTTAGAGATCTCCCAAACACCACAGAGAGACGTTTCAAGTCAGATGAGTGAACATTAAACAGAAGTCAACTCTGTTCTCCACTCCCTCATTATTACTTAGGCATTGACACATCCAGTCTATCATCATCATCATCATCGTAGTCATTACTGCTGACCTTGAAACAGTGAGAACCCTTCAGAAGCCAACCAGAAGTTCACCAATTGGGGAGCAGAAAAACATACTTGAGCCAATCCCTCTTAAACACTGTGTCTGCTTCTTTGGTAATTTTTAAGCACAGAGAGAATGGTTACTAGGTGGAGGGGGGGGGGAAAGGTACTGTGACATTTGATTTAAAAAAATAATTTTGACAAATGAAAAGGAAACATGTCTGAAAGATGCTGCCACCAATGAAACAAAGGAGAGGAGGGAGATCTCGGGAGAAACTTTTCAGTCTTAAGAATGACCTCTCCTTCCACATGGATATTTTTTTATCAGAGAGGATTGACAGAGGGAAACTTATGTAAAATTTCCTCTTTCAGTCTGTTGTGCAATAATCAGGGTTTTTGATGTGCTAAGAAAAAAAAATCTTGTATTATCCTGAAGCACCCCCCTTCCAAAAAAATATGCAAACATGTCTTGAGTTTTGGAGATGATTCAGTAAATATAAATACAGCAGTTTGACTCACTAAGTCTTTCCCTGAATTAAAGTGCTCTCCACCCAGATTTGAATTGCAGAAAACAATACCAGCATGAAACAAATGTCCCTAACCTGCTTTTACTGCCTCTTTTCTGAGACATTGCTTTCCCTGTGAGCCGTAATGAGTGGTAAAACCTAACAGATTTTGCACATGTTGAGGCTATCCTTGACTGGTGTTAGAATGAGGGAGGCATCAGTTGAACACAAAGGACAACTGAAGCCTCTCTTATTCATGGACTGAGGATGAGATGAAGGCCAGTTCATGGCAACATGGCAGACCAAAAGATGTTCCCAGGCATAATTTATATCATTGCTAGCTGGAACTGCGGTTGTCAGGAGATTGTAGCACTGGTCAGTTTTATGTGATAATGTCATTACATGCACTTCTCCAGTCAATAATGTGGAATTGAGGGGGAGAAAACAAAGCTAATATTGATACAAGGTGGGGATGAATTTACACTAGTAAAACCCTGTGTTTGTTTTATAAGATATAATTTTGCTACAGCGATCTGTATGAGAAATCTGATTCAGGAAGGAGATGCAGTGGAAAATTCTGGAATTTCCTGTTTATCGGTTAAGAAAAACAAAATACTGGGATATACTGATTTGTGCCAGGTTGCCTTATTTTGGGTAACCATTTTTAGAATTTTTTTTAAGAGGCCAAAAATCTTGGCCAGGCTTTGGAAATAATTTGGCATGAATCCTTTAGAAAATCTTAAAGGAAATTGCAACCATTTCCCTTCTGTGAAGCGTTAAAGTCTGTTGGTTGATTGATTAAGCAAGCTTCCTCTGATACAGATTTTGAGCAATAGTACGTTTTTCCTTTTTATAGTACTGTAAATTAACCATCCACTGTTTTTTCCCTGCAAAGCTGCTTTGGAATGTCTGAAAGAATTTTATATTATGGAAAGAACCTACTACCTACCCTTATTTATATTTTTAAAAGTATTTTATGGAAAAACTAGGATTTTGCTGGGTGAGCATTGGTATTTTGTGGAAACTGCAGAGAAGAAGAAAAAGGGAAAAAAACCCCAAATCCTAAATCTATAGATGCTGTAGATTTGTCCTAAAAAGAAAGGCTAAAGACCTTTTGCCAATACTAAGTAAATGCTATCCACCCCATTCTTATATCAGCAGAACATTTGATTATGCTGGAGTTCTCAGATTCTGGCTTGCAATTCCCTGGGCTTCACAATTACAGTTAAAGCAGGACTTTTTTTTTGCCATTGCTGGCAATGGGTGGGCACGGTTTAGCTCTGATGCATCCGGCCCATGGCCTGGCAGTTTGACACCCCTGACTTAAAGGGATTCACATATTTCAGGATGGGTAGAGGATGTGGGTGAGGAGTATGCTCAGCATCTGCAGAGCTTTAACTCCTGGGAAGGCAAGATAGAAAGATTGCAGTCAATGGAAAGGAGTGATTCAGCCTGGCCACTATTCACCATTGAGATTTTATTCAGGATGGAGATGAACATGAAGCCTGGAATCACTTGAGAAACTGAGCTAAAAGCAAACCACTTATAGGAGAGCATTGTTTCTAGTGTAAATGCAGCTGAGGTGTAAATTGGTACCTCTAGCGCAGGGGTGACAAACTCAATTTCATTGAGGGCCGCATCAGCATTGCAGTTGTCCTCAGGGGGGCGGATAGGTGTGGCCAGGGTGGTCACGGCCTACTGGGTGGGCATGGCCAGCTCTACATCATTCGTGTCAAGGGTGCCTGTGGGGGCCTGGGCAGGAGTGGGACAGATCTGAGGGTCTCTGCCAGAAGGGGCTGGGACCAAGGCATGGTCCACTGGAAGAGCCTGCCGAAACCCCTCCCCCAGAGCCTATCAAGCCGGATATGTGAAGTAGGCAAGGGCCATTTGCTGGCCACTTCCAGACAATGGTGCATTTCTTCATTCCTCACAAAGGGTGACACCTCCCCAGAATGCACCCAGGGGATGGGGCTGATGCGGCAGGGGCTGGTTTCTCGCTGTTTCCAGACGGCCTTGTGGAGCTAAGACTGAATGTGTTTCAGCATAGATGGCCACCACAAAATTGTACATTGGCTCCCTGACCTGGGCTGGGGCCAAGGCAGTGGGGGCCGTTCCCTCACTGTTTCCAGGATGGCTTCATGGGCCACATGAAACCACGTCGCGGGCCGCATCCAGCCCCTGGGCCTTGTGTTTGACATGTCTGCTCTAGCATGTTGAAAGATAGGCAGGAAGCAAAGTATCTGCAGAGTTATGACTTTCAGAGAAGGAATCTGTTCCATTTATATCAGATAACCCAGCCATAAGGCTTGAAGGGATCAGGCATCCTTCAGGGCGCAAGAAAAGATTCTTATCCTTGGAAAAGTCATCCAATTTTGTTTGTTATTATTTTATTTCTAAGCTGATGCTCAGCTAGGGCAAATACTTCACATGGAGGATCCATCCCATTGACTGAATATTTACCTTGTGAGTATTTCCCTCTGGTCTCCACTTCCAGTACTTAAATGGCTGTTCAAGACCTTTCTTTCTTTCTTTCTTTCTTTCTTTCTTTCTTTCTTTCTTTCTTTCTTTCTTTCTTTCTTTCTTTCTTTCTCTCTCTCTCTCTCTCTCTCTCTCTCTCTCTCTCTCTTTCTTTCTTTCTCTCTCTCTCTCTCTCTCTCTCTCTCTCTCTTTCTCTCTCTCGCCCCGCCCTGCCTAAGAACACATGGACACAGGCAAACCTAAGATCCTTTATGCACTGTGATAAATGCCTCTTGGGAGAAGGTGATGCTCTTTCGTCTGAAGGAGTACAAAAAGGGATTAAAGCATTCATTCCTTGATCCAGCTGTTTAGGATAACTCTTAGCCTGTCTTCAACAATCCTTCTTTAAAGAAAGTTGTTGAAAAGGTAATGCGCCAGAAGCTACGGAAAGTGTTGAAATTGATTATATGGATTCTTTTCAATAAAGATTTAGGTCTGAGCATGCGGGAACATTGGTCATTCTTGCAGATGCCTTGCAGTAGGACCTGGTTTGGGGGGATGTGAGCTGCTTAAGCTTACTGGACATCTAAGCTGCCTCAGTCCCATTAATATTGGCATCCTTCTGATCAATAAGTGAGAGGTTTTCCTGAGAGCATTATCCTCAATTATTCTCTTCCTTTATGAGTGGGCAGTTCTAATTGGTAGGGATGGGGCCAGGTAAAGCCAAACTGCTGGGCACCCCACTGCAAGGTCATTCTTATCGTTTACACAATACATAAAATGGTTGAGTGTATATTATTTTTCCTCATGAGAGGAGGAATCGGAAGTATGTTGAAGATACCCAGTTATTTATCTTCATTCTGGGTTGAATAGAATATCTCATCAAAGTTATAACCCAGTGCTAGATGCTGTTAGAATCTGAATGGGGAGAAATAGACTATTTATTTCTCATCTTTATTATTGTAGCAAAATGGAGTGGCTTTGACAAAGAAGCCTTCAGATTCCAGAGTAAGCTTATCTATGACATTAGACAGGCTTGCATTCCTCTGCAGAAAGCAGAGATACCATCTGAGTGTTCTTCTGGATTTATGGTTTCTGCTAGAAAATCAGATAGAAATCGTACCTAGGTGGGCCTTTTACCCTTTGTACAGCTTCAATTTGTGCATCAGTTTGCCCTGCTGGTTTTTTTGTTTGTTTGTTTTTTAGCAAAAGCTGAAATGACTGCTGTGGTAAACTTTTGGGTGCAGTTCAAGCCATCTGCATGGCTTCGGACTTGATGTCTCTGAGATCACTGGTTCTATGTAGAATCTGCCCTTTCAGTAAGAGCTGAGCTAGAGCATCATTTGAAGATGAGCCTTTTCAGTTATCCCTACCTCCTCAACCCAGCTCTCTGTAACAGCTTAACTCTACAGACAAAGATGGCTTATTGTGCCAGTAATGAAGAGGGGGAAAGCAGCTCAGGATAAGCAAAGAAGATCATGTCTCTGATTTGAATGAATTAATATATCCAAGGTTAGATCAAATACGTCCTGGAGTTCTGAAGGGACTAGAGATCTAGCTAAGTGCAGTTTTGGAGAATAGGAGGACCCAAAAGACTCAGGGAGATCAAATGCCTGTATCTGCAAAAAAAGGGAAAGGATTACATGGAAGATGACAGATCTGCTAGCTTGCTATCTATATTGGGCAAGGTTCTCAAGAAGATTATTCTTAGAATTTGAATAAGAATGCATCAATTAACAAGAGTTTAACAAGTCATGACAGAGTAAACTACTTCCCTTTCTAATAAAAGTGAAGTCTCTCAGGATATTGTCATTAATGAAATTCTAAATATGAGCTGCGTGGATTCATGTCTGATTGAATTATCACACTTAGAGAAAATGCATAACATCTTACATCAGTTAAGAAAGCATTATCAGGGTAGAACAGAATTCCCCAACCTTTCTAGCTTTGCGGACTGGTGGGGGAGGAGAGAGAAGGGATGGTTCCGCACAAGCAGGTGGCTAGAACGCATGTGCATGCAACTCCATTTGCATGAGCGGTGTGCACATGCATCCACCGCTAATGCACATGGAGCGCACATACACATGCTCGCCTTTTGCTCACACAAGTGAGGAGGCGTGCACGCTCGCCCACTGTTTCTGTGGCCCGGTTGCAAACAGCTCACAGCCACCTAGTGGGCCGCAGGCCAGAGGTTGGGGATCCTGGAGTAGAATACAAGAGGATTCTGTTCTGAGCCCCTTATCATTCAATAATTTCATCGATGACTTAGATGAGGAATTTGAGGGAAAATCTATAAGATTTACAAATGACATAAAACTAGAAGGAACAGTTAATGCTTTAGTCTCTATTTAAATCTTACTAATTTTAACTATGATCTTTTTATCATTTTGTAAGCCACCCAATTTTAACAGTGAGGTGGGCAGCATGTGAATTTTAAATAAACAAACAAATATTTCATAGAAGATACTAAGCCTCCTTAAATGCTGGACTGAAGTAGAATGGAATTTAACTGCGAGACAGATAAAGTTATATATGTGAATAAGAAAAAAATGTATGTACAAGATGGGAGAAACCTGGCTTGGTTGTAGTAGTACATATGAAATGTGTGAGTGTCTTTGTCAATCACAAGTTAAACATGAGCAAGCAGTGTGATGCAAATGCTAAAAACCCAAATGTTATTTTGGGAAGTATTAATAGGAGTATAGAATCCAAATCACAGGAAGTAATTGTCTTGTGGACAGAGACCATTTAAAATGCAATGTCTATAGAAGACATTAATAAACTGGTTCAAGTTTAGGGGAGAACTACCAAGATAGCAAGGAGAGTGGAAACAAAAGCTACATGAGAAACAATTAATAGTTTTGAGATATAACTTCCATAATCTCAGATGTTTATAAATATTTTTTCCTATACATGTTTAAGTGGTATGTTAAATGGAATATGTCCACATTTAAGCATTCACGGATTGTACCCATGGGACTTCAGCTATTACACTAAATTGTATGTAGGCCAGCAGTGCAATCCAAAACATAACTACTGAAATATCAGTAACATTGAGCTAAGGACTTGCTCCTTATTCTCCCTATAGCCATTGAAATCAGCACTGAGGAGTAATTACTGATTTAGAGTGAATCCAGCCTGCATTATTTTGCTGCAAAATTTGAACAAGTCTGGTATACAAATAGTAATGCTATTTAATTGTTTGTTTATGCCATTATGTATATCATTGACCCCACAGAATGGGAAAAATGCCAAATAGACCAGCTGATTTTTAAAATGCTAGAACTGGAGTGTCAGAAGGCAATTATGTTGAAATTGAGTTGTCCTGTACATATCTGTATTTATTTTCTTACACAAATCTTACATTACATTACATTATATCACATTACATCACATTACATACCTGCCTAGGTATGAGTATATATACATCAAAGGTAAGTTGCAAATTTCAAAACTTAAAATGCCATGTTCAGGTTTTTTTCTGTGTTTGGCAATAAAAGTTTTAATCTGCTTTCCACATTAGTGAAAAATTTACGTATTTTTGCAAAAGGCTTTCCATTCCAGGAAGTGTATTATCTCTGTTGCTGTGCCTGCTCTTATAAGTCAACATATCCTCCATGATTTGAATGACCCAACTTTGATGGCCTTCCATAAGGCTAAAGATATGGCTCTCTCCTCAAACTTTGGGCCTGAGTATTGGATAATCTGTTTAGGGTGGCAACTGTTTGTTTTGTTGCAGACATGTCAAACACAAGGCCTGCGATTGGCCAATATTTGGCCTCACAGGGATGCCCCGGAGACGGTGAGGGACTGGCCCCTGCCAACCTAGTGGACCCCACAGGAGGCAGTGAGCGCATGGGGGCCAACGGCATCCAGCAGCAGGGGCTGCGTAGCCCACTGGGAATGCTGGGCAGGCCCTCCAGCAGCAGCGCTGCGGTGGTACCAGCAGCACGCGGAGTCGGGGGCACATGATGCAGACTGCTAGACACGCCTACTTTGTCCCATCTCTTTTTGGTTGGAGAGAAGATTGCCACTGGTCATCTTCTCAGCCCCCTTGAGGGTCTTACCTTTGGCCTGTGGGTGGAGCACATTCCCGTCATGCACCTCGGTACCTGCCGCGGCTGCCATCCACTCGTGCAGGTCCATTAGGTCACCACCCAGAGCTGCAGGCCCACCCAGCACAAAGGAGGCAAAGCGGTCAGCTAGGAAGCCCTGAGTAGAGGTGGTAGAGCATGCCCAGGGTGAGCAGGCAAAAGGCCACCCTGACCGGGAAAGCCGGATTCCCATTGGCATCATGGCCACCCAGGCCCAGCAGAAATGGGGGGAGGCACGCAATCCTAGCTGGGACTGGGGGACCATGACGCTGATGGAGATCTGGCTTTTCCCACTTGGAGTAGCCTTTTGCTTGCTGGCCCTGGATGTGCTCTACCACCTTTACTTGAGCTTGCTAACTGGCCATTTTGCCTCCTTTGTGCTAGGTGGGCCAGGTGCTCCAGGTGGCGGCAGCAGCCTAATGGACTGCATCCCCGCCCTATCCCCTGCCTCACCTCACCTCACCCTGCAGGACGAGCCTCCTGCCCACACCCCACCCACCAGGAAGCCCCTGGATCGCCTCCAACTCTGCCCGGCCCTCACAGGCGTCCCCCCTAAAAGCAACATCGAGATGGCCACCCCCACCCTGACCTCACCCACCCAGTCTGCTATGACCACTGCAGCCACGCCCATCCAATGGGCCACACCCACCCGACCATTCTGAGGGTATCACAATGCTGATACAGCCCTCAAGGGAATTGAGTTTGACACCCCTGTTTTGTTGGGTTTTACATCCACCCACTGTATATATATTTTTAAGATAATTGTCCATGTGGTTATTTTATTGACTGTTTATCCTCCAGAATAGCATGTCAATAGGGTGGCCATATAACTTTATTTAATAAATAATTAAATCTTGAAGTTCTAAAAATGTGTATGGGTTTCATTGTGTGTTTTGAGTGTATGTGGAGAGAAAAAGAAGATTCAGCATAAAAATAATTTGCGTTCAATTTAGGGATTTAATATTTTGTTCAGTTCCTTAAATCTCCTCCTTATGATTCAAACAGTGTTGATATGTCTGTATTCACTATTTTATTTTGAACTAAGTTTTTTTTTTTTAACAAATTCAAATTCTTTAACTGAATGAAGTTGGTTGATGCAACCCATAAATTGTCCAGTATTCCGATTTGGCAGCTCACTTGTTTACTGTGGCCAGACCTTTTCATAAGAGTTTTAAGGGCAAAATGGAAGAGGAGAAGTCTCAAGAAATGACAGCATACATTCCCTGCATGTACTTGTCTTTGAATGGCTGCTATTTTATTATATTATAAGGAAACTTGAAGAGATAACTAAATCTCCTGTGTTAAAATCTGGATAATTATTACTATGCATTTTCTGTACCTTAATTTTCTGCAGTATAGGGTAAGACAAAATATAAAGTAGTAATGATTTAGTACAATTAATGTGGAACTGTGTCGGTAATGTGTGATTGCTCAGAAGTCTTTGGTGCTGAAATCTTTTGGTTTTCACTTGATTTCTCCTTTTTTGTGGATGTAGAAGAAAATATAAGGCTTCACAAAGCATACAAAGCAGAGAACTGTGATCGTATGAACAAAAGTAAGACCTCATCTTGCTTCAAAACACCTTCTTAGCTGCACAGAAGTCTAGTCGTCTGGGCTGCAATATTGGGGAACCCTTCGTCCAAAGTTTTTTGTTTTGTTTTTCAGACACTAATTTGTAATACTTAAGGAAAAAGTATTGCTTCGACTCTTCATGTAGATAAGCCTATATTGTATGTAGATCTTACTTAACCTGAATGAACATGGGTAGCATCTCTCCTTTGTAGAAATATTCCTTCTGTTTTTGTTCTTCATCTCATTGCCTTGAAGGAAAGTCTAGTTTGTCCCCTCTTACAAAAATCTTCACTAGATCTCGCTCTCTTCAACAACTATGGGCAAGAATCTAATCCATTGTTTCTTACCAACTTTTTTAAAGTTCAAGTTGAATGCCTTCTCAGAGACAGAAGGAAACACAGAAATATTTCCATAAATTAAATTCTATTGGAATTCCATATGTTTTCTATTTTTTGCAGCTATGCCAGATATCTGAGGTAGCATTCTGAAGGGAATATAATGGTGACTATCCCCCGATAGGTATGTCTATTTATAGTGCTGAACATAAATATATAGACAAATGGCATAAAACTAGCCAGAATGATGGAGTAATTCTCATTCTCAGCTGGCACAACCAACGGCCCAGCAATCTCTTAAAGATACTTCAAGCATCATGTACTCCTCCTGTGTTACATTCTACAATCCATAATCATCATTCTCCAGCTCATTGTGAATAAGAAACAATGGAGACAGAAGATAAAACATAGCTGGGAAGGAGAAATGCATAGGTGAACATGTTTACATTTGGTTATGGATTTGATGTTGCTTCCAGTAGATAACTTTCCAGCATATTTCTATTTTTCTAATTGATTTTTCTTGCTTAACGAGCCAAAGCAAACAATTGCACAATCTACAGCTGAATATGTTGTTCATTTCCAAGGGATTAGCTTGAGTCATTTAAGCACACATGTAGGGCCTGCTGAATCAGATATTTGTTATGCTTTAACTTGCACTGGAATCCAATCAAGGAAAATGACACCTCCTATAGAAGACATAGCTTATTTGATAAATGAGGGATAAAACAAGTCTAGGTTATCATGATGTGTATGAGCAACTCAAATTACTGATTTTCCAACTGTCCAATTTTTTATTCATTTATTATTGCAATTTATATGACCTCCCATCTCAAATATAAATATCTAAACTATACTAGCCAAAAATACCATAAAACAACAATGAATGTAAAACAGCAACTGGGTTATAAACACAGCCATCAGTAACGATTATCATAGCCAATGCATGGGTACAATCCAACTTCTTGACTCTCAAGCCTGGTTACACTGTTCCACCAATTACCTAAGTTAAAGTTACTTCCTCCAAGGAGAGGAATCCCTAGGGCTAGGCCCTGTTTGCATACAGAGATTTTTTAAAAAACAAAACATGGGATTAAGGTTTGTAGCCTGGTCTTAAATCCTATTATGAAAAATTCCCAGGCCTGGCAATTCAAATTAAGTGAAAGAAAATGCTTAGCTTGACTTGCTATTCTCCAACAACACAATTTAAGGAGCTTATTACTCTGTGTTGACATGCATCTCATCTAATGCCTCATCCCCAAATTTGTTATTTCTTTCTAGGAATGATTTTGGAGGGATCTCAGGCTACTCTCTTGTTTCACCCTGGGGATAATGCAGTGAATGTTAGCACTGTGGCCTCAGGTTTGTTTCTGAGTTCAGAAACTGTTCTGAGATGTTTTTTTGTTTCCCAGTTCAAATGAATGAAATACAGTAGCATTTCAGAAGAATCTATATTTTTAGGAAGGTATAGCTGCTGTGGGAGCTCAAAAAAGGATCCAGCTACGTTAATGTATTGTACATAGGAGCAGCATTCAAGACTCTGCATCCTCTGAAACATTTTTATAGATAAATTTTGAGGTGCTGCACAGGCCTACTGTTTTTCAATTCATCTTTATGTGTGTTATTTATTCATTCATTTGCTTATAGGACTTACAGGTCACTCTAGCTTTGAGCAGCATACAACTTCCTAAATCTGTAATTTGGGTTAAAACAAACATAATAATCCAAGATTAAAACCAATTATACAATTATGATCAAAGAATAAAACAATGCATTATAAATCCTTAGAAGGATTTGTTTGCTTCCTGCTATTGCCCAGTCGTAATCAGAATTTTCTAGTGTGATAAGAATTCCAATTGTAAAGACTAGCAACAACGGGCAATATTCTTTTGGCATACCTATTTGTATTAGAGAAAAGATCACTACAAGTAACGTCTAGCTAATTCTGATGGACACTAATGGAACAGGAAATCACAAGGCATTGGTTACATTGGGAAGTGGAAAAGAGACAAAACACAAGGAACCAATTACTTCTATATGGTTGCTTAGAAAATGACATCCATTCACTCCACTCAAGCTCAACTTGTGGGGATTTTCACCTTTTTACATAAATAAAAATACCAATAGAAGAGAATATATATATCGTGTTTCCCCCAAAATAAGATCCGGTCTTATATATTATCTTTGCCTCCAAAAGAGGCATCATGTCTTATTTTGGGGGGATGTCTTACCTGCTTACCCCAGGACTGCTGCAGCCAGACCTTCCACACCTCAATACCTGTTGCGCTGCCGCCCGACCTATTCTGTGGCCACTCGCAGCTCCTTGTGGCAGTGGGTCACATGGTGCAACCAGCAACCAGAAGAAGTGGGTCAGCAGCCTTGCAGGCTCCTGCTGGATGGGGCTGCTGCTGCTGCTGCTTGTGCCGCCGTGAGGCAAGGCAGGTGTTGGGTGGGAGGCCTGGCAGCGGAGGCCCTGAGGTAAGCAGGTGAGGGGCGCGTGGGGCAGCTCCACCCCTCCACCCTAGCTTGATTTTTAGGTGTGCCCCTTGCCCCTCATATAACCAGACGGTGGGATGGAATGGGCAGGGTCTTAACTAGGGCTTATTTTGGAGATAGGGCTTATATTAAAACCAAGCTAGGGCTTATTTTCTGGATAGGTCTTATTTTCAGGGAAACACAATAGCTCAGGGTTGAACTGTGGCAGTAGCACTAATGGTGTTGCCGAGTTTTATTAATGAAATGTCTGCAAGAAAACAACTAAGTTCAGAGAGCACCCAGGATCCCATAAATAAAAGTCTCTTCAAACACCTCTAATTTTTTAACATGGAGGAAGGACTGGATGTGCCACTGGCACAGCCAGGCTGGACTCTGAAAATATCTCCCATGCCTATCTAAGCAGATGATATACAGAGAATCAGAACTTCATGTTTCTTTGCCAACAACATAGTGGGTCAGGGAGGGTTGGGTGTAATTAAGCTGCTAAAGATAAATACTAATAGCATTAAAATATCAGGTCTAATGTGGCCATTTGACTTCCTGATAAACATAACAGCCTGGGTTCTTCTAGATACTTTGGATTTCAACCCCCATAATTTCTTATCAATAGGCCTGTAATTTTACTGGTCTGCAGTGAAGAAAATGAAGTCTAAGATATGAATGAAGTAGGAGCACAACGTATGATTTTCCTCCTCCACATCTTTTCACCACCAGAAATAACTGCTTAGATGTGAGATGAATTTATTATCTTCCTGCTTAATTCAAGACAGCATGCCTCCTTTTTTTTTTTTTTTAACAAGGCCTCTGCCTGATTCCTTTTACTTCAACAACTGAACAGAGCTAAGCAAGGATTTTAGGTATGCAGTCAAAACCAAAGTAAACACTTCCTCTAACACTAAGCATCTGTGAGTCTCTGTTATTAGTTTGCTGAAGTCGCTTAGTCAGAGCCATGCTGGAATGTAGAGGTGGACAGGCCCTTCCTTTAGAGAGCTCTGATGGGTTGAGGGAACAGGGTTATCATTATCACACAGCTTGCTCTGTAGCCTGTAAGCTTCTTGTCTGCCCTCAGGCACAATGAAGGATGCTGTCCTGTCACCTGGCTTGGAAGAGTCCAGTGGGTCATTTGCATGACATAGGAGCAAAATATCTCAGTCTGGGCCTTACTTGACTTAATCAATCAATTTAGAACTGTCAACAGAATAATCAGAATCATTTTTTTTAATGTTCCCTGGTATATTGATATAACTGAGTTTTGGAAAAGCTCAAGAGTTCAGGTGGGGAATTTTTTAGAAATTCTTTTCTAAAAAAGAGATGGATCAGGAATCTGAGAGATTTCAATCAGTTTCCCTTCTCCTTTCTACCTCTCTATTTGCCTATAGCAAAATTTCCACTCCTGGCCCAGATCTGACCATTTTAGGATATTTACAAGCTATATTTTATACAGCTCAGTGGAACAAAATGCTGCATCTGTGCTTCCTTTTCAAAACAATCCCCAGGATTCCCCAGGATGGAGTTCTTTTCCCTTATGACACATTGACATATATGTTTTAGGAAGGAAAGAAATTGGGAAAAGGTTACTTCATAATTACACATGGCTAGCTGAACAGAGCCTGCCTGGTTATGTGCTAGTCATATCTTCCTTGAATTGTACAGCAATATACAGCGTATGTGGAGTCAGGATAATTTTGAAAATCTGGCAGATAAATGGAGTCTCAAACTGGAATAGGATTGTTACCAGAGTCATAGCAATGGCATATTATTGCCCCATAGCAGTTTACAGCACTCTCTGAGAGTTTACAATGTAAGCATTATTTTCATATTGCCTCTAATAATCTGGGTCCTCATTTTACCAATCTTGAAGGATGAAAAGCTAAGTCAACCTTGATTCAGATCGAACTGCAACCTGGTGGCAGAGTTTGCCTGCAATATTGCAGTGTAACCACTGCACCACCAGGGCTCAATATATAATAATATATTGCTAATATAATGTAGTAGATACATCTATGTCTGATTCGAAGCCTAGGCCCATTCTTTAAAAGACTGACCAGTATGAGACCAAGAATTACTTCCTGCTATATAAATCTACTCTGATACCAAGAACTTCTTTGGAGGCTTCTCTGGTTATAGCTGCCAAATTGCCAGAAATATAGTCTTCTTATTGTTGGTTATAGACACCATTCTCAGAGAAACCCATTTGGTGTCCATGTGATGGTCTTGGGGTATCTTACTATCTCATCTGGGATTCCTTTTGGCTTGCCACCTAAATACCTACCAGACTGCTTTGTTCTATATGAATCACCCTTCTTCAGAAAAGCCTGAGTCATGCCTCCCTTTAATGATGTAAAATGAAAGGAGGCCAAGAGGCACCATTTCTTAGTTGTTGCTCTGACCCTCCCTTAGAATGAAGACTTAGTCCATTTCTTCTGATGTTCTGGAAGCTGCTGAAAAGAAAACTTGGTAAAGAGTGTTTGATCGAATCAATTATCATTATGTTTAATTGCTTTTACTTTGAATTACTTATTCTTTAACTGTTATTATTGTGTTTTGCTCTGAGCTCAAGTTTTATTCCTTGTCACTAATACAATTTATTCTTGTGATGTGATTTTAATCAGTTTTAATTTATATTTACCACAAATATGTTTACTATTATGGATGCTTTCATTTCAACTGCTGGGAGTTTGTTCTGAATTGACCACATATTGTACAAATATAATAAACAAATTAATAATAAACATATTTTGTTCAGGGTAGGCCTTTCAGTCTATGAAAAAGTGTTACTGAATATTGGTCTTACTATTTGCCAGTTTTATGTCAGGCTCCAAAAACCAAGAGAGACACGTTGTGATTGTTCCAAGCAGATTTCTTTGTAATTCCTCATCTAAAGACAGAATCTTGCCAAACTAAAGCATGATACCACCGCATAAAGCATATACTCTGGGAACTATTAGGGAGGAACCAACTTTACCCATGTCATCTCACACATACTATCTGAACTGAGGTATCTCTTCCTTCTCTGGAATACACTCCTTCCCGCCTGGGAATTTGTAATACATTCCATCACATCTTTATCATATTCTGCATTTGGCTGTATAAGGAATTTGGTCAAGATGAAATTATAATTAAAGTAATAAAACAATGAGTAAATAAAGGTTCTGTAATTGTTCTGCACTATGTTTACAAATCTTCACATGGTCCCAAAGAGCTTCCAGAGGTTAGCAGGTTATAATTTTTAATGTAACAGACATAGACCATTATTAAATGTATTCCTAGAGAGCAATATATGAAGCATATCTAACTTTAATGATAGATACTAGATGATAAGATTGTAAAGATAGGTAGGTAGGTAGGTATATAGGTAGATAAATAATTTTAGTGTATGCATTGGCACTACCTGCTAATTCTTGAAGTGCACTATTTCTGACTCAGAAAGTTCCATATTTTATAACATCTTTGATACAAAAACAAATACCTATTTGTGATCATTTTTTATATCACATAGGTAGTTGTTTTGTACCTCAATTTCCACCATATGTGGCTATGAAATAATACTAAATGATTGTGGGAGTTTCAATCCAAACATCTGGAGATTCATTATGAATGTTGAAATAGTTAACATTTTAAAACCAGAATGGAAAACATTCTTCTTTTTATACTCTTCTCTGGAAATGAGTTGTTCAGTTACAGCACACTTTGGCTGTAAATGCCAAATACCATCAAGTCTTCCAGTTACTATCATAAAGATATTTGCTCTTTAAACAGTATGATTTTATATATATACTATTACATAATGCACCACGTGGTCTGATTTATAGGCCCTTGGCTCTAAATAAAAAATGGAGATTTTGGAACAAGCAAAGATACAGCAGGAACACATTTAATGTTGTTCTTGATAACATCAGGTGACCTGCTATTGCAGACAAGATGTTATGGTTTTTACCAAATAATTACCAAATAATTATAATAATCCCTATCATTCTTTATAGCATAGAACTGGGAGACATCATTTCAATGAACAGCAAATTTTGATTAACTTTTTCTGAAATCGGTTGGAATAGAATAAAAAGATTCAATGCCATGTCCTCCCTATGATTCCCAGAGCTTCTGCCTTACCATTACACTCCAAAGAAAAGGCCTATTTACATAATTGGTAAGTGATGAAGCTACTGTAAAAAATTCTGACTATGAGGAAGTTACTCATCTATATTTATCTCATATGACTAGGAGCTATGCCAGGAATCGTTATTAAGAGTAAGGTCCAAAATGGGAAAGAACAAACCTTGGTCAGCAATTAAAATAGCTAGGTACATGCTTAAAGTTGTAGAATATGCTGAACTTTGGTAGAACACAATAGAAGCAATAATCAATAAGCAGATATCCTTGAGATACATCTTTACAATTTTTACAAACTAAAATGTCTGCTGTTATTCCAGTGTTAACTCAATATCGTTTGTTAGTGTTCTTGTTTTTGTATGACAGTAACCTGTTTTAATTCCTTAATACCTGACTTCTGTGATGCTTCTCTTTGTGGTTTGTTGCATTTCTGGTTGCATGTCAGCACCAGAATGATTCACGCTGATTGGCTTGGCTCAATTTCGTGCTGCGTCCTCATTTTTCACCTTCCACTTCCATTTTGATTCACAGCCAAAATTCTATTACTCATAATTGTAAGGCTGGAGTTCCAGGATGAACTGGAACTGAAAGGTTTGAAATACGCCTCTCAGAGGATTCTAGCAGCAGCAGCAACCACTGCAACAACATTATCACGACCTTAGAAAAAGAGTGTAATTGAAACAAGTCCAAAGCATTCAGAGAGCTAGTTCAATCAGCCTATTCCATCTTGCTTATTTTTTGAAGAGAACCAGACTGAAAAAAGGGCATTTTTTTCATTAAAAATTAAAACATTAAAAGCCATATATTGGTGAATTAGCAATTTCCCTTGATATTTGTCCTGATTTTATTCACAAATTCTTATTTAGTATTTGTCAATCTATATAAAATGAAGAAGTCCTCCTTTCTGTACACTCTCAGAAAAGCCTGAGTTTTTTTTAATCTTGGTTCACCCATAAACTCCTATCATTTTTGTTCTATTGTTTGGTATTTCAGTCACAAAGATTCAAAAATGGTGTTTCCAGTAGTACTGTACTGCTGTGTAATCTGGATACTGGAAAAGAATGCGATAAAAAAGATGAGCTGAAATCAGCAGGGCACTCTATGAAGCAGGCGTGGAGCTAAATGGCAAAGGATTTCAGCTTCTTACAAGCAGGCACAAAGAATTTTAGCTCTGTCCAAACCTTCACAAAGCTGAAAACCTTTAGCAGGGAGGTCTTTCAGCCACCCACTCCCCAGAGATAAGAGAGCTGAAATCCAAACAGGATTTTCAGCTGCTGAGTAGAGAGGCAGCATGATAGGATGCTTCAGGAGGATGGGTAGATTGGGATGCCTGGCACAGGTCTACTCAACAGGTTGTGTATTGAGAACTACCTGTATGCATGCTAAGGCTTGGATCTCACAAATGTCTCCTTTACTATCTGCAGGACTGCACATAGTGTTCAGAAAGCAGGGAGACAACTGTGTTATACCCCATACCAAATAAATAAAGCTTTACAGAAATGTATCTGGAAGTACAGTACTAAAAAGCCAATTTAGGTCTGAGTCCAACTCTTATTCAGGGCAGGACTCCAAATTAAAGCATTCCAAAGACATGGTTGTCTAACCACCTGCTGAATATATCAAGTGAAGGAGCACATGCCAACTTTTGGTATAATGGTTCAACTGTTGGACTGCTCTCACTATTAAGAAATATTTTTCTAACGTTCAATTAGAATCTGCCTCCCATAAGTTAAACCCAAATTCCATGACCTGCACCTTGGAATGAGAGAAAGTAAGTCTTACTTTTTTTCTATGTGCCTTTCTTTGGGGGATTTGAAGAGCACTCGTCTTTTCTCAACAGTAAAATTCCCAACTTCTTCACCTACTATGCAAAGGATTTTGTTTTTAGTCCTCCAGTCGTTCTTGTTGCTGTTTTCTGAACCTCCCAATTCCTCTAAATTATTCTTAAAAAGCCTGGTGCCCAGAATTGGACATAATACTCAAGATGGGCTCTCAACAAAACAGAATAAAAATAAAAGAATTATTTACTGCAATTGGAAGGTGTATTATGTTAACACAATCGAAAATTGCTTTTATCTTTTTTTGAAGGCCACATCACAGTGCTGATTTACCTTCCTTCCATTTGGAATGAACTACTATTTCAAGATAGTGTTACCAAATTCCCATCTTATCTATTTGCTTTTGATTTCTGTTCCCTAAGAGAAAACCTCTGCATTTTCCTTTGTAAAATTTCAGAGGCTGGCCTCAGGCCAAAAAAAGTCTCTTCCAACTTTATGATTCCAGGGAATGGACTCCATCTGGTACTATTAAGTTTCAATCCATTATTTGCAGACCATTTTTTTTAACTTCCTAAGATCGCTTTGAATTTTATATTGTCTTCAAGGATATTAAGTATCTTATCTAATATTGTATCATTTTCAAATCTGATAAACATTCCCTGCACCTTTTCATCCCAAAAATACAAGGAATGAACTTACAGCACCATAATCCATGCCTCCCTAAGTCTGTTGAGGAACTATGGATGAAACTATTCAATATGTTTTTCAAGCCAACTTTGCATCTATTTGTCATATAGTCCAGCCCATATTTAAATTGCTCACTAATCAAAATGTCAGGGACTACATTATCAAATGTTTTGCTGAAATCAAGATATATTATGCCTACAGCATTCCCACAGTACATGTTATTCAATAAATAAGTGACAATGTTAGCCTAGCATGTCTTGTTCTTCACAGAGTTAGCTGACTTCTTTATAATCAGTGCATTGTTGTTAATGTTCATACATACCGATCTTTTGACAATCTTCTACCCTGAACCTCCTTTCTTGTAATTTAATCTATTGCTTTTGGTCCTATCCTCTAGGGCAATAAAGAATTGTCTGCTGTGTGATAACCCTTCAAATATTTGAAGACTATCACGATATTTGAAAGAAAAGAGGGAATGAGAGGGAACATGACTAAGATAAACAAAAGTATTCATAATCCGGATAAAATGGGCAAGAAGAAGCTGTTTTCTCCTTCGCAAAATACTAAAACCAGCTACCACACAATGAAATTGAATCTTGGAAGAATCAGAACAGACATAAACTTTGGAATTTGCTACCAGATGAGGTGCTAGCTCCCAGCTCTATGGATTTCTATAAAGGTTGGACAAATTCATGGATGTCGTGGGGATTAATGACTACTAGTCTTGAGGGCAGTGAGATTTCTCTGAAAGCTATCTGCTGTGAACCTAATGGGTTTCCTTCTGCAGTTGGTTGGCCACCATAAGAACAAACTGTTGAACTAGATGGGGCAGGGATCTGATCTAGCAAGGCACAGCTTTTATTCTTATGTTCTTAGTCATCTTTTCCACAGGCTAAACATTCTAGTCCCCACTTGTTGAAGAAAAAAACAATCTAAAGCTTTGGCATGCAGCCATGGAAGAATGCAAGAAAGCAAAATGCAACTGTGGAAGAATTCAAGAAAGCAAAAAGTCCCTACTCCTTGTTCAGAAAAGCACTGAGTTCATAGATCATTTATATACAGTTCTTGAAAAGATGGATGTCACCGAATTACAATCACAAAAGGAGTGAGCAATGATTACATTTTCTGAAGCAAATTAAAGCAGTTTGACAGGATTAGGATACCTTCTCCCTTCAGCAACAGAAATGCTAATAGGTATAGAAATCTTTTCACAGTCTTGCATTTCTGCGAAGGGAAGAAAACCCCGGAAGCAGTGTGTTTCTATCATGGCTCTGTTTTTAGTCGCCCTTTAGAAATCAGGTAAGGGAGCCTTCTGGAAAGTGGCAATGAGTTGCTATATTTTTGAGATGGATTAGATTAGAAAGTAAAAGGCATATATTATTCTGTTATAGTAGCAGAATTTTGCCTAGTCTCCAACCTTCTCATCTCAAAAAAGATAGTTGAGCTAGAGTTTAAAAGGACCATAGAGGAAACAGATGATCTAGTTCATTTCCTGTCAGTGTTGGGGTGTGTGTGTCAAAATATCCATCCTGAGTTTCCTTAACAACTACGTGAAACTTTTGGGAGAGGTCACCTGTCAGCATGGAGTTATGTATCATCAATAAAATACTTGGTTATACATCTTTAATCCAGGCTGTCAAGTGATGCCATTTTGTGCCTAGAGACCATAAGGGTTAGAATAGGGGAAAAATAGGTACCAACTCAACCAGGAGAAGACCAAGTCTGGGTTTTGAGGCCCTTGAAAGCCAATGCTTGAGATTTTTGACTCCCAGCTATATATGGGTTTGCATTTCCCTACTTAGAGCTAGTAGCCAATTTGGAGATCTTCCTAGACTCATGGCTGCAGCTGGCAAAGGAGAGTCTTTTCCTAATTTTGTCTGCTGTACCAATTGCACCCATGGCCATCATCCTGTGGTCATCTGATCACAATTTGCAACCTTTGTCTTTCAGCAAAAAATATCCATTGGGGAAGCTGGATTTGCTTTCTGTCTGCCTAATTCTTTTAATGACTGCTTTAAAGTTGTTTAAAAATCAGATCTGACTCAACTTCCGACTGCAACAATTTATGATGGAAATTCTGGTGCCAATTGTACATAAGTTGAGGATTAAATACAGAAGGAAATAAGTTTTAAAAGAAAAAAAACAAGAGACAGAGAGAGAGAGGGAAAGATGTCATCAACCTCTTGTAACAAATAATTTGGGTACAGATTTATTGCAAGTTTATACTTACAGTTTGCCCTGAGAAAAAGCATTCGTTTTTTTGGCAAACAGCAAAATATATAAAATGTATGCATCATTAGAGTGGAAACCAATGCAGGTCAACTTTGCTTAACAACTGCTCTGTTTAGTGGTTGGTATTGAAAAAGTAACTTTATGAGTGGCTCTTGTACTTACAACTGTTGCAGCATCCCTGTGGTTGTGTGATCGGGATTCGGGAACTTCAAAATAGGTGGGTGTTTACCACTGGTGGGATTCAAATATGTGAACAACCGGTTCTCTGTATGGATGCTGCTTCCGGAACTCCATTCTGGGCCTGGGCAACAAAAAATTAGCTACCGGTTCTGCCGAAGTGGTGCAAACTGGCTGAATCCCACCACTGATGTTTACAATGATTACCAGATACAAATCTAATTTGTATCAAAGCTCTTCTGCAGCCTTCTTGTTACATATTTTGGAATATTAAATCCAATTAGTATTCAGATTTGGTAGTTATCTGCAATAAAATCTAGTGTTTGTATACATATCTGCATGTATGTATACTGCATGTATATATGTGTATGTGTGCATTATATGTATATAGCAGCGAGACTGACCCACCGAACAGCTGTGAGGAGGGATTTTCAAATTTCAGACCGAGATCAGCTGTTACATCAAAGCCAGAACTAGTGAGGCTAAATGCGAGCGAGCGGGTGGTGGGCATGCTGACCATACGTTCTATGACCTGACCGTTAAAATGGTCACACAAGCTTCCATGTAAGCTCTTCCAATCTTCAGCCCTTACTTTGATGATGTCAACAGCAAGTTGACAAAAGCTCAGTAATAAAAAAGACTATTTTACATCCCGGAGTTCACTAATTTTATTGATTTTAAAAAAAATGTTTACACCTGGGATTCAAGTATTTAGAATAATCAAAGATACAATATGCATATGTGTATATGTATATATGCATACAGTGTGTGCGCGTAATGAATGCATAGTAATACATTCCCCACCATGTTAATTTTAAGGAAAACTAAAAATTCCTAGTGAAAATAATGTAATATTTTTCAGCAAGCCTTTTTGCTGAAGATGATAGAGGAAATCAGTGCAGAAAAACCAAGTCTGGAAGAATGTGGATACCTGATCAGGAGGGGCAAAACCATCTTTTTAAAAAGGACTTCTATTTCCTATAGAAAGGAAACCAATTTGTAACCTTTAAGGGGTAAAACTTTGTCTCTAATATCCAGTTGTAGCAGGATAAGGAATCTGATACAGCAGGGGGAAAATCTATGTTCTACTGACATGATTTCACAAGACCTTATGAGTCACAAAAAAAACCACAGAGACTTTTTAAAAGACTGGAATGGACTTTTTGTTGAAAGAAGAAAAGGCTGAATTGATGATTTATGGATTTGGGAGCCAGCAAGGATTAAAGATGGCAATTGATAGGAGTATAGAAGTCAAAATCCTATGTTTTCACCTTTTTCTTATTATGTGTCTTATTTTTCTTGCCATTTTTAATACTTTTATTGTATTGTACAATTCTAATAGAAATATATTTTAAAAAAATAAAAGAAAAAGGGAATTAGTGTATCCTAAAGTGCTCATTTCCTTTTTCTTTTCTTAGATTACAAGGTAGAATACGAAAGTCTCATGAAACAAGCAAGACTCACGAGAAACATTGCTGTGTGAGTGCTGTTGCTCAAAGCTGCGGCTGAAATATTCTCCTTGGTGTTCTTTTTAAATTAGCACTTAGTAAATACTAACATCATCTCAATCTTTTATTTCCTCCTGAAATACACTTTTTTCCTAAATAATTTTCTACTCTTCTGTAAACCTTGTGTCCGTCTGTCTCCCTCTAATGATGATGAATGGTGCCATTGTGGATACACAGGAATCCAGCATATTATTAATTTTCATACAAGGAATGACTGTGAATATGGGGGGTGGGGGGAGAAGGGCAACTTGCAAAAGATAATGCTGCTCTGGGAAATACCCTGGCATAAAATTCAAAATGCTCCATTCCACTCTTTCTCCGTTGTTGTTTTTCAGTCCTTTTCCCTCAACAGTCCTTGGCTCTGTTTGCACAACCTGACTGACCCAGTCAATCACCTTGAACAACAACCTAACTTTATGCATCAAAGCACACAATTGTGGATGACCTGGCCAGACAGATACCAATTGGAATCAACACCATACTCTTTTTCTGCCCATTTCACTCAGCTGTGCCATTGAAGACAAGAAAACAAGAAACAGGGGTGACATGATAGCAATATTCCAGTATTTGAGAGGCTGCCACAAAGAAGATGGGGTCAAATTATTCTCCAAAGCACCAGAAGGCAGGACAAGAAACAATGGTTGGAAATTGATCAAAGAGAGAAGCAACCTGGAATTAAGGAGAAAGTTCCTAACAGTGAGGACAATTAACCAGTGGAACAGCTTGCCTTCAGAAATCGTGGGTGCTCCATTACTGGAGGTTTTTAAGAGAAGACTGGACAGTCACCTGTCTGAGATGGTATAGGTCCTCTTGCTTGAGCAGACCTCCAAGGTCCCTTCCAGCTCCAATTCTATTCTATTCTATTCTATTCTATTCTATTCTATTCTATTCTATTCTATATAAAATTTATTCATGATCAATTTATTAAACGGAAAATCATCAGTGGTAGAATTCATTTTCCATCAACTCAACACAGCCATCAGAGTTGGGCAGCTAATAAATTTAAATAAAACAACATCAACCATAACAATAATTATAATAATTCTAAGAGCTTCCCACTATTGCCAGACCGTGGCAGAATCATGTCTTCAATGTGTTCCTAAAGGCTGGGAAGATCAAGGCCAGTCTAAGATCTGGAGTGATGAGCCCCAGGGCAGGTGTATGGTGGAAAAAACTCCATTCCTGGGTACACTGATACTGTTCTATAGAAAACACCTATAATATGCCTTCCCTGCTGGTTGTGATGAGATGGGTAGATGTAACCAGGAAGAGGTGATTCGTCAAATAATCCATCCCATGCCGTACAAGGCTTTATAGGTCATAACCAGCCCCTTGAATTGAACCCACAAGCATACGGGCAACTAATGCAGCTTGTGGAGCAGAGGTTTAATATGCACTGATGGGGAAGCACACACAATCACCTGCATGGTTATATTTTGTACCGCTTGCAATGTCTGGATGTCTGCAAGGGCAGCCTCATATAGCATTACAATAACTCATTTGAGAGATGACCAGGGCATGAGTGATTGTGAGCTATCTAGAGCCTCCTGGGTCAAGTACAACATGGTTGCACAAAAGACCTCCTGGCCACGGCTGTCACCTGCCCTGAATCCAGAAGGCTCAGATTGCACACTTGATCTATCTGAGGAGTGCCATCACATCCACAAACAAATATGGTAAATCCCTAGAACCAACAGCCCCCAAACCCAAAGCCACTTATTCTTGCTAGGATTGAGATTCTGCCTTTTGTTCTCTATACAGACCCCCATATTCTTCATCCCAAGTACAGGACTCCAGTAGCATTGCTTAATTTACCAAGGGTAGTTTGTTGAATAAGCCTCGATGCCAAGGTTGTGCCTTCAGTAATTTCATAAATTAGTGTTTACAAACCACAACACATTAAGCCCAAACCAAAAAGGCCTTATCATAGCTTAATGCTATATTGTGGATTTAGCAAATATGTGGACTTTTAAAATCAATTGGAATTAATCACAGCTTCAGAGGAGCTATTTTATTGTTGCATATTCCATAGTTTTTTTAAAACATAAAATGTGTGCCTGTGGGCCGCAAAAGACAGAAGGACCCTGCTTTAAACAACAACAAAAAAGACCAAACATATGCATACAGGCGTACATCTTGTGAAGTGCAAGAGTTCTCAAATTTTATTTTCTGGCAGTTCTCCTAGGGGTGAGGTTTTGTCACTGCTTTTGTTTGGCTTCATCTTTTAAAGGGTAACTTAATCGTAAAATGCACTGCTATGTATCTTTGGAAGCGGGTTTCTGTGCCAAAAAAAAAAAAAAGGCAAGTCTAATTAGAAACACCCATCACAACCCCCCAGTTCTCTGAGGTTTTCTGCCAACTGGAGGCTGCGGATGAGCAACATTGCAGCTAGGCAACTGGAAAAGGCTCCGTTTTGGCCCCAGCTCCGTGGAGGCTTTCTTCCAAGTTATGCTTGTAAGGAATGCGCGAGCGTTTTCACTTCGAAAAGGAAGACTTCCTTGAATTCCGAGAGTGTCTCAATACTTAAGGCGCAAGATCAACAAAGACTAAGAACCGGAGTGGCTGAAAGCCTTCCTGGCATGAAATCTCAATGACAGGAAAGGGATGGTTGCTTAACGATGAGTTCTTGACGACAGAAACCACAGCAGCTACGTTCCCACAAACAGCACCACCAAAAACAAAGCACATTTGGGTTCTCCGTGACACGTGAACCTCCGGCTAGTGAATATATTTATATGACGTGCTTGTGGGCAAATGACTCTTCTTATTCCTCGGGCTCACGTTTCTAGGCTTTTACGACCTACTGAGCCACACACCAAGCGCGGAGGAGGATACGTTCGCGAGATGCGTTCGAATTAAAAACGCGGGTTGGCCCGCTTGGGGTGCATCCTGACGTGCAAGCAACCTTCCCGCTCTTTTTAAATGTGCCACATCCTTTCCTTTTGGGGCGGGCATCCGCGCGGGCGTAGAACGGCACCCTCCACCCGAAACGTGGAAAGCGAACTCGCGCGTTTCCGCGCCTCTAGCCAGCCGCTTGGTGGGCGGCCTATCTGTTTCCGCGCGGGGCCCGGAGTCGGGGGCGAGCGATTCGGTCCGAGCGCGTCCTCAGCGGCGGAGGCTGAAGGAGGCGGCGATAGCGGGAAAAGAAGAGCCTGGCTGTCTTCCTCGAGAGAAGACGAAGGGGGAGGGACGGAAACCCATAAGGAAACCGCAAGGGGATGGCCCGAGAGGCGAGCGAGTTCTCAGGACAGGCAGGGCGGCAACCGATTGCAACGGTATGTCTTGCGGCGGCGGGGGTGGGTGGGTGGGGAGTTGTGTGATAGTGAAAAATCAGGATCTCCTCTGTTAATTTTAAAACTGGATTATTTCCGTTCGTGGACGATTAATGCTCGCATCGGGTTTCTCCCCCCCCCTTTTTTTTTAACGTGGTAGATGAGCGAGCTTATTCACGCGTTCTCTTTTCCGGAGCGCCCGTGCCTCTCTCTCGATTTGTCTGCCTTTCTTGACTTGCTTTCCTTCTGAATTTTAATGCCGAGGTAAGGAAACGTCCGCGAGCCATCAGATCTTCTTGGGGGAGGGGCGGGGGGGGTTAGATCCCACCGACCTGGTAACTTCTCCAACCTACACTGCACCTCCCATCATTCCCAATCAGAAGGGTGATGGACCATGTGAGCTTGCGTAATTAGTTTCGGGGGAAGATTGCTTTTAGTCCAGAGGCTGTCAAAACGTTTTGATCCAAAGACCCCCTTTACCTTCTCAGAAGTGATTGAGGACTTTGGTTTATATTTGTTCACGTTGGTGCATTACAAATTAAAATGGAAGCGTTTTAAAATAATTATTTGATTTTTGCAGACCCCCCCCCCCGAAAAAATCCTTGGGACCTCCAGGGTCAACAGCACCCGTCGAGAGCTACTGCATTTGTGTTTAAGGCCACATTTCCTTCAGCTTCAGAGGAATTTTCAAAAAGGAAATAGTGTAATTTTTTTTTTCTTTTGGAACTGACTGTTCCTCCCCTTCCATTGTGATCACGTCTTTTTCCTGCTTGCTCCCATCCTGCTGAGTTTAAAAGATGGTGGGGGAAACCACTGATTTCTTCCAATATCTGTCCTTTTACTTGCACTTTGCGGCATATGCCTTTGCAGTTTTCTAGCACTGCGAGATATTTAAGCAGGGCTCTATTAAAGGAATACAAACTTGTATTGGGGTATCTCTTAAGTTTCAACTTCCTGTTGGGAATACCTACCCCTATATCCAAAACCTAGAGTGTGTGGCAGCTGCTTATAGGCATGTATTAGCGAGTGGATGATCTTTCCTCCCCTGTTGCTTCTCATGTTCAACAGCTGAGCCCTGGTGTTGAAAACAAGTTCCAGAGCTGAAATCCGCAGAGACCTTTCCAGCCATCAGGTTTTTCATTGGGTCCAAAGTATAAGGTATTTTGGAATATTCCCAGGGAACACAGGAACACTTTATGAGAATGTCTTGCTAAAGGACAAAAGGCTGTTTATTTTAAAACAAATTCTCACACTGAATTTACTCTGTTGGGAAACTCTGTTATCTTACTGAAGAAGAAATCTGAGACCATTTCAGTCAGAAGTACAAAACTGAAAGTGAAGTAATAAGACACTTGCAAACTGGCAGATGCTTTCTGCTTTAATTCATGCTGAACAGCCTCCTTCTCAGTTTTTTGGGTTTGAGGACAATTAACATTCTGTAGAACTTTGCTTTTGGTAGAACCTTGCTATCATATAATTTACTTCTGAGTTATCTACTTCTGGGGGGGAAATTTAGCTGAGAAATAATGCTTGCCCAAGATACCATGGAGTTACTCTGTGTTAAGAGGGGTGGCTAATAAAATAAAGTTGATAAATAAATAAAGAAATCCCTTTATCAGTGTAGCTAAACATGTATTTTTCGTTGTTACGTTCTTTAGAGTTATAGCTGACTCCTGGTGACTGTGGATAAAAAAAAACTGTCCCAGTTGTCCTGATAGCCCAAATAAATAGCCCAAATAGCCGAAAAAAGAGAGACATATATTACACTCCAGTTGTATGTCAGAATCACTGCATGCTAGAGTTCTTGAGGGTGCAGTGGAGTAGTTTCCTATGCTGTGCCTAGCCCCTTCGTGTGCTGTTGACTTCTCCTTCGATCCATCTTGTCCAGCATTATCTTTTCTATCAGTCCTCATGCTCTGTCTAACATGGCTTTTGTATTAGGATCCTTGATTCTAATGAACATCTGAGCTTGATTTCCTCCTTCGTTGTTCCTTTGGGTTGTCCAACAAGCGTGAAGCCGTTTCTTCCAGCTATACAGGAGCAAAACTTTTTCCGAAATTTGTTCCTCCATTGATATAAGCCCAGTGTATGTGGACCATTCTAATATTTGTCTGAAATGTCACTGTTGTTCATGAGTTTATATGCACTCCTTTTTGCGCATCAATCTTTCTCTGTTCTATAACTATCTTTACCAATACTGCAGCCTAGAAAATCAAACTTATCAACCATGGCATTATTTGTCTTAAATTCCTCTAGTTTTCCAGTAGTTATGATCTTTGTTTCCTTGATGATCAAAGAAAGCCCAGCTTTTCACTCTCCTGTTTTAAAATTGTTCATCTTAGCTATTTGCCATTTTTTGCAACCAAGATAGTGTCGCCTGTATGAATGAATTTATTCTCATCCCCTTGTGTATTGCAGATACAAAATAAGAAGAGGTAATTTGCAAACATTTGGTGGTTCCAGTTAACTTTATATTAAGCATGTACAGTAATTTATAAACAATTTTAAACTTAAAAAAAAAAACCCTGGAGAGAAAGAGATGAATCATGCTTAGTGATTTCTTATACCGTTGGATCTTTCTGCCTTAGAAGCAACAAATAATATAGCTCTGGAGAAAACAGTTTTAAAACTTGTCTGGGGAATAGCCCTGCCTTTTTCCTCTGGTCAGTTTTACTTGTCATTGGATCCCTTGCCGTATGACATACTGCAGCTCTAAAAATGGTTGGTGGATTAAGTGCTTGCATGAGCTATCCTAATCTTTACTGCCCGGGGCTTGTCTATGAAGCTTTTGACCTTAATGACCTCAATATAGTATATTCTTTTGGGGGCCAAAAGGATATAACTTCCCCTAAAGTGCTTTTTTTTGGGGGGGACACATGTCTGAACAAAAAAAATAACAGATGCTGGTAGACTCCAGTGCCATTCTGCCACCATAGGGTTATTATGCCAACTCTGCCCTTTTGCAGAAATAAATTCAAATACTGTCCTAATTCTATGTGATTTTAAATAGAAGCTGAGCAGTGATCCTGTTTTTAGGGGAAGTTATTCAGGGGTGAATCTCCCTCCTTCTCCCAGAGATCACAACAAATCAGAACATTTTTCAGAACTTTCTAATTCTTTAGAATGAAGGACCTTAATAAATGTTACTGTTAGAACCAGAGTCCTCTTTCTAAACCAGTCACAGTATGCGGCAAGACCCAGATGACTTTTGCTGATATTGGAACAACTGAGCAGTGTTAGACCTGATTAGTACCTCAGAGGGAGAACATCAGGAAATCCCAGGTCTGAAGATTGGACCAGGAAGTGACAAAGGATTTCTATAGGCTTACCTTGATTTAATTTTAATATAATTTTTCAATCCTTTGGTTGTCTGCCATTCAGCAGATGAGTGCAGTAAAGATTAGAAAATGGAATTCTATGCATATTTTTCCCCACTATAATTTGTAAGGATATGAGTAAATTGATCTGGGCTGCATAAAAATAGTGAGATGGTAATTGTGGGTGGAGCCCCTAGCATAGAGGAGAGCTGCTTGCCTCAACAATTAGGGAAGTGCAGCATCAGTCAGTTTTCCCTGGTAGACTGGATAGGAAATGAGCTAACTGTACTTTATTGTCAGGTTAACGGAATTTTGCAAGTCTGAAAATAAAAATCTCCCACTATTCTCTTCTATAGCCTGAGGAGTTCCTTCTGAGTTTCTTTCTCTGCCTATTATGCACTTGTGGACTCTGCCTTCTCTTATCCCTAGGCAGCATCTCTTCCTTCCCATCAACTAGTCTAGTTTAACGAAGAGAAGGACGAGGGGGGGACATGATAGCAGTGTTCCAACATCTCAGGGGCTGCCACAAAGAAGAGGGAGTCAAGCTATTTTCCAAAGTGCCTGAAGGCAGGACAAGAAGCAATGGGTGGAAACTAATCAAGGAAAGGAGCAACCTAGAACTAAGGAGAAACTTCCTGACAGTTAGAACAATTAACCAGTGGAACAACCTGCCTCCAGAAGCAGTGAATGCTCCAACACTGGGACTGGACAGCCATTTGTCCGAAATGCTGTAGGGCAGTGGTGGCGATCCTATGGCACGGGTGCCAGAGATGGCACTTAGAGCCCTCTCTGTGGGCACATGTGCCATTGCCCCAGCCTTGTCTCCCCCGCGATCCCACCAGCAGCCTCCCTGGAGGAAAGTCGCCCCCAAGTGTGACCCATGCAGAGCAGTGCAGCCAAGGACATGGCAGCAGGCAGCGTAGACAAGACTTTGCCCTCACGCCCCATCGCGCACAGTTGATGCTGCGGGGCACGGGCAGAGGGCGTGGCCGCCATGGCGCTGCTGGGTGATCTGCGGCAGGCCCTGGAGGCGGTGAGTGGCCCTGCAGGCAGGCGAGGTGGGAGTGGAGCAGGGGCAGGGCAGGGGGTGGAGTGGGGCCGGGGCTAGTTTTTGGGCACTCAGTCTCTAAAAGGTTGGCCATCACTGGTATAGGGTTTCCTGCCTGAGCAGGGGGTTGGACTAGATGACCTCCAAGGTCCCTTCCAACTTTATTATTATTATTATTATTATTATTATTATTATTATTATTATTATTATCGATCATCGCACAGTCAGCCAGATGTTCAGACTGGATTTGGCATTTTGTCTACCTATCGAGTCCTTACCCAGGATCTGGGATAGCCAGATGTGGATCTTTGATGGTATTATAGATATTGTCGCAGGATGGAAGCAGTTCCTAATAAGGCCGCCTTTTGCAATTGACTAATAGCGAATTTGTCAATGCCAATTGTGTTCAAGTGGTGCTCCAGTTGTTTTGGGATTGCACCCAAGGAGCCTATGACTATTGGTACTACCCTTGCTTGCTTTTGCCACAGTCTTTCTATTTCTATTTGTAGGTCTTTGTATTTTGTTATCTTATCCAGTTCTTTCTCTTCTATTCTGCTATCTCCAGGCACTGCCACATCCACTATCCAGACTTTTTTGTCTTTCTTATCGACAATTTTTAAGTCTGGGGTGTTATGTTGCAGGTGCTTGTCTGTTTGAATTCTGAAGTCCCAGAGCAGTTTAATTTTATCATTTTCTATGACTTTCTCTATTTTATGATCCCACCAGTTTTTGCTTACAGGCAAATGATATTTTTTGCAGATCTTCCAATGCACCATTGTTGCTACTTTGTCATGCCGCTGCTTGTAATCAGTTTGTGCAATCTTCTTGCAACAGCTTACCAAGTGGTCCACTGTTTCTTCAGCTTCTTTGCATAGGCGGCACTTACTGTCTGTTCCTGTCTTCTCAATTTTGACTTTGTATGCATTTGTCCTTAAGGCTTGGTCTTGTGCAGCCAGAATTAGTCCCTCGGTCTCTTTCTTCAATTTTCCTGCTCTTAGCCATTGCCAGGTTTTATTATTATCTGCTTTCCCAGCTATTTTTTTCATGTATTGGCCATGTAGTGCTTTGTCTTCCCATGCCTCTATTCTGTTCTTCATTTGGTCTTTCTTGTAGGCCAGTTTGGTCTCTCCAGTAGTTAGTAAGCCTTCCTGATATACTAATTTCAGTGCATCTTCATCATTGTTTTTCAGATATTCTTCCAAAGCCATTTTTTCTTCTTCAACCATCTGATGTACTTGTAGCATTCCACGCCCACCTATTTGCCTTGGTAGATAAAGTCTATCAATGTCACTGCGTGGATGAAGGGCATGATTCATTGTCATTATTTTTCTGGTCTGCCTATCCATTGCTTTTAGTTCTGCTTGAGTCCAGTCCACTATTCCAGCTGTGTACCTAATGACTGGGATTGCCCAGGTGTTGATTGCCTTTATGGTATTTCCTCCATTGAGTTTGGACTTTAAGATCTTCTTCACTCTCTTGATGTATTCACCTCTAATCTTTTTCTTGACTTCAGTGTGCTTGATATTGTCAGCTTGAAGGATACCCAAGTATTTGTAGTACTCTTCCTCAGCCAGACTCTTAATGTTATTTTCGTGGGGCATCTTGATTCCTTCAGTTTTCACTATTTTTCCTTGTTTGATAGTAAGTGTGGCACATTTGTCCAAGCCAAACTCCATTACAATATCTTGGCTATATATACGGACAGTGTTGAGCAGCGATTCTATTTCAGATGATGTTTTTCCATACAGCTTCAGATCATCCATATAAAGGAGGTGGGATAGTCTGGCAGATGTTTTTGATGTTTGATAGCCATGTCCTGAGTTATTCAGTATTGTTGACAGAGGAAACAGTGCAATAACAAATAGTAATGGTGATAATGAATCTCCTTGAAATATTCCTCTCTTGATATTAACCTCTCCCAGTCTCTCACCATTGATCTGCAACTGTGTCTTCCATTGTGCCATCGATCTTTGCACAAATTTTCTGATGTTTCTACTGACTCCTGTTATTTCTAGGCACTTTATTATCCAATCATGTGGCAGAGAGTCAAATGCCTTTTTGTAGTCAATCCATGCCACATTCAGGTTGGTCTTCCTTCTCTTGCAGTTTTCCAAGATCATTTTGTCTATTAGGAGTTGATCTTTTGTTCCTCTGCTATTGGGGCGGTTTCCTTTCGGCTCAGGTGGAAAGAGATTGTTTTCAACTAGATGCTGTTGTACTGCATCAGCTACCACACCAGTTAGTAATTTGAAAGTTGTTGGTAAGCAGGTAATTGGCCTGTAGTTACCTGGTGTTGCCCCTTTTGCTGGATTTTTCATTATTAGGTAGGTTTTCCCAGTTGTTAGCCACTTTTCAATTTCTCCTCCTTGTAGTATATTGTTGAACTGTTTGGCAATGAGTGGGTGTATAACAGTTAGATGTTTCAACCAAAACCCATGCAGTTCATCTTCACCTGGTGCTGACCAATTTTTTATTTTCTTTGCTCTTTTTTCTACCATTTTTGTTGTTATTACTAGTTCTTTCATTTCAACTTCTGTTTTATTTGCATCCACCTCTTTTAACCAAGCCGCATCCTTGTTGTATTTCTTTGGGTTATCCCATATCTGCTTCCAGAACTGCACTGTTTCTTCCTTGTCAGGTACTGACTGATTCCTTGCAGTTTCTCCATTGATGGATTGGTAGAAACGTTTCTGATTGGATTGAAATTGGAGGTTCTGCCTATAGTTTGCAATTCGAGCTTCATATCTACTGATTTTCCTGGCTATAGCTGTTATTTGTTGCTTTATTATTTCCAGTGCTTCCTTGATCTTCCTTGTTTCTAAGTGGTATTTCTTGATTAGGTATTCTTTGGTCTTCTTGTTCTTCAGCTTCTTTTCTTTCATCTGTTCTAGCTTGCTTGCATGTGATCTTAACTTGCTGATCTTATTTTCTAGTCTAACCTTCCATTTTTCTGGTGCACTGTTTGTTTGTTTTTCTTCTTTTGTTGATTTTGCATCCCAGGTATTCTGTTATAACTGCAGCTATGCTGTACATTAGTTGGTTTGTTTCTTGCAGTGAATTGGTGCTTATACTTGATATTGCAGTATTTGCATCTTTTAATGCTTGTGCTAGCTGTTTCTTTGGAACAAGCTTCAATGCAGGTAGCCTTATTCTGTTGTTTTTGTGCTGTTCTAGATGCTCAGTTATTCTTTGTTTCAATTCTTTTATTTCTTTAGTTAGAGGGTTTTGTTCTTCCTGAGGAAGAGGTGCCTGGTTTCCAAATGAGAACAGTTGTATATCTCTGCTGGATTCCTTCACTGCCAACTCCCCCTGGTTTGCCTCTACATTCTGAATTACTTCTGGTAAGGCTTTGATTTCTTTGCCCTGGGTAAACCTTTGCAGTTCGTCCAATTCTGTTTCTGTGAATATTTTATTTCGTGTTATAAATCGGTGTTGATCTGCTAGTCTCTGTTCTGTTATTTCTGATTCTGGATGTTGTTCTTTCCAGAACTGGTGCATTCGTTTTAGATATCCTCTTCTTGTTGGACTTGATCTGTAGTAACAGATCATTATTTCTTTGTTTTCCATCACTGTGTATCTGCGACGGGTAAACACCTTTTCTTCCAGTAGTTCTGCAGCTGCTGGCCCTGGTTGCTCAGCCAACAGTCCTGAGTCCTGTAACCCATTTTTCACCAGATATCCAGGAACTCCAATATCTAGTGCGGACCTTGTTAATCCGGGCGACGTCCGAGCCGGTATGGCATTCTGCAATTTACGTCTCACCATATTTTTTATGGGAGAGACACTCTTTGTCTGACTCCTCTGATGAGACCTGTCCAGTATGGTTGAACCTCTGGCATAGCTCTCATCTTCCTCAGAGTACACAAGCCCCACAACCACGTCAAGGTAGTGCCTCACTGGGGGTTGTTGTTGTTGTTATTATTATTATTAGTATTATTATTATTATTATTCTCCGGGTCATTCCCACATATCACTACATCTGCAGAACTGCTCAGGGACAGCTGTAAGAATTCAGTTTAAAGCAGGTCTTCTCTTTATTCAGTCTTGATGACAGAAGCCTTTGCTGTCTTGCTCGAAATCCCAAATCTGGAGCAATGCAATGAACCCCTGACCTTCCGGAACAGCCTAACTGTGCCAGTTAGCGTGGAACCCCAGTGGGGGGAGCATCACAGTGCAAGTGGTTGCTCGATTAACAATGGATCCCACCTCTCTCTGCCATCCTGCTCCTCTTTCCCCATCTTTTAACTGAGCCATGATGTTCTAGATTTTATATTACTTATGTTTTTAATTTATTATATCTATATATCTATATCTACCTACCTACCTATCTTTATATACCTCCCTACCTACATATATCTACCTACCTACCTACCTACCTACATCTATCTATCTATCTATCTATCTATCTATCTATCTATCTATCTATCTATCTATTTAATTTTATGCCTGTAAACCATCCAGAGTTATCTTGAAATAAGCAGCCTATACATTTCATAAATAAATAATAAATAGATAAAATATACAATAACACATAATACCTTCTCCTATATGACTCATACCTATGGGGGCATGAAGTTATAAGCTCTAATTATTATGGAACGGCTAAACAATTTCTAAGATGTTGTAGGGGTTCTTTGGGGTAATCTCTCTTTTACTCCTTCCAAACAAAATAATTAGGATGGGATATGGTTTTTATTAATCACCAGATATACTGACCATATTTTCTTAGAAAAAAAATAAAGGGCAGACCTGAAAAAGGGGCAATTCTGAAGGATGAAAAATGTGTTATTTGTCTTATAATTTTGCTTTATAAAGGAAGGGCAAAACATTACAGAAATGCTTATTTTACAAAAAAATATCTAAAATGAAACGGTATATGTAATATTTTTGAAAAAGGCAGTTCAGTTTCCATATTTTTACATGAATGTGAAAGACGGCATTAAGTGGTACCATTTGCACAGTAAAAGTTAAAATGGTCAAAATCAAGCTTATTTTTTTGAAAAATAAATCTAAAGCACAGATTTCTGAAATAAAGGACTATTCTTTTAAATAAATGACACATGGTCACTGTGGGTATATGTGCTGTTTGAGATTGGGGGCTGGGATTTTTTTCCCTTGGTATGTTCACTTTTTAAAATACAAGTCATGGTTTTTAATTTTTTTTTTTAATCTCTGTAAGCCATTCAGAATTGTGGCCTTGGAAACCTAAACAATAGCAACAATATTTTGCTTATTTATTTCATACATTTATGTTTCATACATATCATGGTTGATTAATAATCATAGTTGGCTGGGTTCCCACAACATGCTTAGACAAACCTAAAGTATTACACAAAGCATTGTGTACCTGAGACCTGTAGGTTAGTTTGTTAGCAAGTCATTTCTCTTGGCCCTGGGATAGCAACAAAGACTTCCCTAAGCAAATTATTCAGTATAAAATGCATGGGGAAAAAATTCCCGCAAGAATTTTATTTATATCCCTATTACTTCTCCACTTTCCACTTTTTCTACTTCCACTAAGTGCTATGGCTATAGATTTGTATTTTTCTTTGACCATTAGTTAAAAGTTTGAAGCAATTTACTGTATTTCTAAGACAGCTCATTGGTGAAAAGCAATTAATTGCACTTAAATGTGCAAAAAAAAAAAAGGCTTTGTTTTGAAAGGAGATGTCATGTTAGCTAAATGGATTGTAAAGTGTAATGTAACTTAACAATGCTATAAAACTACATGTAATACTAGCTTTATTTTTAAGAAGAACTGTAGATATGTTTTTTTTAAAGAAGCTTATAATTTTCTTTTAGCCGAAAAGCATTTTTGGAGAAAGATACCATGATAAATGAATTCATACATTTCTAAGAAAAGAAGCATGAATTAATTACTCCTCAGATACTCCTTCGAGGTAAGCTATCACAGTTGCTAATACCAGTAGCCCTCGACCTACAGCCTTTTGTTTAGTAACTATTCAAAGTTATAATGGCACTGAAAAAAGGGACATATGACTGTTTTTCACACTTAACAACTGTTACAACATCCCCTGTGGTCATGTGCTCAAAATTTGGGCACCCAGCACCAAATTTGTAGCCTTCCCAACTGGCTTTTGACAAGCAAAGTCAGTGGGGGAAGCCAGATTCGCTTAATGACCACACGATTCATTTAACAACTGCAGTGACTCACTTCACAACTGTGGCAAAAACGTCGTAAAATGTGGCGAAACTTAGCAACCGAAAGTTTGGGCTCAATTGTAGTCGTAAGTTGAGGACTGCTTGCATTTACTTTAAACATTACACGTAACTTTTCTATAATTAGAACAAAAAATAAATGTCAGTAAGATAAAACAATATGTATGATAATAGTAAAAATGGCAGTCAATTTAACCATATGCTAAAGCATACAACCATCAGCAGTGCCCAAAAGAGTGTGGAGGAGCATGTGTAATTATAATAGCAAAGAAAACTAAGGTTTATGTGTTTGGATTATTTTTGGCCATTGTTGCTTCACCAGTGTATTTATAGAGACCAAGAACTGGTTTTACGGTGTGACTTAATACATTGTGTTATTGTTGGCACCATCAGAATGCCATTTTTTCTTTTATGAGAAAAATTACACCAGCCGGTTTAGTAGCTAGGCATATTTCTTGTGTGACTTTATGTCCTCCTGTATGCGGGAAAAAAAATGTTCTATTTTTTTTCATCATTGCTCTCATACCTCATATTTTCTTCTTTCAGCTTTTCCTCCTTCTGTTCATTATTACCAGTTTATATATTGCCGGTTTGTATATTGATTGATCATCACAGTAGAATTAAATTCTTTGTTACTTTCTGTTATTTGATTTTTCCAATGAGTCTTTTAATTTCCACACCTTTTTTTAAATTTAACTTTCTCCATTTTATTCTACTTTGGGGTCCTGGATTCACCCAAGGTATTTTGCTGCTCAAAGCCAAGCAGAAAATGATGTCATCCAAGTTGAAGGGCAGAGATGTGACATCGTGTAGGCAATTAGGGTGGGGGTGGGGGGTGGGGGCATCTATTAGATTACAAATCCCATAAATGGGTCTCCCATCCTTGAAAGTTACATTTGGAGGAAACCAATTATTGCTTACTGCCTTTTGGCAGGGATGGCTAGCCACATGTAGGCCATGTGTTGTGCCAAAGTCAAGCACTCTATTAGAATATGCGGTGGCTGAAATTTGGTGACAATATGGCTGATTTGGAACAGCACAACGTTTGGGTTCCTTTTAAAAACAATTGTAGAATTGAGAGTCCATGGCTTCTAAGAAGTACAGGTAGTCCTCAATTTACAAACAATTGTTTAGAGCAGGGTTCCCCAATCCTCAGGCCATGGACCAGAACCAGGCCGTGGCATGCCAGCAACTGGTCCACACAAACAAAAAAGCCCCATCTGTGAGATGCAGGCAGCACACAAAACCACGCACCCTCCAGTCCGCGGAAAACCTCTCTCTACGGAACTGGTCCTTGGTGCCCAAAAGATTGGGGCCCTCTGGTTTAGAGACTGTTTGAAGTTACAACGGCACTGAAAAAAGTGACTTACAACCGTTTTTCACACTTAACGATCGCTGCAGCATCCCTCATGGGCCCGTGATCAGAATTCAGACCCTTGGCAACTGGCATGTATTTATAACAGTTGTGATCCCCTTTTGCGATCTTCTGACAAATAAAATCAGTGGGGAAATCAGATCACAACTGTGTCACTGACTTAACAACTGCAGGGATATTTCTAACAAACTGTGGCAAGAAAGGTCGCAAAATGGGGCAAAACTCATTTAGCAATGTCTCGCTTGGCAACAGAAATTTTGGGCTCAGTTGTGGTCGTAAGTCAAGGACTACCTGTAGTGGGTTATTCTTTTGCCCTTTAATTCTTCACACATGGCTAAAATTGTGTTTTATCGATCCTGGCCCATCTTGCATTGAAAGAGCCGAGGTGGCGCAGCAGTTAGGGTGCAGTACTGCAGGCCACTTTAGCTGACTGTGTCCAGCAGGTCAGCGGTTCAAATCTCACCAGCTCAAGGTTGACTCAGCCTTCCATCCTTCCGGGGTAGGTAAAATGAGGACCATTTGGGGCAATGTAAATATATATATATATATATATATATATATATATATATATATATATATATACACACACACACATTGCTTACTGGTGTACACCGCTTAGAGAGTGCTCGCACTTAAAGCGGTATATAAGTCTCATAAATGAATGAATGAATAAATAAATAAATGACCACCTTCCCACCATCCCAACTGTTAATAGGAGACAACAATTGCTTTTGAGTTGTTTTTCTGGTTGGGGGTTTTTGCGTTACAAAGTAGCGTTGCTGTAAAAATTAATTCATTCTCCTATTGATAGGAGGAATACTGGTTACCAACCCCCTCCCCCCCCAAAAAACCCCCGAAGAACAGATACAGATTGCTTTCCCATGCAAAAAGAAACAAGCCATTTTCCCTTTGCACCGAAATAAGTTTGTTTCCTTAATTTGGTTGCATATCCAAATACTCTCATTTGAAACCAGGGTATTTGCTGACACTGTTAATCAGAGTTGTTAATTTCCTGTACCTGGGATTTCCAGTCCACACTGCAACATTAGATATAATAAAGTGTGCTGTACTGTATGAACAGGGCCAATTTCTCCCCGCTTGTTTGGTATATTTAACATCACAGACATCACAGTAGTCTGAGTGATGTTTTGGTCATGTAAAGAGAACCACAGATCTGCCCAGATGGTTCCATTGTTGAGGTGCCCATTTTTATCCTCTCTTCACCTATGACAGTGGTTCTCAACCTTTTTAATGCTGCGACCCCCAACCGGTCGTAAGTCGAGGACTACTCAACCGGTCGTAAGTCGAGGACTACTCAACTGGTGCAGCACCGTTTGCAGAATGGGACTTTTGGCGGGCTCAGCAGGGCAGAGACAGCCTGGACAATTTCTATTGGATTTTGAAAGCCAATAGAATTAGACTCTATTCAACAGAGTCTATTCTATTGGCTTTCAAAAGCCAGTAGAATAAAAGGGAGTAGCACAGCTAAGGAGAAGGGGAAAAAAAATGGCGGACTGCGTTGTTTGGCGACCCCCGTGAAATGGTCGTTCGACCCCAAATGGGGTCCCGACTCACAGGTTGGGAGTTCTTAACGTGGATGTCTACATTTTTTATATATGTCATTTTTATCCATCCAGAGTCACTTCTGGTGAGCCTATATAAATTCAATTAATAAGTAAATTAAATAAATGATTGCAGGAGCCTCCTTATCTCCATTCTTAGCTCGTTTCCTTTTTAGCCTGGAGTTACTGTTTGGCGGGCCTCGTCTCCACATGGATGTGTTTTCCAGTTAACACAGGGATGAAAAGGAAAACGGCACTTTCATGGAATCCAGTAAAACAGAGCAAAATTTCTCCCTGCGATCGATATAAACATGCTTGCTGCATCTGTAGGGGGTTCCTTTATGTTTATGGTGGCCGGAGAAATACTAGCTTGAGTGATTTCTGGAGATTCAAAATAGGTAAGGTACGCTCTTTCTGGTTTTATTGTGCTATGAAAAGAAATGCCTGAAGCTGCAATCATGCAATCCTGTTGGAATATTGCTGTTTTTGAAACAGGCAGAGACTATTGAACAAGATAATCTGGACTGTTTTAATAATATAATTAGACATTCAATGAGGTGTTATATGGCCACCATGGATCGGTTATCAAATCCATTTTTATTTATTGTTTTTGTTGCCTTCGCATTACCTTGTATGAAGAGGTGACCAGCTAATGCCCATTGGAAACAGATGGCTAGCCTTAATGATATAATCCAGCAAGACCTCACTTACTACAGCAGTGGCTGAAAAAGTAATGTATCTAAAATGGTAGGCTGCTATACAGCTAGTCCTTGACTTACAACAATTTGTTTGGTGACTGAAGTTACAACGGCACCAAAAAAAGTGACTTATGATCTTTTTTCACACTTAACAACCACTGCAGCACGATCAAAATTTGGGTGCTTGGCAACTGGCAAGTATTTATGACGGTTGCAGTGTCTCGGGGGTCACGTTATCACCTTTTGTGTCCTTTGGACAAGTAAAGTCAATGGGAAGCCAGATTTACTTAACCGATTCACTAACTTAACACCTGCAGGGGTTCACTTCACAATTGTGGCAGGAAAGGTCATAAAATGGAGCAAAACTCACTTTTAACCACTTTCTTGCATAGCAATGCAAATTGTGGGCTCGGCTGTAGTCGTATGTTGAGGACTAACTGTAATAGAATAATAGCTTTATACCTGGGAATAGAGGAATGCTGGTTTCATAGTGGGAATGGAAATGATCCAAATTGGATTTTAAGAATACTTGATTACAACATGAGAACCCTGGGACTCCACAGGATACTTGACTGTGCCAAGAAGATAGGGCTGAAGTGATGTTTTCAAAATGCAGCCAAAAGGAGTATAACTCTTGAGCCAATTCTTCTCCTCCCTCTCTAATGTCAAACACATCCTGTGTTCTGATGTTATCCCCTATATTTCTTTGCAGATTGCTAGTGGCGGGACGAAAAAATGAAAAAGATACTAGGAGGCATTTGAACTGCATGTTTAGCTAAGTGTTCAGGAAGGGGAAAAAAAAACGGAGCTATTCTTTGGGAGGGCCCCATACATCCAGGATGTGATTTGATTTGCAGAATCTGCTGGTAAAGTTGTAATTCCCAAGGAGAAATGCTAATCAAAAAGCTGCCTTGATATCATCGTATGCTTTCTTTCTACTGTAGTGAGCAATGAATGGGAGAAACTGGACAATTCAAACGATGGCCCGGAAGAACTGGAAGAGCACACAATGGTGGATTATCAGGCAAGCTATATTAGCCAATTAGCTATAAATCACTGTACAGGTAATCTCTGTCTTATGATCACGGTTGGGACAGGAGTTTTGGTTGCAGATGATTGTAGTTGTAAGTCAAGGTAGGCATATGTCTGGAGCTGATTTTTGGGCCATTTTTACCATGGTCATTAAGCAAATCTTAATGACCATGGTAAAATCTTGTAAATCTGAACCATGAATAGGTGAATCATGTAAATAGATGAATCATGTTTTCTTAAGCAAATCCATTCTACTAAATGGGTGAGGTTCCCCCCCCCCTGAAAATAGCAAATAATGCTGGAAACTGACAAAAAACATTGCAAATCATGGGTTATGTGATTGGTAACTGGTTGTAAATTTATTTATTAATTTAAAAGTTTATATAAAAGTTTGAAATCAATAAATAAATTTATGACCAGTTACCGTATCCCATGACCATGTCATTGTCACCCATCTTATAATCAACTCTGGATGGCTTCCAATCAAAATAAGTGTGAGCTGAAATGCAGTCTTGATATGAGTGCTGAGGGAAGGGGATGGCATAATGTTTGGGGATAGCCAGAGCTGAAAGTGCTTTATGGGCTATAAAACACCCCTTCAGAGACTGTCGTAATTTTGAATGATTGTTAAATAGGCAGCTGTTGGGGCTACCTGTAGATTGTTTCCCCTTTTTACTGGCATCTCTTTTTTTTTTTGTAAGATATTTTATTGATTTTTTTAAAAAAACATAAATCACTTAATAATTGGTGAACAGTCTGGGTTACATTTGTAAAACAATCACTAACAATTGATTTCTATAATCCATAATCCACACAATAGTTTTAGTTGATTTCTTCTTTTCCCAAAATATCCTCTTTTGCAAACATTGAGTTAATACAATTTTTATTGTTTTGATAAATAACAATTAAGTATAATTTTTTTCCCAATAGTCTAGTCCTTTAACTCTCATTCAAAACATTTTTATCCATTATAGTTTTCTTAAATTCAATCACATTTATATATCTAAAACATTTCCTTTATCTAATTATCATTTCAACTTTTTTATATTACTCATATCAAAAAAGAGGACAAAAAAGAGAAAAAAAGCATACTATATTATATTTAGAGAATTCATCCCTCTTAGAGTGACATATATATTCCAAAACCTTTCTATTTCTTTAACCATATTCAAACAAATGTTTCTTTTTTAAGTATTCTCTCTGCTAAGTCCCATCATCCACAGAGAGAACCGGTTGTTCACATATTTGAATCCCACCACTGGTCTAGCCGTAGCCCCCTGCTTCAAGTTAGGAATATCTAGGGGTTGTGTTTTTTTTCCCCTCCAGCAGCTGAAGGATCTCTCCTTTCCCTGTAGCAGGATTTCCTGCAAGTCAGCTAAACTATTATAAGGAAGTGTTATAAAGGCTAGGACCCTTTTTAGATTGCAAAGTGGATTTCTTCAAATTATGTGCACCTAGAAAGTATTGTCTGCTAATGTCACTTTTCTCCTGTTTACATAGTCTCAATTAGCCATAACCTATTACTATCACTACAGCTGTGATTAGGTTTGTGATAGAGAGGGAATGATGAATGTTGCCAGGATTGGACACCCCTTGGCTAAGATGAATAATCAAATATATTTTTCTAAGACCACTTTTTTTAAACCTTCTGGAACAGTAGCTCTTGTGCAGAAGTTGCCAAAAAGACTTTTCAGGCAAGTAGCTTTTTTTTTAAAAAGCCTCTTTTCCTGGGTATCTTATATCATCTGCCAGACTGGTACCATAGTTTTTGCCAACCAAATGCTTCCAGCAGTTATAATTCACTAGAGGTCCACTTTGATTGGCTTGTAGAACCCAAATGGTATAATCTAAAATATTATTAGATTTTAGGGGCTGGGTGGGCTGGGCTTACTCAACTATAATAATCTCTGTGTTGTAGCTTTAATGAAGGAAACATTTCAATCAACTCTATCACAAGTAGCATTTTGTATAACACTGTTAATAAAACACTATCAATACCTGTATTTTGAAGTTAACATGTTTTAAGTAAACAGTTTAGGTTTTAATCCTTGATGAAAAATGCACTGTCACTGGTTATTGTAATGAAAGGATTTGAATCCATTCTTTGCTTCCCTTGCTGATGGGCTAGACCAGGGGTAGGCAACCCTGGCTCTTTTATGACTCATGGACTTCAACTCCCAGAATTCCTGAGCCAGCATAGTTATGCTGGCTCAGGAATTCTGGGAGTTGAAGTCCATGAGTCATAAAAGAGCCAAGATTGCTTACCCCTGGGCTAGCGACGCTAGAAGATCATAGTGAAACATGGTTGAATATTTTTGATGGCATGGCTTTGAGAAGAACATAAAACCATTTGATACCAGCATACAGACAAGTTATAATTTGCAGTGCTCCTTGATATTGTTATATTAGCTTGAAAATATTTGTACTAAGCTTAACCAAGAAATGATGCTTTCTGCTGAGGTTCAGCTTAAGAATTTGGTTTGAATCTTGCACTAAATGGCAATGAACTGAAGAAAATGCAAATGTGATTCACTGGAAAATAATTGTTATATTTGCAGGATATCCTGTATATCTTTGGTGGAATGGTGGATTCAGCTTTCACACAGAAGATAAATCCTTTATGGATGTATGACACAGGTGTGGAGCAAATTTTATCCTTCTGATATATTTATGCATGTATTTTATAAATATGTACTAGTTTGTATTAGGGTGAATATTCTGAGAAAAGACATATATTTGATGAGCATTTTTATTCAAGTACCGCCTATTCTGGAAAAGGTGATAGATGAGGAACAGATTAATATATCAAACCAATATTTTTTCTTCCTCTTTTTGAATGCTTAAATGGCGATCTAAGGAGATACTGTACATACTGTACATCTGTGGAGATTCTCAGTCATCCAGGTCATAGTTGTTTCAAAGGTGCTTTTTGAAAAGGCAACTGGATAGTTTTTTCTTTCCCTTGAGGAAGAAGAACACCCCACCCCCACCCCCCCATCACAACTGATGAAGCTTCTTGGATGAGAAACAAAATGCTTTCTCCTTCCTCAAGGGAAAAAAAATCCAGTTGCCTTTTGAAAAACCGCTTTTGAGTATAGATACTGTATTTTTTTTTCCCCTCAGAAGCTGAGTCAGACAAATGCTCTGTCTAAAATTGAGCTAACTTAGACTGATACCCTGAAATCTGGGAATCAAGGGAATTGTCATCTGACACACAGGAAGAGCCCTAGATTGTGATGATATTTGCCTGGTGCTGTTTAGAAACAGTTCCTAAAATGAAGAGAACATTGCCATTCGCTGTCTTCTGAGAATTGTGTTTGGAGCTGTATTTACTGTATATTGTGTGTTGTTGGTGAAGGAAATACAGCCTGCAACTTTTCCTGTCATCTCTCCTTTGGCAGTGTTTCTCAACCTTGACCATTTTAAGGCATGTGGACTTCAACTCCCAGAATTCCACAGCCAGCAATGCTGGCTGTGGAATTTTGGGAGTTGAAGTCCACATGCCTTAAAATGGTCAAGATTGAGAAACACTGTTTTAGTGCTTGCGTAGCACTGCAAGTAGAACAGTAGCACCTTCTTGTGGTTAATGCTATGACTGACATTTTATACACCTGCAGATGCAACCAAGTGGATACCCTGCCGCCTCCCAGCAGTAGAGGGTGAGGTAAGGAATAACAAAACTAAATATAGTGAATCATCCATGAAATCTGTTGCTTTGTTGATCAAATAGCTTGCTTGATTACAGACTTTGAAAACTGCTTCAGACTAGATGAGCCATAGCCATAAGGTAGCAGAGTAAGTTTAAGATGCTGCTGTTTTTGGTTTTCTGGGACGTTCCCATTATTCACATTTCCCATTTGGAAATGAACCTCTTTAATTCTGAATGTTGAAATAAGAATGGCACTTTGGCTACAATTACTTTTATGTATGCAGTTATTCCACAGATTAAATTCCTTGTTAGTTCCTGGAGTTTCCTCATAACCAATCTGTCTCACCTTCCTTTCCCATCCCCCTCCTCTCTGCAATTTAAATCCTGTGTCAGACTAGCCACTCTATGCACGTATCGAAGTTAGCTGTAGCTCACAAAAGCTTATGCTTTTTAATACATTTTGTTAGCTGGCAAAGTCATACCAGACTTCTTGTATTAAATGTGGAGTCTGTGCTTGGGAACCCAGGGAGCAAAAGGCATCTGCACTACTACAGTTCCGATTCAGACCAACCAAAAGAGCCCCATTCAAATCCTAGCCTCTAAAGGTGCATGGGTTTGTGGGTGGGTCTGGGCAAAACTTATGTGGAGCATCCATGCATCCCTCTACTTTCCTTACAAACATGATTTCACAGACTTAGCCAGAAGTTATATTTTGAGTTTTGACTTCCCATTTTTCTTTCTGTTTAGCCGTGGAAGGAGAGAACATCATCTATATGTTGTAGGAAACTTTCAAGTCATTTCTTCTCCCTTCTCCGCAAAATAGTTTTAATATATAATAATAGATCTATAGAATCTGTCTATTTTCCATCTGTCTCTTTATATCTACATACACATGCACGCTCATGCTCTTAATTTATGGAGATGTTCAGTCATTTGAGTGGGAGTGGTGCAATTCCATCTGTAGGGATACATGTAAATTGGAAAGGAACACTATTTTTGAAGGATGTTGCTAAAATGTGAACTGCTTGGGAGGACCTGTGAGTAGACCAGTATGAATGCCTTAGGATATCCGCCTGGTTTTTATTGGTGTGATGGCAACAGTAATTAAGGATGGTTGCTCCATTTTGTCTTCTCTCTCCATCTCTAGCTTCAAGTTCCTGTTAATCGGAAGGGCCATAGTGCAGTAGTCTACAGGGGCAACATGTATATATATGGGGGATACATTGACATTAAAGGTGCTTCCCAAGAATTCTGGACCTTTAATTTTGGTAAGTTAAACTTTCTCAGCAGTCACATAGCGTATAATGGTAGATGTGAGCAAAAATGTATTTTATCTATTTAAAAGGTAATGAACTCTATTAATCATCTCCCTTCAGATACAAAACAATGGGCCCCTGTATCAGTTGCATCCAGTGGAGGTAGCCCAGGTCCCCGACATGGTCATTCTGCTGTGGTTTATAGCAATGGCATGTACTTGTTTGGAGGATTAATGGGACTGAGCGAACAGAAGGACTTCTGGATGTGGGATTTTATAGCCACCAACTGGTCCAGTATCAGGAGAAGGTAACTGAAAGTACTTTGTTTAAGGGGTGAAGATAAAACTGTTTTTCCCCTGCCAATTGTTCCTAGAGCCACACAGAAAAGCAAGTCAGTCTTTTACACTTTAGCCCATGAAGACTAGCATCACAACGTTCCAGTTGTTAGCTGGGATTTACAGATGTTTGCCCATCAGTTGAAAATGGGGAGAGGGTTGTCTAAAGGGGACTTGAGTGGCATGGGAAGGCACAGGCAGGAAAAACCCTGATACAGAGTTGAAGTTTCTAATATGAGTACCTTTGGAAGGGAGTGGGTTTTTTTTTTTTTTAAAGAAACAAATGCTTTTGATTACATGGTTCATTCCTTTTATTTGGGCCATTGCCCAGTTATGAAAGGACAGTATTTGCCTTTTGGAAAAGAAATACTGAAGTGACAGAAGTATCATAATAGCCAGGACTGCATAGAGAAGAAAATTTAAGGAGCATGGACAATATTCCCATGCATTTTAACAATACCTGAACGCATAATTTATGGGAACTGTTTGGGGTGGACTCTAGAAAGTGTTTCATGACTTTTCCATGCATTAGCCTGACTGGAGAGAAGCATTGAGAAGTTGAGCTCATTTTGATGAGCGTAAGTCTCACCCTTGTGCTGATTTATCTCTGCTGTCTTTGCCTCCAGCCAGGGACCTCCAAGAGTGGTGGGCCATTCTGCTTTAATCTTGGAAGATTCCATGTTAGTCCTTGGCGGAGGCCTTTCTAGCACTAAGCCAAATAGTACTTTGTGGCATTATCATTTTCCATCTCAAATGTGGGAAAAATTGCCTAGCCCAGCGGCACTTTCATCCAAAGCATACCATCAGATGCTGGCAACTGGATTTGGTTTCCAACGGGCTGCTGATTGCCCACTGAGATCCCTTGGTTGCCAGAAGCCTAAAGAAAAGGGTTGTTCCAAGCTACTGACTCTTTCTAAACAGCACACCTGTTTCTGTGAGCATCTTCGCAACGAGCCTACATACCAGATACTCAACAATGAGGGTGGCTCCGACATAGAAATGAAAACTTTTTGCCAGTCTTCAAGGGATTCTCTAGAATTCTCTTCCTATCAAACCACATCCAATGCAGAATTGAATTCAGATCCGGCAGCAGAGTGGCTGTGTAAAGAAAGAACCTCGTATCTCAACATTGCCAAGGAACATCTCAACATTGCCAAGGAACAGGACTTTGCCACCATGGATCTAACAGATGGAGGGTCAAGTTTGGGCTCGCTGAAAAATGAATGTGGAGACATTTGTGAATCCTCTGTTGTGATGCTACTTGTTGGCGGTAGACCTCTTTCCAGCTCCTCTACAATCTTATTTTGGCAAATTGAACTAAACAGAACTTAAATACCAGACATGCCTAGGCTCAGTGAAGTCAGCACCTAAGAAGAACCACTTGACAGTTCTTGGTTACAACTGCATCATGAAACCTAAATTCACATTTTGGATGACCCTGAAATACACGGAAATCCATAAAACATTTAGCGTGAGATTTTTTTCAGCTCTTTGCTGTGTAGGCAACTTGGGTCTGCAGATGTAGATGAGGCGCCATGATTAGGAAGCAGCAACAGCAGTCATTGGTTGCATTCATTTCTTTATGTGTGTGTGTGCACCATTTCAAAGCCCTTTGCAAATTGCCTGTATAAAGGATGCAGTAAAATAATTCCCAGGACTAGCTAGGTAATCATAATTCAATTCAGTGGCTGTGTTGGCATGACAGGCTTACATGCTTATGGAAGGAAAACTTAAAATTTAACCATCATTTATTCAGCAAACCCAATATTCTACATTTGCACTGCAAACTAATCTTGTGGATTCTGATTAGTTAGATTAACAATTGTTTGGCTACCTAACAGGCTAGCGCAGGTGCTTGCACTCTCTATATTCTTGAGTTTGCAGTTGAAATGATATTTGAACTGTATGTGTGTTTGTTTGTTGGCATATGCTTAGCTGTTGTACTGCACTGTTTAAAATTGCATTTTCCTTAAATAGGAAACTCATCAGGCTCCTATATTAGCTCCTCCAATACAAGTTAAAGTGCCAGAACCATATAATTTTATAGATCTATAAGAGTCATTGTGTCTGTTCCAACACAGTTCAGACAATCTTAATTCATATGAAATAAGGTTCTCCAGTTGTGGCTTTTTCTGACCCTACTACCTAGAGTAGCAGCATGCAGGCAATTACTTATACATTACCGCACTCTCCCTTCATGAATATGTAATGCATGACATCAGATTATTAGTGTATCTTTTCTATATATTATCCTCTTATCATGTCCCTTACTAGGCATGGAACCACTGTTCTGGAAAACGTAAGCACAACTGGGCCTTACATATGTCACACAGAAATAATTTGATGTTCCCCAGTGATGCTTCTTGTGGTTTTTTTTCCTGTGAAATTCACATTGCCAAGAATGCCTAGACATGTTTGTTTCCAAAATCATAGCCGAAGGATTTTGGCAAATAGCCAGCTATATAGTGAAGTTTGGCATTGAGAGTGAAACATGGATTGTCAACTTTTCAGTCCAGGGAGAGGCAGTTTGTGCAGCATAGAAAGGGGAAAATGATTTTCAGCTGGCCTAGTATTTTACTGATTTAATGTTACTAGTTTGGCATAAAAATCCACATTGGATTGACCCTCTCTCTGTGTCATTTCATAGACATGTCTATGTAGTTTCTGTGACAAGAGTATAAAAGAGTTTTGTCCTCATTTTTCTTCTTTCTGAACTAGCTCTGGGATTTTCCTGGTAGCCTCTTATCCAGATTCACTCTGGAAATTTGGAAATCAGCAAAACCATTTAAGCATTTGCTCCTTTTTATTTTTATTTTGTACCATCAAAGTGATTTTGTCAGAAGTGATTTTGCTAATAGTCATTCAACTGCAGTCTATATGAAATATGTTACACAGTGGGAAAATGATCCTTTGAAGTTACCCTTTCTTAATTTTTGAGAGAAAATAAATCACAAAGTATACAGCATCAGGAAAAGCCTGAATGGTGCCTTTTTGATAATTTTATCTTAAGCAAATGTCTGTTTTATATGCTACAAAAATAGTTATATGAATTATATTTTTATACTGCATGAATTCTTATACTAAAACTAAATTATAGTGGCTTAATTTTGTATTTATGTTATTCACTGTTCTTTTACTTTGTTAAAAATATGTATTTCTGATTTTGTAACGGTGGCATATTGAGCCAAAAAAAAAAAAAAGCCAAAAATGTATGCTCGCTGAATGATTTGCAGCTTGGCTGGAGAAGACTGAACACTTGACATGTTGTAAGACATATTTCCTGTAGCTGTACAGCTGGGAAACAAGATGAGTGGTTGATCCTTTATTTTATGCTGATTGGTATGCTCATTAGGGATGAAAAGTCAAATACACTGCCTTCCTTTTCTCTCCTTATTGCAACTATTTTTAACATTCACTTAGGTTATCACCAGGAAGGAGAAATGTAGGGTCACTTCTGCTGTGAAAAGCAGGATATTACCCCAAAGCAGGATATCCTTAAGGATGCAGAGGATTTTGTCAGCATTCTGAAATACGTGGATCAGCAGTCCCTAATGCTAGCGCATTGTTCTGCTAGAAGAAAAACACTTAAGCAGACATTTTGTACAATTGTGTTGTATTTAGAAATAAGCTACAACTTTCCGACTGATTCCAAGTGGTCTACAAATCACAGTTGTTGTTCCCTTATACAGTGTTTAGCGCAATCATTCTAGCATAATTTTTACATCTGGCATTACTTATTACACACACACACACGCACGCACAAATACTTAAAAAAATAAGTTATACTTTGAGCAACTACATCATTTAAAAAGATACAAATACAGTTGTTAGTCTGAGTTTTTTCTTTAAAAAAATCAAAATAGTAGTTCTTACATACTTCATAGTAAGTTTGTCCAATTAAGGGAGAACATGTGAAAACAAAGGAATCTGTAATCAAAACATTAATCACATTAGGAATGTTATGGCAGAATGCTCTGTAGTCACTCCACATGCATTCTGTTTCACAGAGAATGGGTGACCATTTTGCTCCAAGAGGAATGTTAATGATTAGCGTTAATAAGAGAAGTCAAACTGTTCCGCCTCAATAATCACAGAAACTTTAGTTATGGAGCAACAAGGTGGAACAACAAGGTGTGTTCCACTTGAGGCATCTTTTTCCAGAGACACAAGTACTGTAACGTGTGACATGTGAAGAAATACAGACAAATCTGAATGACTTTCGGCTTTATGCATGTTGCAGGCAAATTGTATTCGTAGGAATAACTTCATAATTACCTTACTGTAAGCTGGAAGAAAGGCTTTAGGAGTCAAACAGGATTGTTGTTAAAAATACAAACTAACTTAAGCATCTGTGGACAGCTTGAGAGTGAACAGTAAATAAACGCAAATTGCAATTTTGCATTCATTAGTCAAAGCAAAAGAATCTGCTGTTTTGGTCCATTTTAATCAATCACAAGAGATGCTAAGGCAGTTTCCAGATGCCCCATTAGAGACCTGAAGCCTGCAGTGGAGGGTGCTCTATTGATGAAAGGCTTTTAGTTCTTTGTGTGATAGCTGTAATTTCATGTCTTTGTACATATCTGCCAAGAAGACTTTACCCACAGATAAATGTGGTGCCAATAATAATAGTATTCCGTTTTCCATACCACATTACAGTTTCCTTTTTTTTTTAAAAAAAAAAAAAAAATGAAAATAGGTTATGTGTTTTGGAAAATTCTGTCAGTTAAATGAGTAAGGATCAAGTCAGTAAATATATTGCCAAACAAGGCAGTGATACTGTAATGTAAGAGCAATTCCCAACTTAATTTCTTTCGTTTTTGTCACAGCTGTGGTAAAATAGGTCAGTAAAATAAAATGACAACAGCTGTTGGATTATTATTATTATTATTTAAGAAAAGGTCAGCATACAGCAAGTGGTTAGGATTATCCAGACAATTCAAGATAGCAAAGCTAACTTTCTGCATAATAGTCAAACAGTACCATGTTCTCCAACCTCTATTCATCTCTACATCAGGAGCTAAGTGTCATCCTAAATATTCTCATCCCTTGTAAAAATATTGGCAAGGTTCATAAGAGCATTGGGTTTACCTTGGCTCAGGGAAATGTCTGAGAAATCAATAGCCAATTAAATGTTACCTAAGCTATTTCAAAAGCCATGCCTCCTGAGTTCTGGAAATCAGGATATGTCCTATGGTTATTGATACTAAATTATTTGCCTCAGTATCCCCTCCCTCTCCCCCACTCTGGTTACCATTATATTTTATGGAGCAATTGCTTAAAACAGTATTGCAGATCAAAGCAAAGTAGCTTGTGTTATTTCACAAGCGGCAACCAGCTGTGAAAGAGAGTATGTATAGTGAAGTGATGTACACTCTGTTTGCATTTTTAACATCACTTCCACTATGAAAGAAGCTTTTGACGGAGGCCTTTTGCTTTTCCTTTCACAGCTCATCCAAAAAATTCATGCACTCAGGTTTCTTTGCTTTCTTGCTTAAATTCTGACAGGTTTTCCATCAGAAACAGATGGAGAAATAGCTTAATGCACAGCAAGCAGAGCCGTTTTGGAAGAAACAGAATTAAGATGTTGTACAATTTTCTTGCTTAGTTTGAAAAGGGACAGAAGATGCAGGATGAGTTTGATAGCTGACCCATAGGAATAAATCTTCTGCCCAAGCCCAAGAGTACTTTTTGTTTTCTGTTTTCAAAAATTCCAAGCATAAATTAAACTCAGGATTCACTTAAGTTTTTTCCTCCTGAGTTTGTAACAGAATATAGGTTTAGTTCAAACTTGTTCAATCAGCAGTTTAGTGGGCAAAAAGGAAGGAATCCGATGTATAAATAGCTACTTGTCTAACATAGGAAAGTTAGCACAATGTTAGTATATTTTGAATTTTAATTTTCCAGTCATGCACAAAAAACATTCGAACTACAAGATTATTGTAGACTTGAGGAAAGGTACAGAATGGAGCACACAAAAAAGACAGTAAATTCTAACTGTACACATTTTGAAAGCCTCAGATTATTTCTGCACAAACCTTAGAACTGTCCAAAAAATAGCTAGTGGAAAGCCCGAAGAAGACTAGCCCTTCCAGCTAATCTGGCAGAAACTAGGTTCACTGATAGAAGAGAAGAATATCTGTAGCTCAGGGCTGAGCGGTGGGGTGAATGGTGGGTTCCTTGGTGCTTCTCTGAGCTTGGTTGTTTTCTTGCAGACATTTCATTACCAAACTAGATAACCACATCAGTGCTAGAAAGCAGAAGGTTTTGCTCTCTTTTTATTTATTAGGGTCTTATCCTGCCAAAAAAGACAATCAAAAAGTCAAAAAAAGAAACCTAAAGACTAAAACAGCTCCTCGCCAGCAATTAATACACAGATGATCAGAAATTAACACCAGACTAACAATGAAGAAATAAAGAAAAACCCCAGTCCAGGAACTACCACCTCAGAGAAACAAGCTAATAGCAAACAACAGCCTAATCAAGAAACCACAAAGACCAGTCCCACCAACACCGACAGGGCAAGAGAACAAATGTCTGCAAGAAAACAACCAAGCTCAGAGAGCACCAAGGACTCCATACTAGATGTGCTCTCTACACCCTGCAAATATTTTAGTGACTGAATGGAACAAAATGTGAAAGTCTTTCATCCAAGGCTAATAGTAGCCTTGACATGTTTAATAAAACATTGTTTCTTTCCTCGTGAGAGCATTTGCCAGCAGAATAAATTGCAATCAAGGTGCTACATTTTCACTTCCATATATTGTTAGCAAAAGTGTAGACTCTTAAGATTAAAGTCAAGAACGTTTGCTAGATAATACAGAAGAAGATAAAAAGAGATAGCCACAAAAAAGTACTGTAAAATGCCATTTTCTTTTACAGTCACCACCAGCTTCCCCATTATTGGGTTTAAGTGAGAAAAAAAACAGCTTATCCCTGTGAGCATTTTCATTTACACCTATAAAACAGCAAGGAATTCTCTAGCAAAAGCATTATGGTAGATGAAAACCCTGTGGATTTCATGACATCTCAGAATTTGTTCCCATATATTTTGCAAAAGATACTCAGGTTTCCCAGCAGCTCTGTGTGCTATAATCACACTCTTAGTTCCAGTTGAAGGATTTACTGTAAAGCAACCATTCTTTGTTAACCATGGCATGAACATGGCTTAATTTCAGGTAAGTCCTTTGCAGCGGCTCACTAAATATACTAGGAAATGAGATTTGTTGAAGCTCAGAGTTCAGTGGTGAGTAAACATTTCTGCTGTGTAGTATCTTCAGTAACCGGACTGAAAAGAAAAAATATATATATATATACATACATAATCTTGGGTGGATGATGAACAGAAAGCCCATTTTGGAATCATACTGACTGATGTTAACTTAATGGTCAAGTGGAAAGCAAACAATTCCAAACAAGTTGTGATGTCATCTAGAATTCCCTGTCTGGGAAGGAGCTATAGGTTTTAAGCAGAATCTCCCTGAGGGATGCTTATCTCATCATGTAACCCAGGGGTAGTCAACCTTGGCTCTTTTATGACTCGTGGACTTCAATTCCCAGAATTCCTGAGCCAGCTTAGCTTAGCTGGCTCAGGAATTCTGGGAATTGGAAGTCCAAGAGTCATAAAAGAGCCAAGGTTGACTACCCCTGATGTAACCAAAGGAGATATCCACAACCTACTCCAGGTGGACAATATTTTGGGGGGAAATGCAATCAATTCTCTGGCAGGAGGGAAACGAATCAAGAAAGCTACATGCCTGCATTGGTGGGGTGGAAAAGAGCAAAAGTTCTCCTCCAACCTCTGTGCAGGAGGGCAACCAAGGCAAATGCTGGATGGGTGGTCTTGGAGTAAGGGTTGGTTGGGTATCTCTAGCCTTTCATCCTTAAGCCTCAACCCTGCAGCTACACAAGGTCATCCAATATTCACATTACCTTTCAAAAACACTGTAATGTGAGTTTATGATACACAGAGGAAGTACAGTTTAAAGGGTACTTATGAACAGGGAGCTCTTTGTATCATATCCCCAATGACATCCCACCTTTAAAAACATCTTAATGAAATTACTCACTGTAAATGGAACATCAGATATTTTCTGTAAAGTGATGAACATTGCTAAACTTGAGTCACAAAGACGACCAGAAAATTACTAGTGAAACTTGGTAGACTTAACAGACTGCTTGGGAATTGCAACATAGTATAGTGTTCACAACCCCTAACAGAAGAACTGGATTAGTAAGAATCCAGTAAGTATTGTTTTGTAGAAATTATATAAGATATGGACAGAAGTTATACCATAATCTAGAACTTGTACAATTCCTTCAGCATTCTACTGTTCCTCAAACTGGTGTGCTCTTAAGCGTTGTAGACTTGTCTTCCCACAACAACCAGCTGGCTGGAACATGTGGAAGATAACAGGCAGGGGAAGGGAGGGTTGTTTTAATTTCACAAAAAGAAAATCCTTACCTGGGTGTGATTTCAGAGGGGTACAATGGAGGTGATGAGTCAGTAACCAATGGGGCTTCAGTGTTTGTTTTAGTTGTCTTAAGAGATAAGGCAACATCGTTCCCCAGAGGTCCATTTGAAGTCAGTCCACTCTATAAAGAAAACCAAAGGAAAGTCAGAAAGGTGATTTAAGTACAGTCGTTTTGATATGTGTCAGCAAATGTACATGTCTATCAAAGTTGTTGCAAATGCCACAGCAGAAAAGGATTGATATGTGAAATAAATGCTCAATTTATCCCTTGCCCCTGAATTCTTTCCTTCAGGCTACCTTCTCCTTCGCAGCTTTTCTTTCTGATTGGTGAGATACAATGGTTGGGACAATGACCAATCTGCATTGGGATAATGGCCAAGATAAAATTTAGAAAAACCGTTAACAGGTAGGACACATCAGAAGGGGATTTTCTGGGAGTGAAATATGGCATCCAAAATACGCAGCATCAAACGTTTTAGCATCATTTTCAGTTTTGAGAGATGGTTAGGGAAGGAGCAAAATGAGTTCTTGAATCTCAAAAAGACTTACCATACCCATTAAAAACCTCCCAAATTAGGGTGACACCTAGTTATACATTTGGAGTGTAGCTTTGGAAGTATAGTGCAAAGCATGATGTAGCCCTTGAACTGGTCATCTTCAATCACTCTTTAAGGGAGAAAGTAGCCTGGAAACAGGTCAGAATATACAGATCCTCCAAACAATTCTGGATTAGTAAGGGGAATAATTTTCAATCATAACCACAAGGAAGGAACTTGACTGGAGAATAGAGGGGGAAGTCCTGCCTTTTTCAGAAGAATTAAGGACCACTTCTAGGTGGCAGTTCGAATGTTTGATAAAGCTGAAAACGTTTACTATCCACCATGCAATAGAAATGACAGATTTTTCGAAACTATATAAATCAATACTAATTTGTGCCACTTTTAACAACAGTTGGAATGACTGTTACTAATAATAAGACATGGACATAAGAATATGAAAATTAATTGTTTGTGAGGATTATTCAATAACTTACTGGCACCAGCCACCTGGGCGCAATTATTGGTGAAGATACCTAAAAGTAAAAGAAACATACAAAACTCATAATATTGTACTATAACCTTATTGGCCAAGTGTCATATCAACTAAACTGATCATGACACAAGCTTTACTGAAAGTAAAAAAAGAGTTAGGTAGAGACAATGGAAGTACTAATTACATTTTTAAATTATACAATGAAACAGCTACATTTTAATTTTTTACTCTTACCTGAGGCGTGGCTTCTGTGAAGTCAATTAAATTCTTCGTCTGTGATGTCAACAAAATCTCCATGCTCTCGGAGGAGCTCTGAAAAATGGAATAGTTAAGTTACGCTCCATCACAGAGAAAGTTGCAGAATGCTTTGTAAGGTTTCATCCATGTTGGAAAAAGCCGCAAGCTTGTGACTGATGTTTAGGAGTGCTGCCCAATGGCATTTTGTTTCACTTTACCATACACATTTTAGTCTCTGATAGAGTCACAGTAGGAACTGAAGCCATGCATTCACTCATTTATTTATTAGATTTATAACCCACTTTTATTCTGTACAATTTAAGGCAGTATATAATTGACTTCCTCCTCCTATTGTCCCTAGGACAACCACCCTGTGAGGTGGGTTGGGCTGAGAAAGAGTGAATTGATCCTGTGGTTAAGGGAGGGTTAGAACTCATGATGCTCCGGTCTCCACTCCTTAATCGCTACACCAAACTGGTTCTTGAGTCTTTTTAACACAGAAAACACACATTGGTGGCCTTAAATTACATGTAAAAACAGTTTTTCTATATTTCCCCCCACAATTTTATAAAGTAACTGGCAGTTCAATCGTTGTAAAATGCCTTTAAAAACAGGATTTGCTTGTAATATAAATTCATACGAATGGCTTCCTCCTCCTACTGTGCTTCTCACCATTCTAAACTGATTAATAGTTTATGACTTTAATTAATATTTTAATATAACATCAGGTTTTTATTGCCAATTCCAACATTTTTTCTCACAATCTAAAGGTTCTATACATAATACCAAATTATGGTTTAACGAAGGGAAGACCATATATTTATATTTGGGATAATCTTTAAGAGCCTTTATATTGGAAAGAGTGGAATCTGTCTAGATTGGAGACAAGGAGGACTTTTCTTCCCTTCCCTAGCCTTTTTTCCTTCTCTTGATAGTGAAAAAGATCTCATTTGCCAAGATCTCATTTACCATTTTCATAATCCCCCCTGTGCCTGCGTGCAAAATTGGGAGACAGGGACACACTCAGAGGTTGCACAACTCATTTTTAATATTAAACTCTAAATATTATTCTGTCCCGGGAATGTATCCCAGGAACCAAGTTTTAAATCACTGCTCTGTTTAATACAAGCTATTTGCCTGGGATTTCTCATCTTACGCTTCTAAAGACCCACACTGCTCCCCACAAAGATGTAACATACCTTTATAAGAACATCCTCTACTCTAGGAGCCAGATCAGTAGGATTCGCACAATCGTTGGAGTCAGGGGCAGTAGTATTCTCCTTGAATTCATTCCTGGAAGATGTAAACAGACCATCCATGAAACAGAGCATGGGTGAAGGAACTGCTGTCATTTGCAATTCCTTCCTGGAGGCAATGGCAGCCTCTGAAATCAATGCCATATGACCTGCTGACCTCAGCAGCTTCGGTCCAAATAGTTTGTCTTCCTGCTAAGCCATACTCTGCCCCTGAGATGGGAATGGGACAACTGGCCACAGCCAGCTCGCCGTGGGCTAACTCACTGCAGGACAATTTAAAAATTCTACCTAATTATTTAAAATAAATAAAAAAAATATTTTAACTTTTGCCATTCACATTTCATTCTGTCTCTCCTTTTGCATCCTTTCTTTAATGATTCCATTCCACCATTTCTTTGATATTAGCGAGTTGTCCTGCAGCAAAATGTCATAGACCAGGGGTAGGCAACCGTGGCTCTTTTATGACTCGTGGACTTCAACTCCCAGAATTCTTGAGCCAGCCATGCTGAGGAGAAAGGGAGAGGTTTCCAAGCTGAGCCATGCTGGCTCAGGAATTCTGGGAGTTGAAGTCCACGAGTCATAAAAGAGCAAGGTTGCCTACCCCGTCATAGACTCCCCCCCCCCCAGGCACAGTATGGTGATAGGGGAACTTGCTTAGTTTAGGGTTCAATTGGCACATCCTTGCCAGAATCCGTGATTCCACTAATCTCCATGCTTTCAGTGATCAAGTAGAAGGAATAAACAATATACAAATAAACAGCCAACTCTCTAGCAGAGTGACAGAAAGCACTTCTGCTACAAGGAAGTCCAACAGACTAACTACTAGCCTACTATTCCAAAAGTAAAGAGCTGATTCATATAAATTCATATAACCAATAAATGTTTTTAAATTATTCTGGAATTGCATTTCATTCTCATGTTAGAGCGTATCTTGATCCTGCTCCTGCCAACTGTGAACATTCACTTATATGTAACTTCATTTTACTAATTGGAAAAACAAAGGTTCAGGAAGGGGTCTTTCTTTTGCCAATTCAACAAGAAGCAATATTCAGTAGAGGGGCACACATCCCCTACTCATGTTGAGAGCGAAACTAGGCCAAAAGTCTGGCTGTTTGGTTTCCCAAAGAAAAGCAGAACCCCTAACTTGACTGAAATTATCAGAATTAACCAAGTGAGCCCTTCAAGTGCTCCATATGCTATTCTTCGATTATTGTGTCCCAAATTTTCATGCATTCCCATTTTCCGGTGGGAATAACACCCCCCTCCTCCAATTCCCACAAGAGGACTTACAGAATGAAAGCATTGGTGACTGGGATCACTTTTAGTCCCTCTCGTGGTTCCTGGCATACAGGACTGAGGGTTCTCAGGGGGCTGTTTTTCTCCTTTCCTGATGGAAGAACGCTTCTAAATCACGCAGAGCCCAAAAAAAAAATGTAACAATTGAGGTCTTTTCCATTGTTGCCAAGAACATTCTTTCATCATTAAAAAAAAAAAAAAAAAAAACAAAGCAGTTTGGAACTCTCTTAATGCAAACCATTTCCTGGAAATGTTTTGTCATCATGAATATCAGTATTGAGGCAAGAAAAAGGAAAGCTAATAATCAAGGAAAACGGCAACTGGGTAAGCACATTTGCCTCATGTTTTTGTGTTTTTCTGCCAGACGTCAATACAAGGAGAAGGTGTGTGATGCCACACAGCTCTCGAAGTAGTGCTTAGGAGTGCAGCATTACGATTGGAGAGATTTAGATTTGCATCTTTTAGTGCTCTCTCTCTCTCTCTTTCATACACACACATCAACTTTAATCACAGCTTTATTAAAATGAAAAAGGATGTAGGGAGTTATATCAGTAGCTCTTGAGTTACAAGGGCAATCGGGACTGGAATTTCTAACGCTTAGCCATGGGTGTCCAACTCGCCACGTCACGTGACATGTCGCGACATATCATGACCCTTTTTGCATTGCCAGCAATGGGGTGGGCGCGGCTTCGGTATGATGAAACCAGCCCACGGGCTGGCAGTTTGACACCCCTGTGCTTAGCAATGTAATCCTGGCTGTTCCAGTTGCAACTTGAGTGACAGCTGCAAGTGTGAGGGTGGGTACTATGGGACAGGTACTAGGGAACACAGGGTGGAGGAGGTGAGTGCCCAAGCATGTGTTAAGGAGCACAGGTAAGTGCCAAAGGTGGGAGTGCAGCAGTGGAGGCCGCGGAGTGCTGATCATAAATGTGGGCTGGCCTGAACTTCATAGGTCCATTGTTTCAGCACCACTGTAACTCTGAACAGTCACTGAATGAATGCATGTAACCCAAGGACTATCGGTATGCCATATCTCTATATTCTGAGACTATTTTTTTCCAACTTCTGATAGAAAAATGCCCAAGAAGGGGGTGCAAGGCATGGGAATTTACCATCAAACCTTCTTGAACAACAGAGTAATGTGTCCCAATGAATTTGTTTTCTGGCTGGATAGGAATATTCAGTTTTCTAGAATCTCAACTGAATAAGACACAAGGCCTCCTTTTAAAGGACTAAGCAGAAACAAGACTAAACCACAACAATGTGAGTTGGATTAATAATGTTGTCAGAAATATTATCCTGCAGGCATTTTAAAAACCACTAATATCAGTTTTACAAAACTTTGTTACAAGTGATTTCTTCCATTATTAAGTGGGTATAGGAACCTGCTCACACCACAGAGCAGAAATCTTCAGCACATTTCAAGCTCCATATTGATACCTTCCAGCTGTTTCTTGAACATTGTTGTTCTTACTGCAAGATACATTTCCCTCTCTCACTACCTAAAAGAAAACAAACACAATTACATCTCAAAACATTAATTTTATTGAGGATATAATCTAAAACCCATTTTTTTCCTGACAGATCAAAGGCAATGGAGCCTAACATAACAGAAGTGCCCTTCTCTGCCACTTCTTATAAGATAAGATAACTTTTATTGTCATTTTTTTTACTGTGGGCACAACGGCACACATCAAAAATGAAATTTAGTTGCCCGCTCTCAAAGTGAAACACAAACATAACACACAGCTAAAACATACTATATACAACATATGAATAGACCCACACCCCTACGTATACATAATAAATAAATATTAAATACTGTCTATCTAGAATATATGCATTATACCACTGCAGACTGTAACGTGTATCCAGGTTTTCTGTTCTCATTGTGTCTGGATGGAGAATGTTCTGGATAATAGAAGACTGATTATGATGCCTCCAGTGTCTAGGTCAGCGGTTCTCAACCTGTGGGTCACGACCCCATTTGGGGTCGAACGACCATTTCACGGGGGTCGCCAAACGTGATTCGCCATTTTTTTCGTCAGCCGGCGCAGGGGGCGCCGTCGCGCATGTGCGCCGTGCAGGGGGCGCCCCCGCGCATGCGCGCCGCCTGCTTATGACCGGGGTCGCCATATAAAAAGGTTGAGAACCACTGGTTTAGGTGGTAGACATTGGGATAAGAAACAGCAACCTCTTTCTTTACTCTATAGCAGTGATGGCGAACCTTTTAGAGACTGAGTGCCCAAACTGCAACCCAAAACCCACTTATGCATCGTCGAGTGCCGGATGGGTGTGGCCTATTGGCTGGGTGTTGCCAATTGGGTGGGCATGGCCAATTGGTGGGTGTGGCTGCAGTGGTAATGGCAGACTGGGTGGGACTAAAAAGTTCATTCAATCAATTCCAACTTTGCAAGATCTTTTTTTTCCCGCAAGAAGTTGAAATTGACTGATGGAAACTTTTTTTTTTTTTGCATATGGCGGCGGAGGCCTAAAGCGAAAAGGTTTTATAAAACCCAGCTGAAGGCCTAGGACTGGGGCGACGGTGCGTGTGCCCACAGAGAGGGCTCTGAGTGCCACCTCTGGCACCCGTACCATGGGTTTGCCACCACTGCTCTATAGCAATAAATTAAAACTAGAGAAATTGGCCGAGCCCGGCTGTTTCTTGCTTTTTTTCAGTATGGAATGGGAGAACTCACTGCGGCTGGCTTACCTCAACCAACTCACCACGGAAAACTCTCAGTGGGATGACTCAATGCGAGATATTATCAATGAAATGTTGAAAAAAAATGATGGAATGGAATCATTAACGAAAAGATGTTAAAGGAGGGAGAAAATGAAATGAGAATGGTAAAAAAATAAACTAATGTCAAAGAAACAGTGGTGGATCAGAGTACGTTTATCTCGCGTTGAAATGTCTCGCGTCAAGTTGTCCTGCATCAAGCTGGCTGCTTTGAGTTGTCCTGGGCAGGTTATCTGACACTGAGTTGGCCAGGGTGAGTTGGCCATGGCAAACGGTGTTAAGACTCTTTTCAGCAAGCCTTGGAATGTTTCAGAGACAAGGCTGAATATACCGGTGGCAATTTTTCTCTAGCACAGGCCTCCTTCCTTAGATCTGGATGATAAGATGCCTCTCCTCTAACTTCTATTTCTGAGAATTCAACAGAAAAAAAAATGCTATGACCCCATCCAACCATTCTCTTCAGCCATACTCTCAGATCTACTTAAGCCTCCAGCAGTGTAACACATCCTTCTCCCATGTACTGAGAAGACACTTAATCATGTAGAATAGATGGAGGGAGAGGACTTCTATCAACACATCTGTAGGGGTTAGAAGATTATGAACAGGCTCTGCACAGGTGTTTAAATTATCTTACTAATGATAAACCAAGTATCAATACTGACTCAAAGTATAACAGAAAATTGATGTTAGTTTTCTATATTAAAAAGCATCACTACCGAAGCAAAATTCTTACTTTGTGCCCTGCCTCCACCTGGGCCTTCAAAATATTACTTTTAATGTCCGGAGGCGACCTCATAGAGGTGTTCACAGGGCTCTCAATTACATTGTTCAGGCATTTATCTGTCAATTTCACAACTTCCTCCTAGAAATAAACAAAACTACATTCATAAACAGCACTCCTCATTAGGCGAACAGTCAACACATGAAAAGAATTAATACAGCTTCCACAACCAGCACATAAATATATGTATTACATATGCTTTGGGCCAGGACTCTGCCTTATTACGAATTTCCATGTGAAATATAGGATGATTAGCACTAAAACTATTCCAGAACACTAACTATACTAAGGAGATAAGACCAAGCCATTGTGTGCATTAACAGAGTAAGATATCTATGTGTGGCTCTTTTCCCCACTAACTAAAGAATTTTGGTATCTAATTTTATAGGTAATATCTCAGTTTTTAATGAAGATAACAGCTTCCTATAAAATAAGGAATGTTTTTCTTTCAATTCATATCTAGCACAAAAATACTAGATAAGCAAATAATATTTCTTAACTTTTGAATTGGATATATATATATATATATATATATAAACTAGACAAGTGCTATGGCTAAGAAACTTAACGCAGGTGGAACATACTCAAAATGCTTACAAAACAGGACTAATTTATAGCTGTACTTATCTGCTACGCAGTTCTATAGGCAATGTACTCAGCCCCTTTTGGTCTATGGAGATTCTCAGTCATCTAGGTCACAGTTGTCCCAAAGATGCTTTTTTACAAGACAACTGGACTTTCTTGTTTTAATTTGAAGACGTTTCGCTTCTCATCCAAGAAGCTTCTTGGATGAGAAGCGAAATGCCCTCAAAGAAAAACAAGGAAGTCCAGTTGCCTCATGAAAAAGCATCTTTGGGACAGCCTCTTTTGGATTTTCTAAATTTTTCCATATACTTCACAGTCTATGTTATCAAAACTTCATTTTACTTATTTACTCAATTTGTGTAGCTATAGGCCTTAGTGAAAAAGACAGCCTGAGTGAATAAACAACATCTGAATTGAGTGTTTGTTTATGTTTACCAAGTCATTCAATGCCATTGTGAACAACCCTTAATATTCAGTAATTGGTTGAATTGCCTTTAGGTGTAATTAACTTCAGCCAAATCTGTTCTGTAAATTACTGATCACTGCCTCACCTCAGGAATTATGGCCCATAATTCCATGGTCAACAACTTCTACTTAGTAACATTTGAGGTTTTTATAGCATTAACTCCTCATTGGGATCCTTTTATAGTATCTCTATGGGATTTAGGTCTAGACTTTGAGTTGGCTAATCCATACTATTAAATGTATTCTACATCCATTCTCCTACAGTTTTTTGGTATGCTTGGGAACACAGTCTTGGTGTATGGCCAATTTGAACTTCAGTTTCAGCACAAATAGCTTGTAGAATTCCAATTCAAAGTAGAATTTATCTTTTTTTCCTAAAGCAGCAAAACATTTCCAAAAGATGACACTGCCACCTCCATGCCCAAGCACTGGTATAAAGATTCTTTATTGCAAAATGTGTGTTGGGTTCCACCAGGCATAGGATAAGAAGTTCCACTGTCCATAGAATGTTCCCCCTGGAATGCAGAATGTGATCTAGGTGGGTTGGGATGAGCATCAGCGTTCTTCTTAATGAGCAATGGCTTCCATCTTGCTACTTTCTCAGGAATTGATTTTTATCTAATACCTTAGCTATATTGAGAGAGATCTGCAGATTGTTCTGATTTTTGGGGGGGCGATTTCCTGAATTATTTTTATATCATAACTTTTGAGCGATTTTGACAGATAAAGTACTGCTTGGAACCTTCACTATTATAAATCTTAGCATTGCAAGAATATAATTTTGCTTGTGGACTGTTAAAGCCCCTTAGCATTTAGAAATCATTTTGTAACTTTTCCTAATTAATATCAATGGTTTTTAATGGAGTTCTTCATAATTATATTTGGAAAGGGGCATGACATGCCATAAAACTGTGTGGTAAGAATCTCACTGTGATGATGAGAGCCAACATTTGTGAAATTTATGTAGAATAGGGTTGGCCTATATTGGTTCTGATTGTTTACTGAAATGTTTACATAACTGGCCCTAATTAACATCTTGACTGATTAGGGAGAGGCAACTATTTTTTTCATATTGGCAGTCTGCTAATAGATAATTCAAATGAAGCACTAAATCCGAAGAATTTGAACTTCTGATGACATCCAGTGAAAATAATATGCAAATGTTTGAAAATTCAAACTGTGCATCGGGCAGGATTGATTAAATCAAGTTTCAGCATATCAATGTATATCCCAGAAAGATATTTTCCAAGTTGTCTATTCAGCATTCATATGTAAAATATAATTCTTTCCTGTATTCATTGCTATATTATATGGCTGAAATTAATTCTTATATAAATTTTTTGTCCTGAAAGAAACAGAATTAAGATTTTTAATTATTCTCCATCTGAATCTTCCTCAACAACACTGATTTAAGTTTCACTCCAAATCTGTTTTCATCACTACTTAAGCAAGGTTGGGCAGAAAGGAGAAAAAAAAAGTTATGCTCCCATTACTTATTTATTTTGTTTAGTTTTCAAAATTTATCCTCCTGCTTTTATAATCAAATGAATGAATACTTGTTAATTATGGATTCATATATCATAATTCAGTGCTTGAAGCACATATTTAATGTCTTATAAGGCCTTTTCCTTTAGAGATTGCCATCACTTAATAGAGCTAACTCAGCAAGGTGAACTATCTCATCTCACAATAAATATATACTTGTCTCAAATGACAGGAAGCAGTATTTTTCTTAGGTAATTATTTTTTCTAAGGAGAAAAGCACATGTCAGGTCAGATCTCCCTCCCCAAAACTGCCTAGTGTTTATTTTAGCCAAGGGCATTAATCCTACTTTAGCTGACTGTCACAGCACTTAAGCGCAGGACCAAGGATGCCTTGAGGTGCATCCAGAGAAAGTGTATCATGCAGTTGTCTGGCCTCATCCACAGTCTCATTCTTATACTTACTTATAAACAGTATGATTGCTGAGATAAGCTCAGATTCCTTAATTACTGTATATTAGAGTATTGCGTTTTAGGAATACAACGAGAAGTAGAATTTTAATCTTTTATACTGAAAGCTTTTAGAAATTAGCTAAACTTCTGACACGCAAGAAAAACTGTCCTTGACTCTCTTGTGGTGGTCCCGAAAGACTTTTTTCGATGTGCTTCTCCAACTTTCTGCATGCCAATATAGCTTAAGCTTGTTCTTTCAAACAAATTTTTCCACCTACTGCTCATTACAGAATGTCCTTTAGAAGAGATGCTGATATAGATACAGAATATTACATCTTCCTAAAGACATGGAAAATATAGTGAAGCCAAGCTTTTATCATTCCCTGCATTCCAGAAACAAAAGGGATTGGAATGCCTATCTAATTAAAAACTAATTGCTCCCTTCTGTGCCAGCATACCCTTCACGAGCTTGGCACTGCCAATCTTGTAGACTTTCAATCTATCAAACATAGTCACTAAGCTGCAAAACATAGCAGTTTTTATCTCGCATGAAAAAAAAAAACATTATGGGAAACAGCAAATATATACAAAAACCCTGACCCGCCCATATTTCTGGGAAGAGAAAGTATGCAATACCTGCTTGCTGACATTTATGTTTATATTGGACTGGGAAACCAATACGGGAGTGAACTCGGCTTCCAGGTCTTTCAGTTTCAGGGATGGTTCATCAACTAGAAGAGAGGAAGAAAGAAACTGGACATACAGTACCCCAGATTGACATAAAGCTCTAAAAACTGTTGGCATTTCATCCTGACATTGCTTTCACAGTAAGAATAGATTTATCTTATCTGTAACTACTATTTTTTCTTATGCTCTCTATACCAGTGGTTCTCAACCTGTGGGTCGGGACCCCATTTGGGGTTGAACGACCATTTCACGGGGGTCCCTGGCACCCGGTGATGTATAAGTGGTTGGGGGTCACCACAACATGGGGAACTGTATTATGGGGTCGCGGCATTAGAAAGGTTGAGAACTACTGCTCTATACAATCACAGTTAAGAGGTACCTGTAGCTACATTGTCTGAAAATCTTTGTAAAGTTTAATATTTTTACATAGCTAGTAGGCTGGAAGAGATAATTCCAAGTGAAGCTTGAGAGTTTTGGAAGCTTTCAGTCATTACAGGGACAATATGTTGCTACTTACAGGACCGGGGAGGAGAATAGTAACTTATGACAAAAGAGGTTTTAGGCAAATAAGTTCCTTGGGTAATGCCTGCACTTCCCTGAACAAAGGATTGTGCAAGCTGGTAAACTGCAGAGCAATTATGGAAATTACTGTTAAATGCTACTAAAACAAAAGCATGGGGGGGAAATAAGAAATTGTAGCAATTGTCTGAACAAGCAGCAATTGTCTGAACTAAGGAAGGGAAAGAAGGAGAGAGATTGCTTGCCAATTCGTTTTTTGGAATATCTGGAATCAATCCATGGTCAACGGAAACCGTTAGTTATATTAAAAATGCTTATTTCATAATGTAAGACCACATCAGAGACTACAGTAGTTGTAACCCACTCGGTCTACCAATAAAGTGATCCAAGTGACTCACTACCCATGGTGCCTTACCAACAAGATTTATTTTCTCAGAGGGCTGTTCCTTTGTATCATCTGCCCCTTCCAATGTTTCACCTGATCCTCCAGCAGGAGGAAAACCAGCAGCACTGTCAGTACAAGGGTCCAACATTTCTTTGTGATCAAGCAAATCAGCAGTCAGAGGCACGCTGCATAGGCTAGGAAAAGGAAACAAGACTTTTAGAAACTCAAATAAATCTGGTATATTAATATGCCTTTAAATTGATGGTTACACTCCTATCAAATATATTTTTTTTTAAATGATGACAACCTATACAAAAGGTTCTTAGCATTTAAACCAGGGGTTGTCAACCTTGGCTCTTTTATGACTCGTGGACTTCAACTCCCAGAATTCCTGAGCCAGCTGTGCTGGCTCAGGAATTCTGGGAGTTGAAGTCCACGAGTCATAAAAGAGCCAAGGTTGACTACCCCTGATTTAAACGATGTTTCTTTTTTTCTCTCTCTCTCTCTCAAGTAAGGAGCCATACAGCTGAAGGCGTTTGTATATTTTATATTATATTTTAACTATTTCTAATTGCATTTAATTTGCTTAGAAACTAATGTAGGTAAGTAACATACAAAAAAATTCAAATCTGAGATAGTCCAAGCTTGAACAGTTGTTCCAAAGCTATTCTAACTAATCCTTCCAGAAGGGTCTTGATGTTGTTCATTTGGAAGTATTCTGAGCAAAAATAGTCCATTTTTAGCTCAAGGCAACATTTTGAGCTCAAACACTTCCAGGTTGTTCAGAATGATGTCAAAACGTTTCCACTAAAGACATATTTTGCATTCAAAATATTTTGCATTAACCCGACTATAGATACATGTGGGAATTTAAACTGAATATGAAGACAAACCAAAATTAGAAATATTGTCATTGACTCCATTGCTACCCTGTACAGTAGTATGACAATTGCTCACAAAATATGATTGCCACAACACATAGTTGCTTCTGCAATAAAATGTGAACCACAGATGCACATTTTTGTGTATGGGTATTTTTGTAGCCCAAGCACAAACAATGGGAATTTAATTGTTTTTCAAACTTTACATATGTAATCAGAACAGAAAGCAAAAGAAATCATGCCACCACCAGAGTTAGCATCCATTAAGACCAGCGTTTTTCAACTTTGACAACTTTTAAGATGTGTGGACTTCAACTCCCAGAATTCCCCAACCAGCATATTCCAAAGGTTGAAAATCATTGAACTAGACTATCATATTTTTGGAACATTTGCTTGATCTAGTTCCAATACATGCAAGTCATTATCTTGTGTTGCTGAGCAACCCAAGAAGGGCAAAAAAACTATAAGATGCTTCCATCTTATATATGGCTGCCGTAGAATAGAAATAGATTGTGTTTTTATGCATCATATACAGTTTGCAGGTGAAGGGCTGTATCACAATGGCCGCATTGCTCCACTGTTTTTTCAAACACAGTAAAGGCTTATTACAGATTGGGATCACATCCTAGTTAACCCCAAAGTACCCAGGATTAATTCCAGGGTCAATTAATTCCACCCTGTATTGGCATGCTGTGTAAATTTAACTTTCTCTTTTGCCTGCTTGCATACAAGAACTCAGAACAGTCCTAGAGAATTAGATGGCTATAGCTGCTTTATCTCTTTGGATTTTCTTTTCAGTCAACACATATTGAGCCGAGGTGGCGCAGCAGTTAGAGTGCAGTACTGCAGGCCACTTTAGCTGACTGTGTTCAGCAGGTCAGCGGTTCAAATCTCACCGGCTCAAGGTTGACTCAGCCTTCCATCCTTCCGGGGTAGGTAAAATGAGGACCCAGATTGTTGGGGGCAATGTAAATATATATATACATTGCTTACTGGTGTACACCGCTTAGAGAGTGCTTGCACTTAAAGCGGTATATAAGTCTCATAAATAAATAAATAAATAAATAAATAAATAAATAAATAAATAAATGTAGGGAGAGGGACTGAAATGGGTAGAAAGACAAGAGAGGAAAGTGAAGCCTTCTAACTGGTCCTTGATGGTACCAGCCCTGATAAGGTCACAATGATTATTTTTTTCAACCTTTATCAATCTCCTCTATCCAGAGCATTTGCAACCAGTTGATAAGGAGTCCATTGGAGAGCTACAAAAATATATGGCACTTCTGATTGCTTCTAAAGCCTCAAATGGAAATACAGGGTCTGCGGAGGATTAAAAAGATCAAAAGGACTTCAATTCTCTTATCAAACTTCAGGATTTTGAACAGGTGCAAATAATTCTAAAATCAGAGAAATAGCACTGCATCTCTTCAAATCTCTTTGCAGTATAGAAGGAGAACCCAAAGTTTCTGACTACTGACAAAAAGCAGAAGTAACTTGTGCTGGTCTCAGAAAACAATCCAGATAGCTCTGGTTTTTCATGAGATGTTTAATTACTTTGGGTGATTAATACAAATGCTACCATTTCACTCCTCTTACCACTCAGAATTTTAAGCATGGTCTAAGCTGAGACCATGAACTGGAAAAACAATGTTTCGGATTCTCAGTGCCAACTGTAATGGTAACTACTCTGCATTCAGTTCAAATACTCAGCCTAGACAATAATTAAGATTCATCCCAAAGATGCTTTTTCAGGAGGCAACTGGACTTGTTTTTCTTTGAAGATGTTTCACTTCTCATCCAAAAAGCTTCTTCAGCTCTGACTGGATGGTGGGGAATGGAAGGATTTATATTCCTTGCAGACAGCTGTTCAAATGACCAGCTGTTTGCAAGGAGTATAAATCCTTCCATTCCCCACCCCACTTCAAAGGTTTGGCTAGTCTAAAGAAAAGAAGAAACAGGGGTGACATGATAGCAGTATTCCAGTATTTGAGGGGCTGCCATAAAGACAAGGGGGTCACATTATTCTCCAAAGCACCAGAGGGCAGGACAAGAAACAATGGTTGGAAACTGATCAAAGAGGGAAGCAACCTGGAATTAAGGAGAAACTTCCTGACAGTGAGGACAATTAACCAGTGGAACAGCTTGCCTCCAGAAATTGTGGGTGCTCCATCACTGGAGATTTTTAAGAAGAGGCTAGACAGTCACTTGTCTGAGATGGTATAAGTTCTCCTGCTTAAGCGGGGGACTGGACTAGAAGACCTCCAAGGTCCCTTCCAGCTCTATTATTATTATTATCATCATCATCATCATTATTAAAAACAAGAAAGTCTAGTTGCCTCGTGAAAAAGCATCTTTGGGATAACTATGACCTGGATGATTGAGAATCTCCATAGACAAATTAAGATTCATGGTATTTGTGTAAAAAGCCAGTGTACCTATTTACATTAGCACCCAGCATGGTTCAGCATGCTATAGACAGTGACTTTCAAAAATTTTGTGCTACCCAGATTAATGAAGGTGGAAATTAATCAAAGAGAGTGGTAGGGAGAATCTGAAACTGCAAGAATTACTAGATTTCATTAAAGGTGGATTAGGCTGCCATAAATGCTATGAAGATTTCATGTACGCTTAAAAACTCAGAAAAGTCAGACAAAATCTGTTTTGTCTGTTACTTTTGAAAATATTAGTTCTAGCAGTTATTTGGTCTGATTTTAGCATTAAGCAGCAAAGTAGCTGGGTTCACACTAAGCCATAACAGAGTTTGCTTGTGTTTAGCTTAGCAATAAATCATAGTAAAACTATGGCATATCTTATATATTTAGTTTTTCCACCACCACCATCTACACATACCTGCACTGCTTTCTTGCCATCTCATCTGGATACTTGAAAAGATCTGTGAGGAAAAAAAATGGCTCCCACAACCTTGAAACACTTTGTTTACCGACTGACAACGATTAGCAAGTGTTTTTGTTTTCCTCAAGGCTCTCCTCAGTTGGGGAAAATGAAAAATGATCTTCATGACTATGTGAATTTTTAAAGGATACTTACAGCCTTAGGCACGTATGCCAAATTACTAGTTCAGCAGTTTTTTAAATTATGCTTTTATTTGAGCATTTCTCACACCTACAGAAGCTATTGTTATATATCAATCTATTGGGATTTTGGTATCTGCCTAGGCTGGAAGCCATTTGTCCCAAGAAACACCTTTCTCAGAACTGCAATTAAGAAGATTTATTAAGAAGATTGTTAAAGCAACAAATACAAGAATTCCAGTAAAAACTTTCAAATGAGAAGTTATATATCAGGAAATTAGGGAAGGGAAGTTGTATAGGTTTTTTTTCTCTTTTGAATGGGAGGAAGCTTCTTTTTTTTATGAAGGAAGGATAGGACTGTAGCTATTGATTATTTTGGAAATGGATACTTGTCAATTTACGAACCAGCTCTCACCCAATCACACCTTGCAACCTATCAGGCACAGCAATTCTAGTACAGTAAATAAAGTAGGGTCTGATTTGGCAAAGCCTTACTAAGTTAGTGCAAAGCAGTGTTTCTCAACCTTGACAATTTTAAGATGTGTGGACTTCAATTCCCAGAATTCTGTAGCCAGCAATGCTATAAATGCTGGCTGGAGAATTCTGGGAGTTGAAGTCCACATGTCTTAAAGTTGCCAAGGTTGAGAAACACTGGTGTAAAGGAATGTAGATCTGGCTTTATGAAAAGTATGAGAGCTACGAAGGGGGAAAGCAAAGAGCAAGCTGCTAAAAGGGACTTGCAGTAAAGATCACACAGTTTTGAGTTCGAGAGAAGCAGGGGAAAGAAACTCAAAATAATTCCACTTTGATTTTGTGTAGGATGGGCAGAGAGAAACTTGAACAGGCTGTTAAAACTCTGTTAATTCTAATACATAATATGTACTCTTGGAATCCCGACCACCCTTGCTTCTTAAAAGGGTCTTCTTCGTGGAGCTGACATATCAGTCTAGAAAGCTTATACAAGTTTCTCTGTTTTACCTTAACAAAATCAAGCTGGGGTTATTTTGAGCTGCTTCTCACACTTCCTTCCATCTCCCTCTCTGTAATTTTTTTTTCTGCAAGCCCCTTTAATAGTTCTATTATAACTTTTTTAAGGCCAGATCTATCTTCCTTTACAATTAGCACCACCAAAGCAAAAGAGACATGTCACTGTTTCCTCCATCCCCACGCAAAGTGCAGTGTTGTTGTGGCTTCCATCCTACTAATATTACTGCTCCCCCATTCAAGGATATGACTAGGGCAAGTAAGGCCTTTGAGACAGAAATATTTCCAGAAAAATCTTCAGTTTTTGGTCTGAGATCTCTCGATGAAGCATCTTTCTCAGCTTCAGTGAAATCAAATCTCCCCATGCAATAGGCCAGGGGTAGGCAACCTTGGCTCTTTTATGACTTGTGGACTTCAACTCCCAGAATTCCTGAGCCAGCCATGCTGAGGGGAAAGGAAGAGGTTTCCAAGCTGAGCCATGCTGGCTCAGGAATTCTGGGAGTTGAAGTCCACGAGTCATAAAAGAGCCAAGGTTGCCTACCCCCGCAATAGGCAGACATCTTTTCAGCCTTTGGAACATCTCCCGTGTACATGAGGTAATCTCACAAGAACATGGGACTGCAACGAAAGCACTTTAATACAGCAAAATGAGATGACTTCTGCAAAACAGCGTGTAGTACCCCCACATATACAGTACATTGGTTTTCAGGTATTCAGATTTCCAATTATCAAGGGAGCTGCAGTTAAACAAGGTGAGGATAAATATAAAAATAAAACAATATATCTCATTCTGATCAGGATGCAAGCACCTTTTTAATGATGCAATTATGTACAAAACAATGAAAAAAAAATGAAAGATGAACATTGCCTAAGTATAAGCAAGCACTGGTTTTGTAGCTGATATTGTCTTATCTGGTATGCTTGAGCATAAAAGAATCGATCCCACAGGGATAGCATTACAGCATTAGACCAAGAGGAATATAGTAGAGGCAACTTTGTAGTTATTTGAATAAACCTTTTGCCGTTTAATAGATTTTTGCATTGAAACAAAGCATCTCAGAACAGAAAGCAACCTTCAAACGTCTTATTTTGCATTCCTTCACATTTCTTTGAAAGTACTTTAATATAAAAAGCATAATTTTATAACATTATTAATAGACACGTATTCAAAAGTGCAGGAGAACCAAACAGAACATTTTTTTTAACCTGCTCTGTTATATCTGCAGTAGACCTCTTTGCTCTCTTCCAAAACCCAGAAACAATTATATGGTAAGAATCATTAAATCATTGGTATCTTTCCACCCGGCGAGCAAAATATTGGCTTCTATAGATTGAATAAGTAGCTTTGTTATAAACAAGGAATCCATTTCATCTTTATCCACCTCCTCCCATTAAGAAAAGCATGTACAGATCCTTTTTTTTTTCAATGTAAAACCACCAGTGGGAAAACATCTATGTTTTAAAAGAAACATCTATGCTTTTCATTCACATTCGGATATTTTGGTATATGGGATTATCTCTTAAAGATCAAGCCCTTCAAAGCAATCATGAATCCAGAGGACGGTCAATATTTCCTTAAGATCAAAAGTCCTACAGGTCAGTCACAGTAGTCTGGAAACCAGAACCATAAGCCTGTCTGTACATTCCCGCATTCTTCACATTGCGATCACGGACAAAGTCATTGCAGTGTCTATCCACTGTGTGGGCCGAGGGCGTGGACCACATGTTCCATGCATTTCCACCACGTTGGCCGCAGTCACGAGCATCATGGGGCCTAGATTGGTTTGGGAATGGGATGGGGCACAGTTAGTATCTAGGTATAAATAAAGGGAGAGAATGGAAGATGGAAGATGCAGTTGAGGAAGTATCAGGCGAGCAAGAGCAAACTTCTTGAAGAGCAAGCACAGATTTAGAAAATGGACTTATAATTTAAACCCTTCATGCTGCTATCAGGATGGCTTTAAAATAATCTATGCAAGAATGAACTTCGAATACTTCTCTCTTTTCATCTAGCACTTTTTTATAACCAACAAATAAAGTAATAAATATATTTCTTCCATGGATTATCACATTCTACACTTAAAGCCTATAAATTTAGTGTCTACAGTATTTCCTTTGTGTATAAACACAGCAGTATATCTGTGAACTATATCAGGGGTAGGCAGAAAGTATTCCCCAGCTGTCAATAAACTGTACTCTCAGCATTGAACAAGCTGGTTAGAGCTTCTAGAAGTTAAACCTCAGCTTCAACACTCATGAACAAAAGCGAGTGCCTTATATATATAGCAGCAATGAAGCATTTAAATCATATGATAGAATGTTCAGGATTTACAGACTAATATTAACACAATAACTATGAACTATTTAAAAAAATCATTTTGAGCCTAAAGCAAGGGCACAAAATAAAGCAGTTCAACATAAAGACTGTGATTATATTTGGTGAAGGATAAGAAGCAAATACTTCATGCACAACATGCTATTTAGAATGCACCAGTATAGATTTTGCTTGTTGAACATGGCTTCTTTTATCTTACTGTACCTAAAGTCCATTTCAGGAGCATGCAAAATTAAATTTCCAGAGCTGAGTCAACCGGATAGACAAGATGGTATGTATATTTTACCTTTGGTATTTCTTGCTCCAGTGTAATAAGATAAGCCTTATTGCCTGGTAAAAGTAACTTTAATGTACTTTAAAGCACAAAGCTGTTGAAGATGTGCCAGTTTTTACTGATTAATGGATTTGGAGGGTATGATTAGCTACGCTAATGGCATTCAGATCAAAACCAAGCAGGATTGGGAGCTTTTCTTCAGCTTCCAATTTACTCTTCTCTTTTGTAACTTGATATTTGCATGAGAAACTTAATTGGAGTAACTCTGCCAAGCTATATTGAGCATTCTGTAATGTTCAGAATGAGGACTTCTCTAGAAACAAGGCGATTATCCAGTGCATGAATCCTTAAGAGACCTTTAGTATTATCATATGATCAAATGGACTTTTAAGTTATATATATATATATATATATATATATATATATATATATATATATATATATATATATATATATATATATACACGTGTGTGTGTGTGTGTATGTTTGTGTGTATAATGTTTTTATGTTTTCAATTTTAAGTCATACAATTTTCTAAATTAGCAAATCATATTTTAAAGCTAAGTGTTTTATGGGGTCCTAACCACTAACATTTTATAAAATGAACTGAATGTTTAAATCTGAGGTGCCTATTTTGATAACTAAGAGAGATCTTTCCTATCATTCACCAGACTTTTTGAAATTCTGGATTTTTCAATTATAACTTCATTAGCAAATGAGGATACAAAATTTTAATCCAAAATTAAGTTGAAACCTCACATGTACTCTTGAAAATAAATGGTTGCGCATCCTGTAGGACAGGGTCTCCAACGTCCGGGCCATAGCCTGGTACTGAGACACAGCCTGCCAGAAACCAGGCGCGCAAGTGAGCAATGCCCCATCTATGCATCTGTGGGATTCAGGCAGTGTGCAAAACCATGCCCACCCCTCACCCACCCACCTCGGTCTGCAGAAGAACTTCCCTCCATAGAACCAATCCCTGCTGCCCAAATGTTTGGGGATCACTGCTGTAGAATGTCTACTGGAATTCAGTATGCTCTAGTTGACATGTAAATCTGCCTTGTGGGGGTTTAAACATCTTGTTTGCTTTGCTATGTTTAGTGTGAGTTCTTTGGAGTTATCACCAAGACTGCAAAATACAGGAAAGCTGAAGTAAGATCACAACATTGTTGTGATTTCACTTAGTGCTTCCCTTGCATAACAACCTAGTTGCTGGTCCCAACAGCGGTTGCTAAGCAAGGACTACCTGTAAATTTTGGTGTTTAACCCCTACCTTTGTTTTGAGAAAATTATGTTCTTGGGTAAATTATTTTTATTTTCATTTACTTAGTCTGATAAATGAATGTTTTGATACTAAAAATACAAACTATGATAACTATTCTTGGAAAGGACACTATTCTAGTAATGTTGGGAAAGATACATAACACTGTCAAAATCCCTAAGTTCCCAAATATTCCCAAATTTTGACCACTGGTTAAGGGTACTCAAAGGAAGCAGAAAAATTAATTAGGGTTGCAAAGAAATGATTATTATATAGTCTGCTAAGCCTGAATGGTTTATTTTGTTTTACTATAATGTATAAAATTAGACTTTTATAACAAGATTTGCAGACTAAGTTTATGGCTAATTATTCTGTGTAAGCCAGGCAACATTTGTAATTTCTCAATTACAAATTTTGAGTTTGTATTAGATTTAGCCATAATTATATATTAGTCACCTACAATCTTAGTTCTGTTATGGATTGGGAAAATATTTCAAATTATTTTTCTATAGTGGAAGGAAGAGGTTCAAATGTAAGTATGCTAAATATGCTGGATTGTCACTGATGCTGTTTTTCATAAAAATGAGGGATTTAATTAAAGCCAAGTATTAGTAAGGTTAAATTCAGAAAACCTAAGTTATATCACAGTGAGCATAAAACTAGACTATGCCCATAAAAATAATATAGATTAAAAAGCATGCAGAAAGTTAAGGCAAATGCATAGGTATCTAGAAGCAGTCTTCTTTAGAAACAATTTTAATCAAGTTCACACTTGTTTTCTTTATGTTAAGGATCTGGTTCTTTATCATATTAATTCATGTGTCACTAAGAGAACATTTATTTTATGAGAAGTTGATGATCGTGACTGTTAATAAAACATCAACTGTGTTTTGAAATGATACAACTGCTGTCAGCAGTCCAAGGTTTTCTTAAAGGTAAATAAAATAGGTTGAGAGATATTCAAAAATGAGTGTATGTATTCTCCTTAGACTTCAGATAAATATCATTCTGGATCTCCATCAGAATAAATGGCATGGGCAGAAGTACAGACAACTCTTTTGCTAACTTTCTATCTTGTCGGTTCCTATATAACTCCAATGGTTTCTTTTATCACCAAAACAGTAGAATATGCCACATTTAAGTGTGGAATTTAGAAGAGAAAGACTGGGACAGTTTTCAGCTGTTTCTTCGGAAAACAAAGTAACCCTCAAAAAGTGGGTAGCATGAAATGTACGTACAATGCCATGTCCTTTGCTGAGAATAGAAAAACAAATTTTCATGGGAACTATCTGAATGGTAATGCAATAACACATTTTAACAGGTCTGCAGCATTTTAGTTCAAATGCTGGACATGTGGAGCATACTTTCAAGATTCTAGCAATACAAAGAACCATTCCCTTAATAAACTGATATTTATCCAATTAAAATGGTTTAAAGTATTATAGTCTTTGTAGCACTGCGTTTGGAAAATATTCTCTAAAGAAGACTGATCATAAAGGAGTGGCAGGATCAAACCCAAAGCCAAATCATGGTAACGGCCCAATTAAAAGAGGCAGGAAAGAAGCTGATGTGAGAAAGCCCTTGTAAACAGCACCAAGACATTCAGGTCATTCTCCACCAAGCAGACATCCATTCCGTCAACACAATCTGCTTAATCTCATTCCAAACTCTGCAACTCAGCACACCCGACTGACTGTACAGCTCCAAACGTATCTTTACTGCTTTCCCTTCCTCCACTGAACACAACAACCCAGCCTGTTAGAATGATCACATCTACCACATAAATTGATTAAAATGCATGCCTATGATAAGTTAATCCATTATCTCCATTAATAAAAGAATGGCATGCTTTTTTCTATCAGCTTTGGTGGCAAAACCAGCTATTCGTTGGTGGGAGGGAAAAAAAATCGCCTGTCTCTTCAGCATGCCATCTTGAAGGAGGGGATGCATTTCTATCAAGGTAATGATCATTTTGCACTTTGTACACTGGCCTCCTACAGCAGCAACACCTTTTGAACACAAATTTCATCTATACTTTAGAAAAAAACTCAAACTTCCAGGGTCAACAAAGTCGGGAAAACAGAGCTAATGTTTTATGTGTGAAGTATAGGCCTGTTATAGTTAGGACAGGGGTCCCCAACCCCCGGGCTGTGGACTGGTACCGGGCCGTGGCATGCCAGCAACCGGGCGTACAAACAAGTGAAGCCCCATCTGCAGGATGCAGGCAGCACACAAAATCACACCCCCTCCGGTCCACGGAAAAATCTCTCTCCACGTAACTGGTCCCTGGTGCCCAAAAGGTTGGGGACCTCTGCGTTAGGCTGCTCTTTTAATCATAAAGTCTAGAGAGATCATCTGAGACTCCCACTGCAACTTGCGAAGCTCATTTTCAAAACCTAGGTTTTCTACAGGCAGGGAAGTAATAATGTGCAAACCGTAAGCATACCACATATACTCTTTTGCAGCAATTCAGAATGGGAAGTCACTACTGACCCTGGCTTGTTGACACATTAACAGATAAGGAAGGAAACAATAAGTGAAAGTATATTCATGTTGTAGTCAGATAGAGAATGTATGGGGGGTGTATGTACACACAGAAATACATGCATACACATAAATGCACCCCCCCATACATTCTCTATATACAATACAGGTATGTGGGAGAGAAAAAGAGAGACAGAAGCAAAACGAACTTTACTGAAAGTCCCAATTCATAGCAGAAATCCAAGTATGCAGGTTTTTAACCACACTCTTATTTCTCTCAGAAATGTTATGAACTTGAGACTGCACAAAATTATAAAAGCATGGCTAGAACTGTTTGGAGCTGGAGTCTTAAAAACACAGGCAAGGATCAATAAACATAAGCATAGCAGTTATATTGAGCTTACAGACGACAGGCTATCATACCAGTAAGACAAATGAGAATAAAAATAAATATAAATACCACCACCTTAAACCACCACCATGGGAAGGAAGAAACTGATTGATCAAGATCTTAGAGAAAAACCTCCAATTTCAGACACTGGATAAATCAAGGGCAAAAAGAAAAGAGAAAGCATCTTATTGATTAAGCTTTGGATTGCAGCTGCAAAAAACAGCTTCAGATATAAAATTAAGGTCCTGACCATGTTGAATTCAACAGACAGAATTGCTGGATTTGCATTAAACAATTTTCTGTGATTTAGCATTTAGTATCCCACATTATTTAAAAGTGTATTTCAATGTATCTGCAAGGGGTTTAAAACAAGACTAAGTCAAATTCTAATCATAAACAGAACAGAACCTCTTAAAATAACTTTAAATCAAGAAGTCAAAAGAAAGTTCGTTCTCTTGAAACAGAATGGACCACTAAGAATTGAACCACCAAAAAATAGTAATTTAAGCCCAACTCAAGCTTTTATTTGCAGTTGCTACTGTGTGCAAATTCTTCTTGATCACTGTGGAACCTACGCTACTGATCAGTTAGCTAGTTTTATAGTATTTTACAATGAAAACAAGATAGGATGAAAAACGTGACTTTCTACATACATTGCTTGAGCACTCACTGTTGTGAATATTCCCTTGGATGACACTGTGCAAATGCTTTATTTCCTTCAATATTCTCTGCAGCAAGAACATTTATCATGAGTGCTGGCCTGCTGCCAAACTCAATCCTCAATTTTATTTTTTGATGACACAGTATCAGCAGTGTCCAAGATCAATCATGCAAAAGATATCTGAAGTGACCAGCAATAACTGTTCTTTCCCAATACAGAACAAGATGAGAAATCAGAGTAACATACCATTTCTTATCCTGTTGGCTTGTTCCAGAATTCCGGGGAAGATTTTCTATTTCAACTAAAACTGAACCAGAAGGAACTGCTGCTACAGAGGACAATGCACTCCATTTCTGGAAAAACAAAAGATAAAAATGTTTCAGTTAGCTGACTTTACAACATAACCTTGATTTAATGGACCATTCAGGATGAGGAAGGTATCCATTCTGTCTGAAAATACATACATTATTGCAAAAGGTATAATCAGCATCACTTGCATAACAACAACAACAACAACAACAATAGTAAAGTTGGAAGGGACCTTGGAGGTCATCTAGTCCAACCCCCTGCTCAGGCAGGAAACCCTATACTATTTCGGACAAATGGCTGTCCAGTCTCTTCTTGAAAACTTCCAGTGTTGGAGCATTCACCGCTTCTAGAGGCAGGTTGTTCCACTGGTTAATTGTTCTAATTGTCAGGAAGTTTCTCCTTAGTTCTAGGTTGCTTCTCTCTTTGGTTAGTTTCCACCCGTTGCTTCTTGTCCTGCCTTCAGGCGCCTTGGAAAATAGCTTGACACCCTCTTCTTTGTGGCATAAAAAAGGACACTCTTTGTGAATAAAATGAATTTAATAAGGGTTTTAGTACTTTCTGCTACAATTTTGTTTTTCATGCCATAGATGTGTGTCATAATTTGGGAGTGTGATCTCCGTATGGAAAGTTTGCCTACAGAATCCAGTAAATGGGCTTTATTAAATTGAAATTTCACCCTGCTTTAAAAAGCACACTCTTTATACAGACTAAAGGAATGAATTTTCCAAGAATGAGTATTGTATCTCAGAGCATTCAATACTTGAAGGACACAACATTTGTCCTACTTCAGTAACATTTAAAGATATTTAGCAGTAGCAACAGCCATAGCACTTAGACTTATATACCGCTTAACAGTGCTTTACAGCCCTCTCTAAGCAGTTTATAGAGTCAGCATGTTGCCCCCAACAATCTGGATGCACATTTTACCGATCTCGGAAGGATGGACGGCTGAATCAATCTTGAGCTGGTCAGGATTGAACTCCTGGAATGCAGAGTTAGCCTGCAATATTGCATTCTAACCACTGCGCCACCATGGCTCTTAGCAGTAGTTTTCCCTTTATCATTTAGAGCAAAAGCTCTCTTCCTTGTCCAAGAAAATATATGAAGAAAAAACTATTTCAGTCTACAAATGTTTATTTTAAATTAAACTTCTAAAGACGTGTTACTTCCTTAGTAGCTATAGCATACAAAAACCATTTTGGGGGGCTAATAAGTTAAATTCTTAGACAGACTTACTTGCTGTGGTCCATTGTTTTGAGTGAAAATGTTGCCTGAATGACTGCAAGAAAAAAAATAATCGACAGTTTAATTTTTCAAACACTGAACCGTTACCCGAAGACTTATCTACTCTCATATTCAAGAAGATGAAGGTTAAGATTAGAAGTTTTCAATGAGATAGTGCAGATAGTTCAATTGGATTTCTGCACTGAATAGAGGATTGAATAGCTCTTTTCAACCCTATGATTCCAAGGCACTTTAAGGAGCATTTTATGGGAAACCAAGATGCAGGACATAAACACAGGGAGTTCTACTTCCATTTTTTTCCCTCTGTAAATCCAACATGTTCATTTTTAATACACAAACATTCAAAATCCCGTGAGTTTAAAATGCTTGAATATTTTGCTTTTTCCATTAAAATTCTTACAGTTTTCTAAGCTCTTGAGGTGGCAGATTTCAGAAAGGCCATCAGCATTAGGAATATTCCCCCCAAAAGTAACAGAGGCTAAGAGAAAAAAAACCTCATAAATCCACATGAAGAGTTCCAAATAGATGGATGGGGTCATGGGGTAAGACTAACTATACAAGAAGACTAACATGCATAATTGAATGTCTTACCTAATTCCATCAGATGCGTGAGGATTAGCTATAATAAAATTCAAAACAAAAATGTTATTGAGTTTGTACAATGTATTAAACAAAAGGTTATTTTTTTTAAAAAAACTAAACTGTTGCAAAATATTATGATACTTCAAAAATATTTTAAAAAGTGAATGTTCAGGAAAACTGACAATATATAATTTGCTGGATAGCACTATAGCTGGTTGTCAACTTACGACTGGTCATTCAACCACTCTTCATAGTCACAATGGCTTTTATTTAGTTATTAAATTTACTGGCCACCCATCTTATCATAGGGTAACTCTGAGAGGCTTATAATATTAACAAGATAAAACTATATAAATAAAATACCACAAAAATATAGTATTTTTTACTCGATAATGTTGGTATTCACTAGCATTTTTGCCAGTTTTGAGGCCTGTCTCTCCCTGCATGGAAGAAAGGGGAAATCCTTTAGCGCATTGGACTTCTCAAGTCCAGCATTCCATTGGCCTGTAACCTGCGTGGTCGCTTAGCAACCCTAATTGGGAGAAATGGGATTGCAGTTGTTGAGTGAAGCCATCACATAGAAGATCACATCACTCAACAACTAAGATTCTGGGTCTAATTATGGTCATAAGTGAAGGACTACCTATATGTAATCTATTATTGGCAATCTATTGCCAATAACTAAGGAGATACAATCTGAAATCAATGTTTGAAAATATATCTGTTAACAGTATTGTCATTAGTATTACTAGCTATGATTCAAAAATTATGATAGTAATCAAAAGAAGGATATGTCTTGTTTCTTCCATCTAAACCAGCCAACAAATTGTTTCAAAACTGGCATGGAATTCAGAAGTTGAAAGAAAATGTAATAATTTCTACTGAGGTAACATGAGTAAAGAAAGTAAATGAAAATTTTTATATCAAAAACAGAAGTCTGATTACCTCTCATTTGTAGTGTCCTTCTTGAGTATCGTTTACTAGGTCTTCTCTCAAAAGATGCTGATCTTCTGGCTTTATTAGTCTTTGTAGTTTGGTACTCTGTTTTCCCACTACATGAAGGATACAATGAATAAGAAGATAAAAGATTTATATAGCTAAGTCGCTCCAACAGACAACATCTAATTATTCTACATGTATATTTAAGCCAGCCGTGGATAACTGCAAGATTTCGTAAGTTTATTAAATAGTAGGACTTTTAAAATTATCCAGGAGAAGTATTTTGGACTTTGCACCAAACATACAACCCCCATCCTATTCATTAAAGTAGAAACCTTTTTTTTCAAGTTTATGCTAGCTTGAAAAAAGTTGTCACCATGCTGGTCAGGCCAAAAACAATGTATGTTTTGTAGCAAAATCAAGAACAATTGCATATGCTTGGCTTTGGTTAAATCATCTCAACTCAGGGGTGTCAAACTCACAACGTCACGTGACATGTCGCGACGTATCGCAACTTTTTTTCATTGCCGGCAATAGGGTGGGCACGGTTTTGGCATAATGCATCTGGCCTGTGGGCCGGCAATTTGACACCCCTGTCTTAACTAGTTTAAAGATAATTTAATTAATTAATTCCCAGTAAAGTCAGGAAAACACTTTATGGCATCCTTGGGAAATGTCTATACAGGTTTTGCTTGAAAACATCTAGAAAAAGCAAAACCGCTGCCTCCCAAGTTAATTGCTGTTGCTGTTAATCCACTTCTGTAGTCCAGATTTTTAAATTATACCTGCATTTAAAAAAATTGAAATTGGTTGGGATTAGACCTCCCACCTTCATGGCTCAATTCCAGAAAGGCAAAGATCTTATACAATCAAGCACATTTATTTGCTTTCTATTCTTTGAGAAACAAGGAAATGTGAGATATGGCTAACCTGTATCTGAATCGGGATCCCAGCCGAATGAAGCTTGATCGACTGGAGCCTTTTTGAACCGGTCCACGGAGGCGGAAGAAAGCATGATGCTCAATGGCACACTTCCACAAATGTTTGCAGGCCTTTGGATGGTCCAGCCTAAAGACAAAAGTGTGTTCCTGCTCTTTACCCTTAAAGAAAGATGAACACCAGAGAAATGTTGTAGAATAGAAGGCACATAAACATTGACTTCACAGCTTAAGGCAAGAATAATACCATACACTGAAATAAAAGATGGTTTGTTCCAAACACATATCCAATTAAAGCAAGTAAGAAGATGTTTACTAACATTACAAAAGAGTGAAGTGAATATTTACTGATTTAAGAACAACATTGCCCTTGATATTTTATAAGGCTGACAGTGCAACGGTTTCCTTTTGCTGTTTTGACACAAATAAACAGAAAAGATAATGGATTCCCTTTTTATTGGGCAGCATGAACAAAAAATAATTGCAACTGTTACATTTTATTCTAGAATACTTGTTACTTAAAATGAATAACCGCCCATATCGTTTTAAAAATGCCATGCTACGACAGTTTGACAGAATCTAATGAAGTGCTTTTGTATTTTACCGAGAAGTTTAAACAACCTGATTAAAACATGCTGACTTAAACACTGGAGTAGCAGTGTTTAATAGCTTTGTTACCATGGGCATTTATTGACTTTCATTACTGTATCAGAACATGGTTTTGTGCACATCTGCAACAACCGGTGTTTGCCCACTCACTGGCATTTTATATAGTATAATATCATATATAGATAATGATAGATAGATACTATATAGTTATAATATAGATAATGATCCATTGTACAGTTTGGTTATAAGGAGCTTGTTCTCTGGTGTACATACAGCTATAAATATTTTATAAAGGAGTAATACAAAGCAATTTTAAATACTTCCAAATGTAGCATCATCACCTGTTCATGAGCTGTCCATAGTTAAGCTTAGCAATAGGATTCTAGTTTTGCCCACGATGCAGAAGACAATTTTAATAAGATAAGAAAGAAAAAGGAAAAATAATCATTTCTGGACTCTTCTGAAGAAAAGTCAGAGGGTGCCTGCATCAATACATCTGCTTTTAACATCCTGCTTTTTCTCTCGAGAGCTGACAGTAGCATCCATGGGATTCCACTAGCAATTCTATGAGATAGGCTGGACTGAGACCGACTGACTGGTCAAATAGAAGACAGCAAACACTACCTGAGTGAGGACTTCTTTCTGCATGTCCCCAATCCAAGTCCAACAGCTTAACCAGTACACTATACAGGGTTTCTGCATCTCCATTCACCAGTGCTAATGGCTTAATGTAATGGATCAATACAGACAAAATGGAGCTATTTTGCATCTTCTATGAAAACTGAAAGAATCATTTATTATTAAGTCCTTTATGAAATAAGCTCTTTAAGCACTGTGCAGCATCACTTAAACAATAAAACACAATAGACTTGCACATTAGGAAACAGATTAACATGCTGACCTAATATAAAATAAAACAAATATTAAATTAAAACATCAACAGGCATAACAATTAAATACCTCGCTGGAGGAAACAAATAAATTACTTTAAAAATCTGAAAGGTTTAAAATAAATAGAGATGAGTGTATGACACACATGCTTCCTTTGGAAAATGTTCCAAGAGCAAGGGAACAACATCAAAAATATCTTTCTTATCATCAATCTCCAACTCCTCAGAATGAGGCATTATTTGAAAAAGGTTCCTATAAGATCAGCCTTAGATATAGAAAAATATAAGAACTTTCAACTCTCCATTCAGAAGAGAGAGCTAACCTACAGTGTTGACTCCGTTGATTTAGTGACTATAATGTACATACCTTTGGCATAACCTTAATGAGATACAATAAAAATACCGTATTTTCCGGTGTATAAGACGACTTTCTAAGCCACAAAAACCTTCTTAAAAGTTGGGGGTCGTCTTATACGCCAGAAAATATGGGTATTCTATTTTATTCCTTTACACATGTGGTTTGGTATATTACTCATCAAGTTTTCTCTCCCCCCCCTCGCTCAAAAAGAGTCCTTGATTGGTAGAGTGGCGGTGGGGAGAGCAATTAAACTCTAAGCTGTTTGTTTCAGCAATCCGTCCCTGCGACTCACCTCTAGCAGGCGTGTGGTTTGCAGCTGCTTTTTGCTAACTTGAAGTCACAGGCTGGTAAATGCCTGTGGGTCTCAATCTGTCTCCTCGCTGCTTCGCACTTTCCGAGCTGGAGATCAGGGTGGGAGGGAAGGATTGGAGGGAGAGGGAGGAGAGAAAGGAGGCGTGTGTGTGTGTATATGTGTGTGTGTGTGTGCGTGCACACGCTTCTCCTCGCTGCTTTCTGAGCTGGAAATCGGGGTGGGAGGGAAGGATTGGAGGGAGAGGGAAGGATTGGAGGGAGAAAGGAGGCGTGTGTGCGCGCGCGCGCCCGCTTCTCCTCGCTGCTTTGCACTTTCCGAGCTGGAAATCGGGATGGGGTGGAAGGATTGGAGGGAGAGGGAGGAGGGAAAGGAGGCATGTGTGTGTGCGCGCACGTGTATATGTCAGAAAGACGGGCGGGGGCCGAGAGAGTTGCAGTAAATACTAGCCTGAAACTGGCTAGCATTCGTGGGATGGAAGACCAAGAGGATAATATAAGTGACAGTTTTTCTGCTAAGTACCTGCATGTCATAAGCATTTGAATTAAAATTACCATATTGAAATCAAATCTGATGTTTTTTAATTTTTATTTGGTGTGCGTTGGAAGAGGGGTAGTCTTATACGGTGAGTATAGCCCAAACTCTATATTTTAACTGGAAAAGTTGGGGGTTGTCTTATACGCCCAGTCGTCTTATACGCCGGAAAATACAATAAGTTTAATTTCAGAGACATTACTTTCCATAGAAGACCAAGTGAGGAAGATTTTTTCTTTTACCTGTTCATCATCTTCAACTACCACTAGTGTTAGTTTATTCTTTTTGAAGTCCAATCTAGTAATCTTTGGCCTGCAAAAGGAAAAATATTGAATGTATTTACACTACAATTTATTCACAGAGTTAAAAAAATAAGTTTGAAGTATTTGTAATAGAAAGAACATTATCTTGCATAGAGTTTTAAAAAATCTTAGAATTATAATTAAAAGATGCTTTAAATCTAAGTATCAGTGGTAACTTTGATTAAAAGTTAACTATTAGATGTATTTATTCATTTCACTTGTTCACTTAAACAATTTTACACCATTTTATGCAAATAATGCCGCAATTACCCTATATATTCCAGCTTTCCATTATAATAAACCCAAGGAATATCTATTCTAATGCGTCCTAGCTTATCTCCCAACATTTACATCAATTCTGCACAATCCAAATGAGACACAGCTAATGTTAGATGAATTAACTTTTTTTTTAATTGAAAGTTTTTTAAATTTTACAAAACAAATCCCCTCCCCAAACCCCCCCACCCTCCCATACCCTCCCCCACCTCCCCAAACCTCCCAAACCCTCCCCCAACCTTCCCAGAGCTGAGTACAGGCTTAATTAAAATTTTTCAGAAAAAGAAAAGAAAAACTTAAAACACATATAAATCCTAAACAAATCTAAATACATTAAATTAAATAGGTTATCTTCTCTAAAAAATAATAATTGCAATCATTAAACACATTATAATATACTCTAAACATTTTCTAGTATCATACTTATATTATTATCCATCATTCTGTATAAACTCCCTCCAAAACACAAATTTAAACATTACTTTCTTTGAATATCTATACCTACAATATAAAATCTAATCTCTCCCTCTTTCTTTATCCTAGAACACAAAAATAAACATATAAACCTTCATTATACCATTAAAACTAAATACTCTTTGAATACTTAAACTAAATACTTAAACTTAAACTTCTTATCTAAGATTTTCATTCAATCTCCATAATCTTCTCTCCTATCAAAAAAAAACTTAAAAGACATATAAATCCTAAACAAATCTAGGTACATTTAATTAAACAAGTTATCTTCTCTTAAAAATAATAATAATAATAAAAAAACCCCAATCATTAAACACATTATAATATACTCTGAACCTTTTCATATCATACTTATGTTATTATCCATCATTCTTTATAAACTCCATCCAAAACACAAATTTGAACATTACTTAAAACATTAGAATTCCCTTATACACATTTAAATCTTTACCAATAACAAATTCCATCCACAATAAACACATTCCTTATCAGTCTCTCTTGTCCATAAACCTCAAAAGAAGTGCTTTGAAAACTGCCCTTAAAGCTAACTCCAAAAAGTTTGTAAATCTTGCTTCTCCCACAGACTCAGTACTCTTTTGAATACTTAAACTAAGTACTTAAACTTAAACTTCTTATCTAGAATTTTCATTCTATCTCCATCCTTGTCAGTCTCTCTTATCCATAAATCTCGAAAGAAGTGCTTTGAAATCTGCCCTTAAAGGTCGCTCCAAAAAGTTTATTATAAAAAGCTTGTATAATTTCGTTGCGCAGAGATCTTTTCCCAAAGTAAATTACCACATCTCTTGGCAAATTCTTTTGCACTGCCACCACAGAGTTAACTCTAAATAATTTTTCAATTTCACTAAGTATTTCCTCTTTTTCTTTATTCAAAATCACAGCAAAGTCCTTTGCAACCATCTCTCTCAGATCTCCTTGCACAGACTCTCCCAAACCTCTGATTCTTAAGGCATATTCCATTTGTCTATATTGAAGCATAAGAATCTCATTTTCCATTTCTTTTTCCATGCTTTCAAATTTTCCCTCCATCAATTCCACTTTTTCTGCTACCTCTTCTACACGAGAGTTCAGCTTTTCAAGAACAGAGGCAACTCCTTTTAGAGCCAAAACTATCTCTTACCTCAAAATCTTATTATTTTCCTCTAAAATCTCTTTCATTTCTGCCCTAATTTGAGATATAACATTTCCCATCATATCTTGCAAATCCTTCACAATTATTGGCTGTACCAAGGAAGAGGGTGAAGCTATTGATTTAGGTTGTTGCACTGATGATAACACCGAAGAAGAAACCACCTTAGGAGCTGTAGGAATTACTGGACGCTTTGGAGCCATCTTAAAAAAAATCTTTACTCCTTCTTAAAAATTACAAAAATTAAGCAAAAGAAAAAGAGAGATTAAGTCCAAAAAAATTCAAAAAATCCTTCAAAAGGAGATCATTATAACAAAAAAATACTGAACACTTTGGAGCCATCTTAGAAAAATCTTTACTCCTTCTTAAAAGTTACAAAAATTAAACAAAAGAAAAAGAGAGATTAACTCCAAAAAAATCAAAAAATCCTTCAAAAGGAGATCATTATAATAAAAATTAACTTTTTTAAAACACATACACCAATATTATTTCTCAGACACTGAGACTTTCTATTTGATATATTCCTTTCTAAGAGTCATCCCAACTATGCCATACAGGATACCAATTTAACAGTGTTGTAGTTATTATAAACTTTACCAAAAGCCTTACTCAAATTTAGGCTATATAAACTCTAAATGCAAGTGGACTCCCTAAAAAATATTTCATATTAGATATGGATATTACACATTTCAAGGGTGAAGAAATGTTCCCGTTCTCCTGCAGTTTCTACTACTAACTGTCACTCATAACTTCCTCTGGTCTAAGGTTATTAACTCTTGTTTCTGTTGACTGACAGATCAGAGCATTCTGTGGTTGATAGGCCTATTTACTGTTCATATATTTAGGTCATATGTAGTTCTTTAGGAAAGACTGTTTTTGCCCCCTCCCCATGATTAACATATCTTAAGTCACTTTTTAAGATTTCCCAAAACTTTCATGATCCTGGCATTGTGACTTTGGGACTGCTCAAGTCTTCCCTGGCAGTTCAGGCATAGATATATAGGTTTTCCAGCTTACCAAAAGAACAATCCAATCTTGGTATCTCCTTCAAATACAAGGACGCCTGTCGGTGTTAATCCAAGGCTATAATCATTGCCATCTCTTGCCTAATAATAATTAAAATTAGGTTAAAATATTCCTTCAGGTATGTTTTTTTTTGCAGAACAGATTATCTTAATATAATTAGTATTTTATTTATTGTTATGATTTTACAGCAAAGTAAGTCACATATACTGTATCTAAATTAACACATGACCTAGCAAGTGAACAATCTGTTCCATTAAATTTCCTGCTTCCCAACAGAACATTTAGGGATGATCTGTACTTTTCATAATATTTTATCTTTGTATTTTAAATTGCCTCATGGTTATTTATTACAATGTTATTACTACTGAAAACTTTCCATAACTATGCTGGAAAGAATGGAATTTTAAAAAACATGGGGCGGTGGAGAAAATAATATAAATAGCAATAGCACTTAGCTATAGAACTTAGACTTGTATACCGCTTCATAGTGCTTTATAGTCCTGTCTAAGTGATTTACAGAATTAGCATATTGCCCCCAATAATCTGGGTCCTTATTTTACCGACCTCGGAAGGCTAGAAGGCTAAGTCAACCTTGAATCAGTCAGAATCGAACTCCTGGCAGTTAGCAGAATTAGCCTGCAATACTGGATTCTAACCACTGTGTCACCACAGCTCCATATTACTTATATGGAGATAGTCTAGCTAGCTTTGTGATTTGTCCTTACTTTAAAACATGGGTGTCAAACTCGATCACGACACGTGACGTATCGTGATGTACCACGATGTTTTTTGCTTTTGTGGAGTTGGGGTTGGCGTGGTCTAAGCATCCGGCCTGCGGGCCATCAGTTTGACACCCCTGCTTTAAAATGATTAATATTAGGTTACCAGTTAGATAATATTTCTTAAAAGAAAACCCCTATGGATTCCATCATATTTTCCATCAAACCATTATGACATTGTCACTTTGTACTAATACATTCATTATGTGCGCTTTCAGAGTCAGAAACAAATAAACACCGTTTAGTCACAGATGATTGTAGTAAATGTACTGTTATCATCAGCAGTACAACAGTACATTCTATTGGGTGGAATATTCAAAAGATTTTTAAGAGAAAGATAAAGTTTACTCCGCAATTATTTTTGTTGGGTATTATTGTAGATTTTGACGTTAAAGAAATTAATTTGATGTTGAATCTTATAACAGCTGCAAGATTATTGGTGGGGCAATATTGGAAGAAAAACTCACTGCCTACTTTGGAAGAATGGACACTTAAGGTGTCTAATTTAGCAGAAATGGAGAAAATCTCTGCCTACTTGAAGGACCATTCACAAGATACATTATGGTTTGGAGAAGATGGATTGATTATATTCAAAAGAAATATGAAACTGAAAAGTATTATCTTGCTTTTGAGTAGAGTTTAGATAATTATTAATAGTTTTAATTATATTATTATTTTTTTTAATTTGTTAATATTTGTTTTGAGAAGGAGTTAAAGTGTGTTATGGTTTTGATTGATAGTATAGCTGGTTTATGTTAGTTAGATTATGTTTGTTTATTTGTTACCCTGTAATCAGCTCTGGGAAGTGGGGGAGGGGGGGAAGGGGAGAGGGGTGGGGGGTTTATATTGTAATAAATTTTTTAAAACTTTTAATAAAAAAAAACCAGTACATTCTATTGGGGTACATTGGCAAGATCTTTAACTGGTAAGTTACATGGCTTTTTTTCCTTTGCAGCATTCCACCAAATCTATTCTGGAGAGTCTCTTAAGATCCAGAGATTTATGCTGGCCTGTGAGACAGCTAATCTGATGTAGCTAAAGTATCATGCCATGGCAAACAGATGAAATAAACAAAAATCCATTTTCTTACGTCTGAATTGTGTTTTTTCAATATTAACATTATAAGCATTCCTGAAAAGATTGTTACCACAATCTTACCTTTACTATATGCATGTCTACTCCATACATTTCGAGCCATTTTGCTTTGTTCAAATAGTTTGTTTCTGCCTGAGCTGGTGACTGACCCCTGAAATAATATATGTAACACAAAAATTACAGCAAAACTATAAAATCCTTCCGGAGAAAACTGACTACACATATGTTTAAAAGTGCCCAAGACAAACTAAAGAGTACCAGTTCTAATTCAAATGGGCCATAGATGCTTATTTCGCTTAGAAATGTAAGAACTGGGAAAATACTACACCGCATAATTAAGCTGTGGAAACTTGTACAGTTGAAACTTGTACAGTTGTTCTGATAAATTTGGAGATGCTAAATTTGTGCACTAGTATTTAAAAAATACCAGATGGTTTTAAGATCTGTTGGTATTTGCTCTGTAGAGAAAAATAGATGGCATAATATTGAAAAACAGCTTCTCCTTTATCTGGCTTTTAAGTACAGAGCAAAATCGCAACTACTCTGCATTTAGGGGGGATTCAGATTCTTGATCCCCATCCTGGGGAACCTCTGGTGAAAACTAAAAAGAAAATGAGGATAAAGCTAGTACACATACTACGACATAAATGTTATCAAAAAGATATATTCTGTGTAGTTGTTTAAAATAGTATTTGACATAATAATTAACATTATGGTCTCTCTTGTAGGGATCAATTACAGATCTACAAATTTTGATGAAATCCCAATTTATGCTAAATACTAAAAAAAAAAAGTTATCAATAACATGCCACAATGGACAGAAAATAATACATACATATACAAAATTATATGGGAGGGACAAGTTGTGAATATTTACAATCCAGGACTTAGTTACCTGTATTCCTTCCACTTTTCAAAAATGGCCAGTTCCATCTCTTCACTTTGACTGGGCACAAATCTGAATTCTGACACTATGTCTGGGATGTGCTCAATAGGATCATAATCCCCAAGTTCAGCTGCAAAAAGCAGGGTATCTCAGTCACTCACTCAATACAAATAGTCTTTCTCTCTCAGTTAGATTGGTTGGAACTGTTAATATCCAAAATGCTCAAGTATGGAATCTTTCACTCTCTAGGACAGGGGTAGGCAACCTTGCCTCTTTTATGACTCGTGGACTTCAACTCCCAGAATTCCTGAGCCAGCTGCTGGCTTAAGAATTCTGGGAATTGAAGTCCACGAGTCATAAAAGAGCCAAGGTTGCCTACCCCTGCTCTAGGAGCTTAAAACTCTTTATTAACTTGCTGTGTTTTAGCTATCATAAAATGAGAGAACATTTAGTGTTGATAAATAAATATATTTATCTCCTACGTTGGTCTCCTCCAATGTCATACAAATGGAATTTTGCTTGCCCAATAGGTATGCTCCATATTCTTATTTCTCCCGTATTCTCCCCCACACATGCTCTAAACCTGCTGAACAGAGTAGAAAATCTCTTTAATTAGACATGCCTCTTTCTCTTGAGAATGGCTAATGCAACTACAATCTCAAAGGAGTATCACCAGGTTTTTATACTTTACTATTTCTTATTTGTATAAAGTTATCTTGCAATAAGGGATACACTTCTATAAACCCAATTTACAGAATTAGGCTGGAATATTGGATATATATTTTCCCCCAAATTAACGCAATTTTATTTAAATTCTAATAGATTATTTTCAAAAATGAAAAGTTTTACATTGGTGTGTGTTAAACAGAATATATGTCTACGTATTTAAATTAAAAAAAATCAATGTTGTCTGGTATAAATTAGCATCCTAAGACCATCTTTGCACATTAGCAGTGATTCAGAAACTCAGGACCACCACCTTTTCATAACTTTTCTGCAATACTGAGAATGATTTTGGCTACATAAATATAATTTTATTGCCCTCCTCTTCTTGCATATGGGCTGACTCTCCTCTCAGCTTAATTAGCTTACAGATGCTATGCAGTTAAATATGGCTTGATTACACATAAATCTAATCAGTAGAGCCCAGCAGTTTGCATAAAGAACAAAACAATAAAAGAACATATACTATAGTAGCTATAGTTAAGCTAGTAGCAAATAATGGAAACAACACTGATATAACTTAAAAAGGGATGTAGTACATTTTTATATCATATATAATGAATTGTGCAAGAAAGAAAATTCACTTTTGCATTTCAAAGCAACATATTGAATAACATAACTGATTTATATGATTTTGTGCAGGTATCAGGAAACAAAATATTTGCCATTTGCAGTTTTGATTTTATACATGGAAAAAAAAAATCCCTGAACACTCTTTATTCCTAGACAAAAAATGAATATCCAATTATAAATCTGTTATCTATAATGAGAACTATCTAAAGCCAAAAAGCACTTTAGTAGCACTAAAGCCTCCAAAACTGGTGTCCTATAAATATTCCACTGAATTGTGCAGAAATTATTTCTGCATAAATAAAGTTTAAGCACTTAAAATAGGAACATGTTTAGGTGAATTATACTTACAAGAATTAAGTAAATATTCTTATGTGGAAATAAACATGAAGTAAATCATTTAAGGACACCATATGATAAAATCACACATAAGAGTTGTACACATTTGTTAAAATTCAAGTTTATTAAAGCTAAAGCAAGAAAACTTCTTTTATATTTATGAGAAACAATAAAAAATAAGTAAAATCCTGGCAGCTTTTTAAGAGACCTTGGGAAAGATGACAAAAGCATTGCCATACTCGGTGTAGGATTCCAACTGTCAGCCAGGTTTGTAACCATTTTGCTATTCTCTGAGTTTTTCAGAACAAAATTCAAATAACAAAAATAGTTATTTTACTGAAGAAAGCTGATTCTTCCTACTCCTGTTTAATCCCCCTCCTCAGATAAAGATCATAGCTCTGCAAGCCTCAGAATTCCATTCATACTTCTTAATCATGATGGGTTGTAAAATAGTTGTCCAAAGCTGAAATCTTGGTGGTTAACATTATTTGACGGTTGCCCTATCAGCTTTATAATCCTGTGGTTGGATTGAACATGAAATAGATCCTTCATGTACAAAAGTGACCAAGCATGTGCATGTGGTTTGCTACTGGCAAAGGAAACCTGTTTGGCTTGAAGAAGTCCATGGTTTTAAGCAGCACACCCACACAAAATTCTCCAGGCAACTTACCTTGTAACATGTAAGCTGCTAATTGCACTGCTGTTTCAAAGGGACATTCCAATCTATAATAAGAAAAAAATGTATCAAACAAACTGTTCTAATATTTTCTTTCCTTCCAGCATTTATTGGTAACCTTAATCCCAAAGGACTGGGCTGTAGGCTGTGTAGAAATATAATTAGATTTTAAAGGAAGGGAGGAAGGGAATAATGTGTTTCAATAAACTGGAAAAGTGTGCTTGCATTTGATGGTCAGAAACCAAACTAAAACAATCTTAGTACAATGAGAGCTGTGCCTACAAGAAGAAAGGACGGTAGGTTGTGTAAATTCAGAAAAGCATTCAAAAAGCCCTGATTACATGCAATACCATATCTTTCTTTGTGGTCTGTCTTGATAGCAAGGTAATGTGAGGTTTTTGCATGACTCAGGAAAGTAGAAAGTACTCTTTTCCAAAGCATGCATCCAATGGCTACTCTTGCTGAATATGCAAAATGTAATGCTTGACAAATGTAGATGCCCAAAGACAACACAGAATCTCTTACCCAGGTCCAGTGAGCTACAGATATGAACAGTACAAGGGAAATAATCTAGCAGCTGAACTACCTGATAACGATGAGTCACCGCAGAATAGTATTTGATTCACACAGGAAAATTCTTCCTAGGGCCTTGACTGTAAACAAAAACTCCTTCGGTTCCACAAAAGACAACAGTCTCAGCTAAAGAGGCTACTACTAACATCTACAAATTTTAACCATGGAAGGCTTTTTCTAGTTTGTGGTAGGGTTAGGAAATAAAATTGGCAATCTGAAAAAAGATAGCGAGATAGCTTTAGAAATAAAATTTAGCGTGAAAGGAAGGACACTTCATAGTCCCTGACTCCCAGAGATCTGGATGCCTCCCACTACTCTGATGACATTCAGGAAGCTATTGAAGTTGTGGCTAAAAAACACTTAACACAGGGGATCAAGTATGTGCCTTGCAATAAGCCCAACTCAAGATTTAGCATGTTGTGTGAATTAAGTTTTAGTACAATTATCAATAGTACTTACTTGCCACTCAAAATATCCTGCTTTAGTTGAAGAACAAATAAATATCTGTTTTAAAAGGGAAAAGCAAGAAAAATGTTAGTGAGGATGCAAGGATATTTTGAGGCTTTGAACAGTTTAGGACCTTGCTTTTTAAAAAATGTTTTAGGAATAAATGAACTTAGAAATACTGAAAAGGGTTAATTTATACATTCTGAGCATTAAACTGTATGATGGAATGGAGTGCTAATAATATTCCAAAAAGAACATCACTATTCAGCTTTATCAAACAACAGAATCATATCTATTAGACATAATGGATAGCAACTGCACATCACTATTATATGATTATATATAACCCAGATAGAAATGCAACATTATACAACACTGAACAATTTCTATGGCAAACTGCAAAATATGTCAAAAGCATCACCTAGAAAGTAAGGAGTACTATTCATGCATGACTGGATTACAGATATTGGGGAAATAAATGAATCTGAAATTACAGAAAAGTTAGATTTGTATAATGTAGTAAAACAGGGAGAAATTAATAAGAGTTTTGTGATGAGGATTTTTTCCTTGTTAATACATACATGAAATTGCTATCAAGCACCATAAATATACTCTACAGCATAAGATCACTACTGCATAGGCACAATCCTCAAATCAAATCAGTTACATAAAGGAAAACAGAAGATGAGATATACATTCACTCAGCTAGAACATTTCCAGCTGCAGATTGTAGACAGATTATGAATTACAGGTATAAAATATTTGGGTTAAGATCAGAAGATTAAAGAAAAATAAATATTTTCATAGAGAAGAGAAATGTGTGAAAAGGGGCGTTGACTTACCTAAACGCCTTTTCTCAGCACGGAGATGGATAATCCACGTAGTGGGTTGAGACTGTATTCCTGGCCAATCAGATCAGTCAGCCAAAGTTGCCACACCTGTCCTGGACCACGATTTCCCAGTCTTGACACGAGCGTAGCCATTGACTGACAGTAAGACGTTTTGGCTCAACTAAATATACCCTATTATCCTAGTCTATAAGGGTGGGTGTGGATTATCCATCTCCGTGCTGAGAAAAGGCGTTCAGGTAAGTCAACGCCCCTTCTCCAGCACTGGAGATGGATAATCAACGCAGTGGGACATACCAAAGCCTATTGTCCCTTGGGTTGGGGAATAGACTGGTCCCGTGTGTAACTTTGGTCTAGAAGCTGCTGGAGAACCCTCCTACCGAAGGAGGCCTCTGCAGAGGAGTACTTGTCGATTTTGTAATGGCGAATGAATGGAGAGGGAAAGGCCCAAGTGGCTGCCCTGCACACTTCTTCAATAGAAGCCTGCATGGCCCATGCTGCTGAGGTGGCAGCACTCCTTGTGGAGTGGGCCGTGATATGCTTGGGGACTTGCAAGGACTCCGCCTGGTATGCCCCAGTGATGCATGCCCTAATCCACCTACCGATGGTAGAGGACGGGACCTTCCGGCCCCTAGTAGCGGGGTGGAAGGATATGAAAAGCGCTGCCGAGCGTCGGAATTCCACTGTGCGCGAAATGTAATGTCTTAGTGCCCTTCGTACGTCCAAGGTGTGCCATTGTTGCTCCAGGGGATGAGCTGGATTTGGACAGAAGTCTGGTAGGACTATTTCTTGTGATCTGTGAAAAAAGGAGTTGACCTTTGGAATGAAGGAAGGGTCTATTCTTAGGACTACCTTGTCCCTGTGAAAGTGACACAGGTCCTTCCTCGTTGAGAGAGAAGCTAACTCGGATATCCATCGAGCTGACGTGATAGCTACTAAGAATGCTACCTTATGGGTCAGGTAGCGAATGTCACGTTTTGAGTGGTTCGAAGGGCGCTCTGGTAAGAGCTTGTAGTACTCGTGGTAGTTCCCACGATGGATACCTGTGCACGGTTGGCGGTCTGATATTCGCAGCCCCCTTGAGAAAGGATCGTATTAAGGGAATGCTTGCCCAAGGATTCACCGGGGCTGGCAGAAAATATAGTTGAGAGGGCGGCGATTTGCCTGCGCAGCGTGTTTGGCGAGAGGTCCCTCTCTAGGCCATCTAGTAAAAATTCTAGGATCTTGGGAACCGTGATCCCTTCGAGTAACAATTCCTGTTTAGAGTACCATGATTGGAAGCTTCTCCACGTGGCCTCGTAGATATGCTTCGTGGAGGGGCACCTTGATGCCTGTATGACCCTAATTACACCCTGTGAGCAAGCCCCCTTGGTTAAAATTGACCGTTCAAGAGCCAGACGGCTAGTTGTAGCCATTGTGGCTCTGGGTGGGAGATCTCCCCCTGCTTGAGGGAGATCCTCTCCGGAGGAGTCTGCTATGGATTCGTGTGGGAGAGACTCCTCAGGTCTGCGAACCAAGGTCTCCTTGGCCAATAAGGGGCCACAAGGATTACCCTGGCTCTTTCCCGTAGAATCTTGCGTACTACCGCCGGAAGGAGAGGTAAGGGTGGAAACGCGTACAGGAGTCCCCTTGGCCATGGGCTCCATAACGCATCCGTCTGCTCTGCTCCCCTGGATGGGAATCGGGAGAAGAAGCGAGTTAGGTGGGCATTGGAAGGAGAGGCAAATAGGTCCACCTGGGGAAGCCCAAAGCAGTGACAGATCTCCCTGAAGATCTTTGGGTGTAGTTGTCACTCCGAGTGATCTATTGTTGATCTGCTCAACAGATCTGCTTGGATGTTTGCCTCCCCCGATATGTGGTCGGCCTTTATGGAGGCCAGATTTTGTTCCGCCCAGGCCCCCAGTAGGAAGGCCTCGGCCGAGAGCGAGCGTGTGTGCCCCCCCGACGGTTTATGTGGGCCTTGGCTGTCACGTTGTCCGTCAGGACCAGTACATGCCTGCTTTTTATGCTGCTGTGGAAATGCCTTAACGCTAGGTGAATAGCCCGCAGCTCAAGCCAGTTTATGTTGTGTCGGAGATCCACCGCTGACCAGCAGCCCTGTGTCCACTTGGTCCCCAAGTGGGCTCCCCAGCCAAATAAACTCGCATCTGTTGTGACTACTACTCTGTCTGGTTCCCTGAAGGGGGACCCCCTGAGAGAGCTGGAGATAGCCACCACCTGAGGGAGTGTCGTACTCTCAGAGGTATGCCTACCCTCTTCCGGGATGCACTGATTTGTTGTCTCTGAAACGGGAGCATGAACCACTGCAGTTCTCTTGAGTGCAGCCTTGCCCAAGGAACTATTGCTATGGTCGATATCATCTTCCCTAGCAGCTGGGAGAGGCAGACCAGCGTCACTGACTGACCGCGGCTTACCTATTTTACGGCTTTCCTTATGCTGCTGAGGCGTTCCTGTGATAGGTACACCTTGCACTCCTCTGTGTCTATGACCGCTCCCAGATGGAGTATTCTCGTAGTTGGGGTTAGGTGGATCTTTGGAAAGTTCACCGAGAAGCCGTGGTCCTGCAGCAGCTTTATCACTGACTTTAGGTCCGCCTGAGATTGTTGGGCGGACGATGACTGGATTAGAATATCGTCCAGGTAGCACTGGACTCTGATCGGGACGTTTCTTAGGCGTGCTGCCAGAACCGCCAGAATCTTGGTGAACACCCTGGGCGCTGATGACAGGCCGAATGGAAGTGCCCTGTATTGAAAATGGTGCCCCCTGTAGGCGAACCGTAGAAAGCGGCGGTGAGCCAGAGAGATAGGGATGTGCAAGTATGCCTCCGTGAGGTCGATCGATGCCAGAAAATCCCCTTTCCTTACGCTTCCAAGGATGGAGCGTAGTGTCTGCATTTTGAATTTGCGGTATTTTATGTAGAAATTTAGCCTTTTCAAATCCAAAACGGCTCTCCAACCCCCCGAGGGTTTTGGGACCACGAAGAGGATAGAATAAAACCCCTGGTCTCTCTGGTTCATAGGCACCGGCTCTACGGCCCGTATGTTTAGAAGGTGCTGAACGGCCTCGTTCATGAGCCTTCTCTTTGTTGGGTTTGTGGGACAGGGGCACGGGCGGAAGCGGTTCGGGGGCTTTGAGAGAAATTCTAGAGATAGACCATGACGTATGGTGTTCCTGACCCATACGTCCGTGGTGGTCTCTTCCCACTGGGGAGCAAACCCTGCTAGTCTGCCCCCTATGGGAAGGTCTGGGTGGGAGTCATCTGGTATGGCGGAAGGGGCGGTTGTTCCCCCGAAAGGGCCGTCTTCCCTGTGTTTGCCTATTTCTTGTGTTCTGTCTGTCCCGTCTTTCCCTATCCTGTCTAGCTTGGAAGGGTTGGGAATTTTGGAAGTAGTTGACCCTGGTTTCCGTACGAAAGGATTGTTTCCTTCCCCAGGAGCCGGGTCTCTTGTCCTGCCTTTTAAGCAGGTGTTTAAGGACCTTGCGCTTGTCCTTGTTCTCTGTCAGGTACGGCGTTAGTGCCTCACCAAACAGCTTTGCCCCTTGGTACGGAGCCGAAGCCAATTTCCACTTGGATTTGGTATCCGCCTGCCAGTTCTTTAGCCAGAGGAGGCGCCTGCTCGTGTTGTTTGCCGCCATTGCCTTGGCTGAAAACCTGGTCGCTAAAAGTGTCGCGTCCGACGCATATTCCGTGGCCGCTACCATTTTGCTGAGTTCCTGGTGAGTGCGTACGTCCTCCATGGGAACCCAGCCCTGTAACTCACGGAGCCAACAGTGTGGCTCTGGTGAAAAAGGATGCGGAGGTAGTCGCCCTGGTAGCCCAAGCTATTGCCTGGTGCATTCTCCTGTAGTTGGACTCACTCTTTCGGTCCTCGGCTTTAAGAGCCTCAGCAAAATCTCCTGATATGGCCGTGTCCGATATCAGGGGACCTATGGGTTCGTCCACCACCGGCACCTCCAATGTTCCCTCTAGCTCCCTTGCTACGTTAAATAGCTTCCTCTCCGCATTGCTAGGAAGCGGTAGGGAGGTTGGCGCTGCCCACTGTTTCCTTATTGTGTTTAGGAACATGGTCGGGCATGGTATGCGGTATTGAGTGGTTACCTTTTCGGCGAACGTCGGCTCAGCCTCCGTGTCAACTGTGACAGGCTCCGCTGGTGTCCCATGTCCCAGATGGGCTGTGGCCTCAGCCTTGCGCAGAATGGTAACAAAAAGAGAAGGGTTAAACAGACCGCTGAAGGACGGCCCTTGAGGTGAGGTGTCCTCCTCTTCCTCAGACATTTGAATCCCTTGTGACGTACCTGGCTGGTCCAGGTAAGCTTCCTCTGAGACCGACGAGTCTGAGAAGGAGGAGAGATCCTGATGGTCCTCCGTTTCCTCTCGATGCCTCGTTCTAAGTCCTAGAGGCTTGGCTTTGGAAGTTTGAGCCCTGGCCTCAAATGCATGGTCCACTGCCTGTGCTATTAGGGTAGCTAGCAGATCCCCCGTCAATGCAGGAGGAGTAACCATTGCCTGCGACCCTGCAGGTGCTGTGGTTAGCATGGTCCTCGGGGTTTCCTGTAACCTCCGTGGGGAAGGGGATCGGGAGAGCGATGAGAACTCGGCTATCCCGCCCTCTGTTTGGGACTGTGATGAGTTCCCTAATGACCAAACGCCCCGTGGGGATGTAGGGAGACCCAGCGGTAGATCGGGACCTATCCCCCCATTCTGCCTATTTTCAATTCTGGCCCTTTTCTGGGCTCTGTTGAACTCCTTTTCTAGGGCTTGGTGTCTTCTGATTGCCTGTTTGTCAGCCTTCTTTGATGACTTCCTTGCAGCCTTTCTAGGGGCTGCAGAGGATTCCGAATCCTCTGAAGCGGGTGCTCCAGAGGATGAAGGCAGGGCTCCAGTGGAGGGAATGATTGCTTCCTCCATTCTCCACTAACGCCGGGCCGCGATAGGGGGGACCCAGGTAGTAGGAGAGCTCCAACTTTGAGTAAGGACAGGCGCACTACTGGGGGCGTCTGGAACTCAGGAGCAAAATTGTCAGAGTTAGTCACTGTGCACGGATAAGAACAGGCACGCTAATGGGAATGCCTGGAACCCGGCTTGACTATGGTGGGTAAGGACAGGCACGCGACTGGGGATGCCTGGAACCCACCACTAAATCCAGAAGCGTACGGGCCACTAATGGGGGACCCGAAGTCCGGAAGGAGCCAAAGGCAACTAAACACACTTAGTTATGAAAGGTTCTTATTTACTTTGGATTGAAGACACCATGTCCTGGAACAAGCAGGTATGTGTCTGATTTGACTGTCTCTAAATGAATAATAGAAGCTCTAGTATCCTAGTACTGCTTGCCTATTCATTTACTCCAGCGGCTGGACCTAGGCTTCTCAGGGAGCCTTGGATCCCCTGCTTGCACAAAATATGGCCGCCGCTGCCAGGAGACTACTGCGCATGTGTTAAAGAAGCAGGAGACTACTGCGCCTGTGCTAAAAGGCTGCCGGTGCCACGTGCGGTTGTAACAAAGAGCCGCGCGTGCTCCCAGCTGCCCAGACAATGGCACCTCGTTTAAAAGACCCTGAGCAGCCTGGTGAGTGAAAGAAACTGCTCCTTCGCTCGCCAGCTGTTTCCCGTAATCAATCTCCCTCCCAGCATGCGTCCCCTTTGTCCTCCGCTTCCCTTGCTAATTGCTTGTCTTTCTGTCTTTTTTTTTTTTTTAAACGCGAGGGGTTGCCCGAGCCTCCCCGTTTGTTTAAGGCGGCTGCCGGCTGCTCCAGCTGTGGGAAGGTGGTTGGGGTTTGGGTGAGGGAGGGGAGTTAGGGAATTCCCCCTTTTAAGTGAGGATGGTTTCCCCTGTAGGGAATCTGACTTCCTGAGTCTTATAATTTAGCAAGGGAATTTTAGAGTAATCAATTAAATTGAATTACATTATCTCTAATTAACTTTTAAACTAAGCAATTTCAGCTACTAGAAAAAAATCCCCCCAATGGAAAGGAACTATACCTGCCCAGGAGCCAAAGTTGTACGTCTGTCTGTGTGGCCAGATCAGTCAAGATTGAGAAATCGTGGTCCAGGACAGGCGTGGCAACTTTGGCTGACTGATCTGATTGGCCAGGAATACAGTCTCAACCCACTGCGTGGATTATCCATCTCCAGTGCTGGAGAACAATTAGAAGAAAAAACATGTAGAAGAAAAAAACCCAACATTTATCTAAATGGAAAAGATGTAAGTGGCATTCAGAACAAGGTATCGTAATAACCAGAGAAAACAGAAGATGAAAGTCTTCATCAATAAGGAAGATATGAAATGACTGAACATAAGCTTCCGGTGTTAAGCAAGAATAAAAGAGGAAAGATATATCTACCCCAAATTGTAATAACCAAAAGAAAATAATAACAAAAGGAAAAAGATATTTTTAAGAAGACTCCTTCTAGTGAAGAAAACACTGGATATGGGATGTACCATTAAGACTTGGCTGAATGAAAATGGAAAAAAAATTGTATCTGAAATTTGTGTGAGTAGATTTTCAGGTGACACCAGACTAGAAACAAGAGGTTACAATAGTACTGCAGGGAAAATTGTGATCACTTTAACCTGCTTCCATAGAGTTGCATAGAGATTGGAAAAGACTTAAGAGGCTAGAAAATGTGAAACTTCCATTAACTCTTCCTACAAACAAAATTTTACATAACAACAGAACAGTACATGAAGAGAAAAACACCAAATGAACAGGAAGACTTCACAAAGGCAAAGGATTATCAACTAGGTAGCAAATATAAGACACATAATAGAGAGAGCAAGGTATTTTCTAAAGAAGTTTTATCTCTGCTTTACTGATTATAGGAAGACCTTTGATTGCATAGATCATGGCAAAATATGGGTGAACCAGAACAATTTATTATTCCTCAAAAGAACAAGAAGCTACTGTTAGAACTGAAAGTGAAGAAATAGAGTAGGGAAGAGAATGAGACAAGGATGAGACTGTCCTCCTATTTATTGAAATTACACAAGGAATATATTATGTCAATGGCAAAATTGGAAGAGATGGCAACTGGAATCAAAACTGAAGGTTGGAACACTAACAATCTGTGTGATATGCAGACAATACCATACTGTTAGCTAAAACAAAATAAAATAAGCTGACAAAGACAAAATGGAGAGCTCATTATGAAAATAAAAATGGAAACTAAAAAGTCTGGGTTAATGTCAACCAGTATATTCAATGCCCTCACTGTTTATGACGGATAAAGTGATAGTGGTACATTAGACAGCCCACGACCCATTGTGTCACTATTTCAGAAGTTGTTTCCTTACATAAACAGAGAAAATGACCATGGGTGGGCAAAAGAGCAGGGGGGTTGTGTGTGACTTCCAATTTTCCCATTGACTTTCTGGTGGGAAGTTGGCAAGGAGGTTAGAAATTAGAGTCACATAATTGTGTCTGACCATGGCAATGCAGCAATACTGAAGCAGTTACAAATTTGCCAAATCCCATGATAATAAAGGGTCCATAATTTTAGATGCATTCTTTCATTTAGCCCATTTGAGGGATGTTGATTCACAAACTTGCCCTATAATGCTTCATGTCATGGATGTCATAAAGAGACACAGGAGTTTTAGTAGCATATACACAGTTTCAGTATGCTGGAGATAGGTAGGAAGGCAATGACCTTATCTGATCATGATAGATTTTTTGTCATATCTCTATGACAATACATATTAGAATAGTTACTGCAAGAGTTTAGCAGTGTTGAAGTATGGCTGTGACAACTAATCACTGAGAAAGAGTGACAGAAAGAAGACAGATGCTTTCAGTGTTATGGATCTGAAGATGGTTAATAACAACTGCAAGAAGAGCCAATCAGTTGTTTCTGGATAAAAAAGACTGACAGACTGCTTGAGAAGCTGATTGTCAAACAGAAATTCATATATTGGGGAGAAAAGCACAAAGGATTCTCAGTGAAAACACAGAAACAAGGAACAGTCTGTTTTATCACAGAAGAATAACATTCTGATTGAGGAATACTCATTTTCCAATTTCAGTTTCCTCTGTTTTCCTGGGGTGTAATACTGAAATGGGATAAAAGAGAAGTGATTATTTTTAATTATTTTTTTCTACTTTTTCACCATTCAAAGCAATCCCAGAGCAGATTTCTTGGACAAGTCCAAAATCTTTTATATTTGTTTGGTAGAACTTTATTTCATAAGTATTCTCAATAGAATGGGAATGCTATGAGGACTGGATATAAAATTGAATATATTTCACTGATATTTAATGTATGAATTTGCTCCTACCCTTTCACTATTTATTCTAGTGCCTGGCCTTGGGAGCATAACCTGAACACTCAACTTTTATTTAACTATTTAAAAACTAGGAACCTTGCAATATTCATATTCAGATTAGAATGTTATACACTGGGCTAAAAATACAGATCATCAAAATCTTTCTATAGGATTCGTAGTTTTTCTGCTTGCATACAATGTACCTTGTGAGCTCTTCACGTAAGTTGTTTGGTTCAGAAGAATAAAATTTTACACGAAGATGAAGACAGTACGGTGGACCAACTACAGAAAGGAATATGTGTTACTAACAGCAAAGACAATATTTTGCAAAGATGTTCATACAGGTACACATCAATTACAATTGTTCTCAAGATGAAATTAATTTAAAACAATCTAAATACAAAACACACCAGCAATACAGGGTTAAAAATAGGCAGAGGTAATTTTATATTAGGTATTAGAAGCCATTTAAGGTACATTACATTAAGTTGATTTGTCTTGCCAAGAACAGACAAATCTAGGTCAATCCCAGTATTACCAAGCTCTATTCTATGAAGTGAGAAATCCACAGATCTTGGCTGTGGTGTATCAGCACACATTCTACAGATTTAAAGCTGAAACAAGAGGCATTGCATTTTTTGGAGAGTAAAACATTGCAAAGCTATCGAGATAGGTATTTGCAAAGCCCAAACGAAACAGGCATATTATACTGTACTTTCCTAGGAAGAAAGCTTTCTCCTAATTTGTTCCACCTCTCTAGGTCTTCTAATCCTGGAACCTCTCTGAACTTTTAACCAGTCTCCAAAATCTTTACTACTTCTCGGTTTTGCATCTCACTAACACCTACTTCACCTGGGTTATTGAAAGCTTTTGATACTATGTTCTTTTGTTAGCAAAAAATGCAACCGTTCTGCAATAGATTGTGTATGCATTTTGCCTTCACCCATATTGCTACTTAATTTTTGTCATGATAACTAACTTCTGTTCCGTTCTGTTCCATTTCTCATTATCTTTCAATAAGATAAATTCTAGACCAGGTAGTCTCTGATGGTACTAATCATTACCAAATGCTGATTCAGGGTACCTGTTATACTAGAATTTCAAGCTTTCTGGTCTATTCTGTATTTTACTACCAAGAGAATAATTTGAAAAAGCGAGAAATATGAACAATACATTAAAGGGACATATTTTCCTAGAAAATACCACCCTCAATCTGTCTTTCAGTAAAAATGGAAAGATTTTTTTTTTAATAACTATATGCAGGTTGACAACAAGCCAATTTTCTGGGCTGTATATAATTAATTAAATAACTTAAGTCAAAAGGAAATATAATGCCCATTTCCTGTTACCGCAACATTTTTATTTCATTTTGTCAAAATATATTTTAGAGCACTGGTGTCAAACTCGATTGCAATGTTTTTTGTATTGCAATGTTTTTTGACTTTGCGGAGCCGGGGTGGGCATGGCCTATGTGTGACGCATCCGGCCTGTGGACTCCAATTTGACACCCCATTTTAGAGGAACAGTATCCCAAAATATGTACCCAACACTTCATTGAAAAATATATAAAAACTCAACCACTTACTTTTAACTTGTTTTTTTATACTCTTTGTGTTATCCAACCAATGCTGAAAAAAAGAAGAATAATCAGATGAAAACTAAAAAAAAAAAATATTGAATGTAAGAAAAAATTATAAAAGGCATAACAATGGGAAAATACTAAGGTAGGAAGAAAATTATCACAGGAAGGCACAAGCAAAATAATTTTTATTATAATGGTTACCTTTAGATATAGCTGAGACTAATGAATGCTGTCCACATATCTGAAGGCTATCAGTTGGGGCACACTTAATAGTGTACTTGGTTGATATGTGACAGGAGAGGTTTCAGTTTTCATAACAGTGAAAATTGAAACTCCCACATTGCCACTATCTGATTAGTCTAACTTAGTGACATGTGCAATTCTCCGCTACATATAGGCTCATTCTCATCTTCAAAACTATACATACAAGTCACATAATGATAGCCTGAAGGTAGACTGGTTATAGTTTCTTTTATAGCACACAGGCTATCATATCAATTATTAAGCATACACTGAATTTAGGAGGTTCCTGTAATGTACATTATCCAAATGAACGGATTCTAGTAGGGATTTGAATTTGAAACATTCATTATCACGTTCAGGATAACCAATTCTGTTCGAAGTGGGGAACTGCAAGTATTTTGAAAATGTTTCTGGGTAAAAATGATTGAAGTAACCAGTTCTGCTTATGAAACTTTTATACCTGAAATAAGGCATTTCAAATTTGACAAGCTGAATCAGAGACATTCTGTATACCATTGGCTTCTAGTCTGCATCAGCTCAAATGCAGACTGAAAAATTTCTTTCAAATCTCATTAGGTTTCTCATCCTAGCCTAGCTCACAGGAGTGCTGTGAATATACAATGAGATAAAATAATATATATAGGTAGTCTTCGCCCAATGATCATTCATTAGCAATTGGTCAAAGTTGCATGGTGCTGAACAGAATAGTATTTAAGCTCAGTTCTTCAAGTTACAACCATTGCAATGTCATCAAGGACAATTTTCAATTTCTGGGCACTTGGCAGCCCACTCACATTTATGAACAGAGCATGAGCTTCCACTCACCTCCCCCCCCCCGACTATCTCCCCCCCGCTATACCTTTTTGCGGCCCTGCACTGTGCTGCCCCTGCCGCTCCTAGCTAACCTTTGCCACCTTCACACTCTTGCTGTCGACAAGGAGCACCACCCAGCCTGGCTCTTCCTGACGCAGTTGCTGCTCCTTGAGACCTTCCTCTTGAGGCCGTGTGGCGGCCTTCTCAAAGTCATACAGGCCTTCTGAAATCTCATGAGAGGGCCCACATGTAGCCAATAGCTGGCTTGTAAAAGGCCAGGTGGGGGTATTCCTTGACAGCAATGGGAGTTCTCAGTGGCGGTGGAACACAGAGTGGCGTTTGTGCCCTCCTGCCATCAGCAGCATCCACCCCAGTCCAGCACACTTGCACGCCCTCCCATTCCTGGTCCAACTGTGCTTGTACCTTGCCACAGCAGCCAATTACCTGCCCACCACATAACCTGCAAGCTATGCAGGACTTGCTTTGTTGGAAGCCAACAGAAAGTCATTAAGGACATCCTCATTTAACGACCCACCATCTTCATTTAATGGCAGCAACAGGACCACCATCTCTAAGTGATACAGTCACATGACATTGCACTTTACAACTGCATTGCCTAGTGATGGGAATTCTGGCCCCAGTTACTGCTATCAGCCTGTACTGCTTTGAGCTCATGGGGGGGAAGGTGGAATACAAGATAAGAAAACTTGTTGTTGTTGTTAATTGCGAAGTCGTGTCCGACCCATCGCGACCCCATGGACAACATTCCTCCAGGTCTTCCTGTCCTCTACCATCTTCTGGAGTCCATTTAAATTCACACCTACTGCTTCAGTGACTCCATCCAGCCATCTCATTCTCTGTCGTCCCATTCTTCTATTGCCCTCAATCTTTCCCAGCATTAGGCTCTTCTCCAGTGAATCCTTCCTTCTCATTAGGTGGCCAAAGTACTTGAGTTTCAACTTCAGGATCTGGCCTTCTAAAGAGCAGTCGGGGTTGATCTCTTCTAGGACTGACCGGTTTGAACGCCTTGCAGTCCAAGGGACTCGCAGGAGTCTTCTCCAGCACCATAGTTCAAAGGCCTCAATTCTTTTGCGCTCAGCCTTTCTTATGGTCCAACTTTCACAGCCATACATTGCAACTGGGAAAACCATGGCCTGGACTATACGCACTTTTGTTGGCAGGGTGATGTCTCTGCTTTTTAGAATGCTGTCTAGATTTGCCATAGCTTTCCTCCCCAGGAGCAAGCGTCTTTTAATTTCTTGGCTGCAGTCCCCATCTGAGGTGATCTTTGAGCCCAGAAAAATAAAATCTGTCACTACCTCCATTTCTTCCCCATCTATTTGCCAGGAATTGAGAGGGCCGGATGCCATGATTTTGGTTTTCTTAATGTTGAGTTTCAAGCCAACTTTTGCACTCTCCTTCTTCACCCGCATCAAGAGGCTCTTTAGTTCCTCTTCACTTTCTGCCATAAGAAAACTAGGCAATCAGAAAAAAGTTTTTTTTTCTTCTTGCCATATTAATTTAAACTTATGTGAGTGGGAAGCAATCAGACATGTTGCCTCCTCTCCCTTTCGGCCTGGTGGTCTAAATAGCACATGGTTTTGTTAGTCTGCAGGCCTGACTACTATGGGTTGCCATCAAATAATAGCAACGAGAAAACAGAGTGAAAGTGTATGTAATTCGTTTTAATGAGCATCATTGCAAATTATTTTTCTAACAATAGTGGAAGATGAAGCCAGAGAACACTAAGACAAGTGCAGTTCCAGTTTTCAAAACCATGATTTTAATTTGTGGAACTAATGCAAGAAATAGAGCCAATTCCACATACAGTATATTTATTTATTTATTTATGAGACTTATATACCGCTTTAAGTACGAGCACTCTCTAAGCGGTGTAAACCAGTAAGCAATGTGTATATATATATTTACATTGCCCCCAACAATCTGGGTCCTCATTTTACTTACCCCGGAAGGATGGAAGGCTGAGTCAACCTTGAGCCAGTGAGATTTGAACCGCTGACCTGCTGAACACAGTCAGCTAAAGTAGCCTGCAGTACTGCACTCTAACTGCTGCGCCACCTCGGCTCTATCCTATTCCTATCACAGGAATCTTTGACTGAATCATCTGGGTAATTAAAGCAACTTGATCTAGAATTGTAGGAATCTAACTGGTGTCCATCGAATCAGATAGTCAGATTTGTTCTCACTGTACACTGGTTGCCTCAGTAATGAGCAACAATCACAGGTAATCAGTTACCTTTGATTTATAGTCTGTCTAGATTTAAACCCTAGCAATCTGATTTCAATAAATTTTTGATTCATGTGTTCTTTTATAAACTGACCAAGGGATCACATTTACAGTGTTTTTTTCCCTAAGCAAATACTTCCCCAGTAATTAAGACATTTCTGAAAAGATTGTGTGATGTCAGAGGAAAAAAAAATGCTAGGATTAGTGTATTTTATATTTATACAATCCCATGGTATCTTTAAACTCATCTCTAATCAAACATTCTTGCCAAAGAAATCAGTACCTTTAGTAAAAAAATAAATAAATCAACAGCTGTACTACGAACTGAGAAATTTACACACAGAATTATGGCAGAAACAAGCAATGATTTAAAACTGGAGAGCACTTTATGTAATTAAAAGAGGCTGGCTTTGTTATCCACGAAGGCAGCTGGTTCTTGGTGCAGAAGGAAATGGATTATGTAATTTTCCTAGACACCCAGGCAATAAATTAGGAATAGGAAATTACATCATGGACATTTTGGGGCAAAGTGATCCATCAGCAGCAGGTATCATCCAATTTAAACTTGCTTTGCTGAGAACAAGTCAGCAGACCTGAGCACTGCAGGTGCTATGAAAGCATAAGCTAGAATGAATGAGAGAGGCAGGATATTCCCACACTTCAGGGGAGAGAAAATACGTTTGCTTCAGCTCCAGTCTGTTTTCTTTCACCTCCTCCACATTCCAAAAGGGGGCTGTTAACAGATCAGAGACAGGCACCAACACCACTTAGTTCAACTCAGTTCCTAACACCACCACTACCACCAAGAATTTAGCTTGAGTGGCACACACAAGAGGGGGAGGTAATGAGACACACAGTGCAAAGGGTGAGAGATATAAGCCTGATGGATCAGCACACTTTTCTCGCCAAGGTTAACAGCCAGTTCATGAAACATGCTATTTTCCTTATTCTAATTTATTTAAAATAAACTACACTCTGGCAAATTTAATTTAGCAGAATCAAGCAAAAAATATCAACACAAACTGATATATAATGTTTAATGAAGAGAAGGACAAGGGGGGGGGGACATGATAGCAGTGTTCCAATACCTCAGGGGCTGCCACAAAAAAGAGGGAGTCAAGCTATTTTCCAAAGTGCCCGAAGACAGGACAAGAAGCAACGGATGGAAACTAATCAAGGAGAGAAGCAGCCTAGAACTAAGGAGAAACTTCCTGACAGTTAGAACAATTAACCAGTGGAACAATGTGTCTCCAGAAGCGGTGAATGCTCCAACACTGGAAGTTTTTAAGAAGAGACTGGACAGCCATTTGTCCGAAATGGTATAGGGTTTCCTGTCTGAGCAGGGGGTTGGACTAGATGACCTCCAAGATCCCTTCCAACATTATTATTATTATTATTAATATTATTATTGACCAAGAACTCAAATTCATATATACAACAATCATCAAAGCGATTTTCTTCCAGTATGACAATGCAAATATAAAAGCAGCATTATTTGATGGTTTTCCCAGTCCAAAAATGTTGTTCTATGATTCTTGAATTTATATGTGTAGTCAATCCCAAAACATACAAGTAGTCCTTGGATTATGTTCATTTGCTCAAAGTCTGTTAAAAGTGAAGATGGAACTGAAAAAAAATGACTTATGATGGGTCCTCAAAGTTATGGCCATTGCAGTGTTCCTACAGTCACGTGATCAAAATTAGGTCACTTCGTGACTAGCCCACACTTATGACTATTGCAGTATCCTGCGGTCATGTTCTCCAGCCCTGCATTTCAACTTTTCCCGCCCGGCTGTCTCCTCCTCCTCCTCTTTTTTAGGCAGAAGCATGAGGTCATTGCCTAATGACTGTAATCTGGATTGCCAGGACTGCTGTTGCTAAATTGGAAGTTTTGCTGCTGCAGTCATGTCACATTTTACTTAATGATGGCTTCACTTAGCTATGGAAATTCCAGTCCCAATTAGGGTGTTAACCTGAACACTACCTGTATTTAATGTGGACTATCCTATTTAGTGAGGCATGCTGCTGAAGAGTACATAAAAAAAAATTCTACTTCCCATTGCAGGAGTCCCCAAATTTAAGGCCGCAACCCACTAGCGAGCCACCAAAGTGATGAGCAAGTGACGGTTTTGTTTGTGCATGTGCAGGATTTAGGTTGTGCACCCGCAGTCATTCCCTCCCTCTGCTCAAACCGCTGCTGGCAGTTCGCAAAACCAAAAAAGTTGGGGACTCCTGTCCTATTACATATTAAGCTATTTAGTCTCTACTACAGCATTCCTTGAGAGCTTAGCATGGCCTATTTACTTCCATCAAGAACTGCATTTTCTAAAAAACACAACTGGGGACCAAAAAAAATTAAGCCTCATTTTGAAAAGATGATGCAATATCTCCAAATTCAAAAATTAAAATGACAAGAAACACAATTACACAAAAATAAAGGCCAGAGAATAATTTACTGTAACTTTGACATTTAATACCATTACAATACTCTTCTGTTAACACAGAATGTCCTGTAGATAAGAAGGCAGGTTGGCCAAAAAGGGAAAGCTTGTTTTTCCACAAGTTCACAACAACTGCTTTAGCTGGAGAAAAGAAAATGCTCCTGTAGGCAGACTCAGAAAGTTCATGCCAATGGTTGATTGACAGAATGATTTCTACTTCCGCAGTAAGCATGGGTAGTAATGTTTTTAGAACAGGTTGTTAACCTGTAAGTCTGTAAGTAGCCACTGGCTTCCGTTTTATAGACCCAAGTTATTAGGCTAAAATTTGATGGCAAAGTGGCCAATTTTTCAGTATAATTTTTAGCAATGTTCTCAATAAAATGTAAGTCAAAATGCGTGCATTTACCTCACCCCTAAAGCCTATCAATTGTTCAGATTTTGACATCACAAGACACAACCTTTGTGGCCCCTAACAGCCAAAATAAAACTTTTTAAAAAGCCATCTCTTTGACAGTGAGTCGTAAAATGTGGTCAATCTGAAGAAATGAATTAATTCATTTTCATCTGTTTGGAGAACTTTAAAAAAAAAGATTTGGACATCTAACACCTGCATAGTTTTGTTTATTTAGTTGGAATCCTAGCTCCTATACTAGGAAAGTATACAATGGCAAGATTCAATAAATCCTGAGCACGTGCTATATTAAACAATGAGACACAAAAACAAATAAAAACCCCTACAAGAATTCTTACATATTGGAAACAAATAAAAATAATTACAGGAACAAAACAGAACTCTTATGGGTTGCCCTATTTCAAAAGTAGGGATCTCCTTGTGACTGAAAAACTATTTAAAATGGCATCATCAAGGTCAGGAGGTTAGTGTGGTGTTGATAGTGATGGAGTGAATTAGACTAAAATGTTTAGCAATGGGAGGATTTAAGGGGCAAAACAGGAGCATTAAATCCATCTATTCTTGCCATAAACCAATTGTGATTTCAGGCCCAAACCAGCAAGGTCCACAAATGTTCAGCAACCACAGGGAAGTTCAACAGAACCAACAGGAATGCATTCCCCTATCTATCCAATAGCAATCATGTATACTGTATGACTGATCGGGGATTCTTCTGGACCAAAACCAGCTGTAAAACAAGCTTAAATTCAATTCAAATAAACTGTATCATCAATTAACTAGAGAGAAGGAATCTGTTTTCCCATTTGGATTTTAGCCTCTGTAGGGGTGAGGAACATTCAGTATCTATTCTATGACGTTGATTGACGCTTCCTAAATTTCTGATCACTACATTTGATGTCAGAAACAAGAACTAATCCATGCTGAATTTTCAGTAGCCCAAGAATAATGAGATGTAATTACTGTAAATGCTGGCGTATAAGACGACTTCCGCGAGTGCTGAAATCGGCGCCAAAGACGGGGGTCGTCTTATACACCGAGTTGTCTTATACGCCGGAAATACTGGTAGTTTCCGGCGTATAAGACAACGTTCTAGGAATGCGGCCCGGCTATAAAGACGGGGGTTGTCTTATACGCCGGGTCGCCTAATATGCCGGCATATACGGTAGTAACATTTGGAGACTCTGAGGTTTCCAACTCCTGAGTTTAAAAGTTCAGCAAAATTGAACCTATATATTCACTGAACCACAGCAGCAGCAGCAGATCAGAACCAAACTCAACTACAATTTTCTGGCTAGCATAAAAATAACAGATCCAAAAACTATTCAAACGGAACCAGAATTCATCATCAAGAAATCCAAATATGCGTTAATTGTAACTTTCAAAGTCTTTTCAAATATTGGAGTCTTAGAATGGACAGATGGATGAATGGATAGAGGAAGAAGGAGAGAGAAAAAACCCAAACTGTTCAGGGAAATTCTGATGTCACTGATTGTAAACCAATCCAATTGTTAAGAATGGCAGGAAAGAACCTCTTGAAGACACCCTCTGTGACACAGACTCATTTTTTTTCTGGTATGTGCAATAGGACCAGTTCCTTCATTGCTCCCAGAATGTAATCTTTGAATTCCACACTCTCAACACTCAGAAAATCCCTAAAAATCCATCTTTTTTACTTACCATGCTTTTAACTATTAGATTATTTTAATATTATTGTATTATTCATTTTACTTTTTATAGTCTACTTTTTTTAAAAACCTGAGTGTTTGCCAGGGAAAAAAGTAAGGCTATAAATCAAGTACATTAATATTTCCTAACTTTAGCTAATCAAGAAGAGAAATGTTAGATGTTGGGACTTAGATAGAATATCTTTCATTATGCTGAATGAGAAAGGATTCTGAACTCACTGCTGACTTCTAAAATAAAGTGAGAGGGAGGGGCAAGATGAACAGTAAGAAACACAAAACTTTCAATATAGGCATAGCTCATAGAACAAAATAAGCAATTTTTTTTCCTTGGACACTATATCCCATTATGATTTGCATAAAAAGAACTCCCAACAATTTTTCAAAGGATTGGCAAAAATTACCCACACATAAGAACTATTAATGCATCCGGACTATAAATCAGTGAAAATGACTGAACACAAATACAAACAATTGATTTGTTACTTTAGATTAGTATGGTACCCAGTATTGACAATAAGCTGAGGATATATGGGCAAACCTTATAAGAAAATATGCCATAAGCAGCATTTTCTTAATGTGAGCTGGCAGAAGCACATGAAAGAACAGCAAATGAAAGATGTCAACCCTATAAGAGAACCATGTTACCTATGGTGGCAAAAAGTCAGAAGGTATCTGAAAGCTTATGCCTCTTAATAAAATTTGTTAGTGAGAAAAAGAATTACCAGACTCTTCCAAAAAATGTTAAATTAACATTTGCCAAATTTGAGCACTCTACATATATGTTGGATATTTCCAACTGGCATGATTAAGAGCAGCCTCTAAAGCAGGGCTTTTCAACCGGTGGAACACGTACCACCAGTGGTACTTTGGCATGTATAGCAGGAGAGGGGAATGAGCTGAAGCGACCCAAGCCTGAGGGAGAGGCAGCTGGAGCTGCAGGACTGTCGGGGCTTGGCAGAAGCCCCAAGATCGCCACAGGGCTCCAGATGATTGGCACTTCCAGAAGCAGCATGGAGCTGGAGGTGAACTGAAGAAAAAAAAAAAGGGGGGGGATGAGAGGATATAAAAGGAGGTGGTTTTGGTGGGAAAGGGGGAAAAAAGACAACAGGAAAAAAGAAGGGGACGGAGAAGAAGCTGTGGAAGGAGAGCTCAGCAGGAAGGGAGGAAAAAGAGACAGGGAAGAAGCAGCAGCTGTTACTAGAAGAAAAGGACCCCTAGTTTGTTTTCTCCAGCCAGGAGAATGCAATCAGCACTGATGAAATGAAAAGCCAGGAGACAAGCATGTCAGAAAGGAGGTTGGCTTATTTCAGAAGCCAGTGGGTTCCTGGTCAGCTGGCAGCTTGAATGGATTACCATAAGGATTTTTATACAGTTTTTACAGCATTTTGTAATTCAGAGGCTCGGTTTGTGTGCTTTGGTTAATGGAATATTTTAGTCTGCTTCACAAAGGCTAGCAATGAGTCCAAAGTGTTGGCTTCCATAGGTTTAATCCCTTTAAACAAATGTAATTTGTTTTACCCCCTTATCTTGAGTCTGTCTATGGCTTTTAGCAAGTTTTCTTTGTAGGCAAACAGGCTTAATTTAGGCTCAGGTTGCTACACTGTTTAAAACTGAGACATACCTGAGGCAGCTTAAAGAGAAAAAAAAAAAACCCTGGAGTTTAGTGTTTCTTTATTCTGGGAGGCTTTTGTGAGCCTTTCTTGCTTTGCGCTTCACTCCTGTGTCTTTAAGGGTACAGTGAAGGGACTGGTGTGTGTGTATGTGCATTCTTACTACACTGTGGAAGGAGAGCTCATAAGGCAGAGAGGAAGAAGAGGAGAGGGAGAGAGGAAGAAGGGCCGACCAGCCAGCTGGTACATATTAATAAATATGGATAAATTCATCATACATTTGTCAGTGCAAAGGGAAAGTGATTCAGCAAAGGAACTGCCACAGAAGAAATTAAAACTGGTACCTTTTTTCCTTTTTTCCTAGTTTGTAACATTTTATTAAATTAGAAAATAAAATATAAAAATACAAAAGCAAATAGTAGGACACAGTGGGGAGGAAAAAAAGGGGGGGTAAAGTGAGGAGGAGAATGGAAAAAGAACAGACTTCCTCTGTTGCAGTAGAAGGAAGCATTAACACTGAACCTCAACTTTTTACTTTTCCATATTATAAACTAGCCATTTCTGGAACAACAAACGAATCTAATCAGTAAAACCCAAAATCCCTCCCTTTTTTTTTAATCATCAAGTTTTTGACACCTTGCTAAGCACTGGTGGTACTCAAATATTGTCATGTCCTAAAAGTGGTACAATCTGTGAAAAGGTTGAAAAGCCCTGCTCTAAAGTAACAGTACCGATAAATTGTTTTAGCATAAAAAACAAATTTATAACACACTATATAACACATACATCATAAATTCCTGTTAACATGATTTAATCTACTATATGATCATATCAAAAAAAATACTATGATACTCACAGCCACTTGTGCTGAATCCATGAATCGTAGACCAAAGTAATCATTTTCAATAAGGTCCAGATGGTACATTATCTGCTCAAACAGATGTTGTCCTTTGGCTTTTTTCTGACATTACAAGAGGAATCAAGTTAGGAAGATACATCTTAGTTACATATTAACTCTACTTCTGAGGCCAGAAGCCGCAAAGAAGTACTCCAGGTCTCTTGACACTACAGCTACAAAACAAATTTTGCTGAAAAACAATTCCAGAGACCAAAAAAAAAAAAAAAGCAGTGAACAAACACACTGACTATTCTGATAATGATTCGTTGAGATGTTTATTCCACCTTTCCTGTAGGGCAGACATGTCAAACTCGCAACATCACATTACGTCACACGATGTATTGGAACTTTCCCCCTCATTGCTGGCAATGGGGTGGGCGCGGTTTCCCCGTAACACGTCCGGCCTGTGGACCGGCAGTTTGACATCCCTGTTGTAGGGGTACAAGATGGCATGCGTAACATGCCTTCTTCCAGTTTTTCCCCTATAACAATAATCCTGTGAGGTGCATTGGGCTGAGAAAGCATGATCCAGTGTGGGTAAAAAACAGTCATGGGAGGAATTCCAAGAATGCTCTTTATTACAGAGTAACAGAATCTTGAAAAGCCCTCAGGTTTTCGCTCTGCCCCATTTGGGGTTATTCTGATTTTCTTCTCCCATACTTTCCTCTTTCTCAGGACTGAGCAACCTTTTCTGAAAAGTTCCCCTTTCCCCTGTTCACTCATTCCTTCCCAGCTCCCAAAGCCAGGTTGTCATCCCCTTTACAGCCAGTGAATTTGCATGGCGTTTTCAACTGTGAGGAAAGTTAAATATTCAAATATAAGAGGTGAACGCAGGGACAAAAAGATGTGCAGACTTCAGCTTGTTTCTTACCCCACAGGAGACAAAAATGTTCACCTTCCCATATTATAAATTAGAACAAGACTAATGGAGAGTGACAAAAATAATCCAAAAAACTGAGGACCTGTCCTATGAGAACAGGCTGAAGAATGAAAGAACAGTCTTTGGAAAAGGAGACTGAGGAGACACACGGTATCCATATTCAGGTATCTAACAATATTCCCCCATGGAAGATGACAAACTTCCATTCCATATAAACTAGGACCAAAACAACAGGTAGGAGTTGTACTTATCTAGATTTCATTTGAAATGTATAGATAAACTTTCTGATGATAAGATCTTTCTAACAAAAGGAAATATCTATGCAGATCATGGGTTCTGTCTCCAGGGATTTTTTTTTAAATGATGTAATTGATAATAATATGTACGTCTTTGATAATTTGAATACTGGAATCCTAGGTATGGACATTTAAAGTCAATAAGATAAAAATAATGAACTCTGGGATGTAAGGCAAAAGCTTTTTTTATTGCTAAGCTTTTGTTAATAACCTGTTAACATCATCAGAGCAAAGGGCTAAATGATAAGGGAGCATGTGCATAAATTTACATAACAGTTAAAAAACGGTTACAGTGTGGCATGTGCACATAGCGTGCTTAAGAAGCTTGTTCACAAAAACCACATTGATAACAGCAGCTATACAGTAGTCAGTCCGCAGACAAGATTCAAAAGTTGCGCCTATCAGCTGTTTGGCAACGACGGGGCTTAGGCTCTTTCTTGTCATGAAATTGTGCATTTCATTCCTAACCATAACAAGAACTTCAGCGTTAAACAAACTACTCAAGAACCTTCATTCTATTTCAGAATGCATATATGCTAGGATCTAGGTAAAATAATTAGGAAATTAAAAAATTCTAAAAGTGATTATCCAAACTATTTTTTATTTTAAGTTCCAATAACAATTATACTATCTAGTATTTCTGTAGTAATCAAATATTTCAATCAACAATCCCATCTCAAATGTAGTTCAAGTTTTACAATATTCAGCATTTACGGTATGTAGTTATTCCTAAACCATTTGTTACTAATTGTTTTTATTCCAGGAATCCTGCATCCCTAAAGTATCTGATATTGAAAGTTTCTCTGCAAGAATTCAGCTTCTTTTCTTATTATATTAGAAAATCCAGAATAAGCCCTTTTGTGCCATACAATGATTTTTTTTACTTAAATTGCAAAATTCAATTCAAGTTGCAAAATTTTAAAAGTAGTTCCTTGAAATATTTCCATTGTTACAATTTATGAATAGTATACATTTTGAATAATTTTAAAACTTAAATACCAATTATGTACTTTTTATAAAATCCAGCAAGTGACCTTCTGAAACACAATTACTACTGTTCTCTCAATGGAAGAAAAATATCACCAAATATCAATTTAGATACAGAGAAAATCAGAACAAATCTCTGTTATAGGAAATTTTGAATGCCCCTAAGCAGTTACCAGAAGTTGTCAACCTAAATTCCTGCTTGCTTTTTTCCCTTACCCAACATTCATAAAAGGTTAAAGAGTTTAAAATGCACACAATACCGAAGCTTTAAATACATCTCCACTCACAGAATGTTGAGGCAATTCATACTGAGAAAAGGCTGCTTGTTTTAAAAATAAAAATAAAATAAGGAGTAATTCATAAAGTCTGCATTTGTCACAAGTCTGAATAAAGCCATTTCATTGCAAAGGGCATATTTTCCCAGCAATCTTGCTAATCCCACAAGATACTCCTTTTTTCCCCTTCTCAAGCAATATCTCTTCCATAAATGAAAAAGATACAGACTTTTTGCAGATTCATATGATGTGCCAGTTACTATCTTCACCATGTAGGAGGGATCTTCAGATTATGATCTTCATACAGTTATTCCTACTTGGTCACCCTGCATAAAGACTACATCCATTCTATATATGGATGCCCCTGAAGAACACCCAGAAGCTAGAGCTGATCCAAAATTCAACAGCATGAGTTTACCTCATTTTGCCTATGTAACACTATGTAAACTGCATTGGCTAGAATTTAAAGTAAACCCTTCATGGCTTAGGACCTAGATACCCAAGGAACTACCTCTCTCCAGTTGTTTCTGCCCATCCTGTAAGATCTAGAACAGGGGTTCTCAACCTTGGCAACTTTAAGACTTGTGACTTCAACTCCCAGAATTCCTCAGCCAGCAAAGCTGGCTGAGGAATTCTGGAAATTGAAGTCCACAAGTCCACAAGTCTTAAAGTTGCCAAGGTTGAGAACCCCTGATCTAGAAGGGTTAGCTTGCTCCATCAACTGAGAAGTAAAATCTGTAGGTCCTTATAGATGAATCTTCTCCGAGACCACACCTGCCCTCTGCACCAGAATTCCTCCTGAAGTCTGCACGGCCCCAAACTTTTTGTGTTTTCATAATGCCCTTAGAACATGGCTTTTTTGGCAAATCTTCAGCCCAATGGTTTGTGATCCCACTGATAGATGTACGTTTTAATATGTCTGGTAACTTATGCTGTTTTCCCTAGTAATGTTAGTAACATTACTATTATTTGTTATGAATAGTTTTTTCTGTTACTTGTTTTAACTCTTAAATGTGCACATTTTGTAAGCTTTTGGGTTACTGCTGTGACTGAGGCAATACATTGAAAAAAACATTTTTTCAATGAAGTACAACATATTTCATGAGATACTATGAAGAAGGAACTCTCTTTAATTTTTAAAAAGATGTATCTTAATAATAATAGATGTCAACAGAACTCTATTTCGGCAAAATAGAAAGACATTGTCTTAAACTACTGACTTTTGACCTAATTAGTTACTTAATTTATACGTTCAACTTCATTTAATTTCTTGGCCTTAGGACTTTAGTATTTGATCTACAATGACAGTAAAGAATGAAGCAAATGTAATTGTTTACCAATACAGAGAGTGGAATAAAAATTCATCCATTTCTAGATTAATATATTTAGGTTTCAAAAATTTTGGTCCGGCCAGAAAAAGTCTAAACAGCAGTTAAATATTTCAATCTACTATTAAGTAGATTAAATTAAATCTACTATTTTTCAAAAAAAGAATTCTTTTGTTGTTTTAGAAATAGGACTTGTGCATTTTATCTTTTCCAGTTATCAGTATTGCTCAAAAAGAAATAAGACAAAACCTCATATATAATTCTTTTCATCTTTAACTGAATTATAAATCAGCCAGAGACAGGGCATTTAGCTAAAAAAGTTGAGCTCTGGTTAATTGGGCTAAACAACATGGGAATGCAAGGGTGTTGGCTAGACAGGAAAGTTGAAAAAAGTATCCCCAAATCATACAAATCACTGCCAAGAGAAGTTCACAGATTCATTCATGAAGACTCCAGGAGTCAGATTTAACTCATACAAATCTTTTTCTTTTACAAAGCACTCGTGAGGCTTCTGGAAAAAAAAACACACAGAAAGCCAAAACCTTGTCAAAACAGCTTTCTTTCTTTGACTGCTGTTTAATCTGAAACACACTGGAAGAAAAATATTCTCACACAACTCAAATCTGCTTTGGAGAGTTCCCAACCTTCTCTAGAAGATTTGGAAAACATGCAAGGGGCTACAGGGAAAGAGAGTCCATTCCCTCAGTAGTTTTTGTTCCTAGCACTTTTTCTAATAATCCTTGTTGGAAGACCTATGACCAACATCTTTAAAGAATCTTTTAACACAGGGGTCCCCAACCCCCGGTCTATGGACCGGTACCAGGCCGCGGCATGCCAGCAACCAGTCCGCACAAACAAGCAAAGCCCCATCTGTAGGATGCAGGCAGTACACAAAACCACGCACACTCCGCTCCGCGGAAAACGGAACTGGTTCCTGGTGCCCAAAAGGTTGGGGACCTCTGCTTTAAAGAACCTTTTACCATACCACTACCCATTAGTAATTTTTGCATTCTTGACTAAATCACATGAACACAATGTATTCTATTCAACTGAGAGACAAAGGAGAAGATATTTTCTCAAACATTTGCCAAGATTCTTGATAAAACAAATTAAAATGTATCCTACCGGTAAGTCCACACTGACATCAGTTCCATCCAGCAAAGAGACCCTGCATGTAATTATAGATTTCTCATCTCCAGCTGCAGGGATGTGAGTTGCAGCTCGCTGAGCTTCTCTTAGCCGCTCTTTCTCAGCATGCTTATGCATAGACCTGCGTCCAAGTGTTCGGCGAAAGAAACTTAACATTGTTCCTAAACAGACCAGAAAAAGAAGCTGTGAAAGTTCCAAGAGAAATCAAGACTTCACTGTTTCTCGCTAAAGCAGATACATATTTACATTTCACAAAGTTTCTAAATGTGTCTGTGCTACGGAAAAACCTTTGCAAAACAGGTATACATAAAATAATGTTATATCCAGTGGTGGGATTCAGCCAGTTTGCACCACTTTGGCAGAACCGGTAGCTAATTTTTTGTTGCCCAGGCCCAGAACGGACTCCCGGAAGTGGCATCCACAAAGAGAACCGGTTGTTCACATATTTGAACCCCATCACTGGTTACATCCCTGCTATGAGTACCAAGGGCCTTATGACTATCAGAAGGTTGAATTGTAGAAACCAAGTAGAATAAAGTATCACAAGACTTCAGAATCTAGCTTGGTAATATCCTTCTCAATCTGTAAGAGTTCCAGGCAATTTACAGATGTTAAAAACATAAAATAATAAACAATACAAAGTTCCCTTAAAGCATTAGACTAGCATAGGCACCAAAGCTACACAGCTAATACCCAAAGGCAAAACTAAGTTTTCACCAGATTCTGGAAAACCATGCAACTGGAGGCCTTTCTTGCCTAGGAAGCAAGCTGTTCCAAAGGGGGGAGTTCCCATAGAGAATTCCTATTGTTAGGTCTGTTTCTACCACACCTCCCTATAAGCCTTGCCTAGTTGGATGTGGATGGGCAAAATCTATCTGGGGAATGAAGGCTATTAGATACCCTGGCCCTGAGGCACATAGGACTGTAAAAGTAATGACCGACCACATCTTGAATTAGAACTACACCAGTAATCAGTGAAGCACTGATAGCAACAGTGCAACATGGTAGATCAATGGCTGAGTTAGGCACATATGCTGAGACATCCGGGATCAGGTGAAGTTTCTAGCTGGTCTATAGGGGCAGACTCATCTGGGACAAATTCTAGTTATCTAATCAAGAGATAAGAGCACACATGACCATCTTCAGAGCATCCTGTTCCAGGGTAAGGCTGTAACTAAAACACTAGCCATAGCTTTTACTCTTCTTTAAGCAGGGCTGCAAGTCCTAGGAGACTATCCACTTAGGAAACTGCTCTTCCTGGGAAAGTGCAACCTCCTTAAGAATTAAAAATGGCGCAGGATTGGAATCAGTTGGCTTTTAAATTAACACCCATTCCACTTTGTTTGGACTGAGTCTGAATCTCTTTTTTCACAATCAGAATTTCAATTGCATCTCCAAATGAGCCTTAGGTGGAAATGTACAACTATCACCCCAAAATGATGAATGACTTCTCCCAAAACTTTTGTGTAGGTATTAAAAAGGATAGTGGAAAACATAAAACCTTAGGAAACCTCTTAACAATCACCCATGGGCCCATCTCTCCTTTAACCACAACTGGGTCAATAAAACAGTACTCAAAAATCTCAACCTCTGCAGACAGTACAGAAGGAAATAGCATTATGTGGACAGCTTTGAAAACCACTGGAATATCTAGGACAAGATTGATTGGGCTCTCTCCATTCAAGTCACAGGGTCACCCATGAGAGGGACTAATGCCCCTCCTATCCCTGTGCCTAGGCATAGGTATATCCTATGCCTGAAGACTCCCATGAATTCGGATAATCCGTACTGTCTCCCACAACCCCCAGATTTTTGTAAGTACGAATCAACCACTTTTAAAACCACTTCCCATCTATCTAAATAGTTCATGGTTACAGTATGTATATTCATATTAAAAGTAAGAAGACTAAAGTCATTCTTATTATCTCCATCCCTTGGACAGGCGAGCATGACAGGATAGTGTTTCCCAATTAGAATCAGCTGTACTATATTGAATAAAAACAATATTTTGTCAGCTAATAATGCAATTATCAACCTATATTCAATAATTATTTAAAAGCACTTTGGGGTTCACACATTATTAGATCCAGGGACCAAGTAGCAACAGAAGCCTTTCTACTCACTTTCCTATTATAACAAATTGGAAGACAGTCACGCATAAATTCTGGTATTACGCAAAATGATGATCTTGACTACAGATAAAGACTTTTTTGAACTAGAATAGGGGAACCAGCCTACTCACATATAATACATATTAAGAGCATTCCTGGAGTTTCTATACCCTGCATGACTCATAGTTGAACCCAAATGATGGCAGACGTTTTATCTTCCACCACCACTTCAGAGAATAAACTGGCATAAATATCTTCTACTTTGTTTGCCTGGACTTGCCTTCACATGTTGTCCTTGTAAAAGCCTGAAATTCTTCAAAGGTCAAGTTAGCACAACTGGGAGATTTAAATTTTAATCTTCAGCTATACTTTGTATAATTAAAACCTTAAACATGTCAATATAATAGTTTCTGCTCTCATTAACAATGGTTAATTCAAACCTGATTTGTTTTTTAAACAACTCCAGACCCTAACTTTAAAAAATTATGAGTATGCAATTTAAATGTATTGCGCTTTAGTAGGTTGGTTTAGCTATATGATATTGGTTACTTTAACTATGAGTCTGTGAGATACAGAATCTTTATAAATCTTTTATTCCAGGTTTTTTTTTAACATGTGAGGTGGGATTGAACCTGGACCTTGTATACAAACCAGTTTCACACAAGATAGCACCATATAAGCATCAGATCTATTTTCTACAAGGCTATTGTTTAAGGTTACAGAAAAGCTGCATGTTACTGGGCTGGGAACCTGGGAGATGGTGTTATGAATTTTGTCTCCTTGCTTAATTAAATAATTTCAGTTAGTATGCCTTCTCCAAACAATCATTTACAGGTCCAGGAAAGGACTAATTTCATAGTCTGAGAACTAAGTTGGAGCAAGTAGAAATCTTGGCTATGGTAAAGGGAAAATATTCATAGGAAAAAGGGTGGGTAGTTTCTGGATGAGAATAGATTGCACACCCTTACACATACATTAAGAAATAAGGCAGAGAGGGGGTGCGTAGCAGGTGTATATGCATATGGAAGAGTTACTTATTTGGTAAACGATACAAAAATATTCATTATGTACAATAGACAGTAGACAAAAACAGGAAAGAGTATTTGCTCATTTTGCTTTAAATTGTCTCAAGAGTATTGAATTTATAGTGATTTTTCTAACCACATAACATTTTGTTCTAATATGGTACCACTATAATTTCTTCCCTTTCTACAGTTTCAAACAAGTTATGGACTTATTTCATTATCTGTAGGAAATTTCATGATGAGATAACAACACAGTTAGGAAAATAAAACAGGAGAATCATTATATACAGAATGAACTTACACCATTCCACCAAGATACAAGTGGGAATTGCATTAGAACCCAATTTTAGAACAGGTTAACAAAATAATATCTGAGCTAAATACTTAAAATACCCTCATCATAATTTACTAAACAGATCAAGTTCATTCATACCTATGAGGAACAAGGACTTCCATCAAAATCTGGGAAAATGAAGATTTAGCTAACCTTGTCCACCGTTAAAAGAAGGGATTTAAAAAATAACACATAGGTGCCATGGAAATATGGAAACAGATGGGGAGGGACAAAAAATGCAAGTACTTCCTCTTTTCCATATTGGCCGGATTTCGGAAGAAATGGGAAATTTACAAGGACTGAGCAGAGAATCTTCAGACTTTTCACAACAAAACCGAGACTGACTCCAGGGCAGCGGGAGATGACTACCACCCTCATGGGTGAAAATTATCAAGGCGTTTGAGGCAGAAAACAACGGCCTTTAATCCCCTATTTTAAAACCACTTTTTATTCCTGCCTGATGCACTTTGGACTCACTTCACTTCCCACTTAAGCGCGCTTTTGTCACAGTAAGCGCGACACCTTTGGGGTCGCTCGATAGGAGCAACCGGATAGATCCGGGGAGTAGGGTGGGGAGGAAAGGTTTCCACGGCCATCTGAGCAAGGCATAACGCGCGTGTCTGTGGGGTGGTGGGAGGTGGCCACCCCCGAGGCATCCAAGAAGGCTGAAGAGGTACCGACCCCACCCCGCCCGCCCAGGGATCGACAGGCACCCAACCTCTCAGGCCACAGATAAGAAGGAGGAAGACGAAACTTCGATCTCTGGGGAGTTTCGAAAGCCTCTCAGAGCGACAAAGGGAAAGGACGGAGGAAGCAAAGGAAAGAAGCAACAGCCTGGTTGCGGTTCTTCGGGAAACTTCACCTTGTTTTTACGGAAAACAAAACAAAACCACCCCATGTCCTCCCCAACTTACCGGGCCAGCCGCCTTCGCTTCCAAAGGCGCTCCACCGCGACCCGGCCGCCGGCGCTGGGAGCAGCTCTGGCGGGATCAGATCCCGGTGGCGACGAGGAAAGGGACGAGGGGCGGAGGCAAATGGCCGCCGAGTGAGACTAGGGAGCCGCCTCTTTCCTCCTCCTTTTCCCTCGCCCGCCCACCTTCCTGGGCCTCCCCCGCGAGGTCTGCTCGCGCGGTTCCATGCAAAACAGGTCGCCAATGCGAAACATACACGCGCTATGTCTCAGAAGGAAGGTTCCCGGGTTTTCGGGGGTTCCCACGCCACGTTCCAAACTCATTTCGGACAAAAAGATTGCTACCCCTTTAAAAACAACCCTTGCGATTCCCGAAACCCTATACGAATCATTTAGTAGTTTACCGACTGGGTTTATTCTCTTAAGGCTTTTAAAGCCAATCCTGTTTTTAAACGTTATTCTTAACCACACCTTTGAGTTTATGGAAAAAGATAATACGACGGCTTCTATATCCGGGCTGCCCAAATCCGGACTATCATGAGATAGGAGCCAAGTGTTAAAAATAGTTTTCTGTACTTGAACTGACAACTCGCAGTCCGGAGGATTTTGGCAGCCGAGCTAGGGTGGCACCAGGGTATTAGTGTTTTTTTAAAAATAAAACAAAATATGGTAAACTTTGTCGCAGGCAATTTAAAAACAATCTAATCCTGGAATAGTTATTAGTCTAGGAAAGCATAATCAAACAGGCAGGTCTTCAGCTATTTTACCAAACAGATGTTTCAACGAGTGTACCAGAAGGATGGAGATCCAAAATCTATTTCAGGGGAGGAATAACATAGTGTATTAGAAACCATTCATATATCCTGGACTAATTCATCATAACATCCTGAGATTCAACTGGTTTTTCAATCTGAAGAGTTAAAACTCACTCTAAACTTTAGTTAGCCATCAAAAATGTGCTAAGCAAATGTGTAAATTTAGACCAAATTTTTGGTCAAAAATGGATCTTTTCATTTTACATTGTTGTTGTTGTTGTTAATTGCGAAGTCGTGTCCGACCCATTGCGACCCCATGGACAATGTTCCTCCAGGTCTTCCTGTCCTCTACCATCTTCTGGAGTCCATTTAAGTTCTCACCTACTGCTTCAGTGACTCCATCCAGCCATCTCATTCTCTGTCATCTCCTTCTTCTACTGCCCTCAATTTTTCCCAGCATTAGGCCCTTCTCCAGTGAGTCCTTCCTTCTCATTAGGTGGCCAAAATATTTGAGTTTCAACTTCAGGATCTGGCCTTCTAAAGAGCAGTCGGGGTTGATCTCTTCTAGGACTGACCGGTTTGAACGCCTTGCAGTCCAAGGGACTCGCAGGAGTCTTCTCCAGCACCATAGTTCAAAGGCCTCAATTCTTTGGCGCTCAGCCTTTCTTATGGTCCAACTTTCACAGCCATACATTGCGACTGGGAAAACCATGGCCTGGACTATACGCACTTTTGTTGGCAGGGTGATGTCTCTGCTTTTTAGCATGCTGTCTAGATTTGCCATAGCTTTCCTCCCCAGGAGCAAGCGTCTTTTAATTTCTTGGCTGCAGTCCCCATCTGAGGTGATCTTGGAGCCCAGAAAAATAAAATCTGTCACTACATTACATTACATTAGACCAAATGTAACCAGGGGGAGACTAGAGTTGTAATTCATCAATGACATAGTGGATTGGACTACTATGATATGCTCCAACTTGATCTTTTATGGTGAATACAAACTCTGATAGAAAATAGTCACCTTTAGAAAATGGGAATTAAGAATGGGTGTGACACAAAGATTTATATTACCTAAGTTGTTGCAGTTAGACAACAGCCCTGCCCCAAAGATAAGGCAGTAAGTACTATGAATAAAGTCATATAAATGTCAGCAAATATGGAACTTTCCTTCTTCCCAAGTAGGACTAAGGCCTTTTTCCTCTGAGAAAGTGTGAAACTTGGGGGTTGTTCAGAGTTTGAAATTCCTAAGAAAAGGTGATCTGGCTAGTATCTTATATTTTATTTTTTCTGTTGGTAGGTAAAATACATGCCAGGCCTGTACTATTGTATTTTGTCAGCTAAAGTTATATGTAGTTGTGTATTTAATCAATTTATTAGCTGCTTCAAATTGTTGAAGCTAGTCAAAGCAATGCTACATAATAGAGATTAAAAACAGAAATATAGTAATATAAAGCAGTGGAAGTTAGAGGTGCAGTTGAGTGTTTGTCTTATGGTTGGGCTAAATTCACCATTTGTTTCTAGGCATGTATTAATTACACTTTATATTTTCTGGTTTCTTAGCTGGTTTGAGCATCATTTATTGGTCTAAAATGGGATACAAGCAAATAAATACACATAAAAACATAAATTAACATCTGTTACAAGACTATAATTTTCATCTCAAAGTCTACTTGGCTTTGAATAAGATGCTGGGAAATGTAACCCAAAAAGCAATAAGTGGGCCCAGAATAAAACATCTCATTTGTAATTTTTACTATAAGTAGGATTAAGCATACAGTTTCAGTGCTAGCTGGGGGCAAGTATGTGCAAACTTACACAGAGTGTGAATTCCTATTTGTCAGAAAATAGGTATCTAGCATTTCCAAAAACTATACAAATAATATGGAATAATATAGCATACTTAAAGACACAGGTTTTCATAATAAAAAAGAATCCTTTAATTTTTTTACTAAAGCACATCTTTATTTTGCAATTAAACAATTAAGATTTACAAGTAAACTATATATTTTTCAAGTTTGAACCTAGACAACTATTTGTCAATCAAAATTAAATATATCCACAAAATATGTATAACAGCATATGTTTCACATAATAGAAGGAATTTGCTCTTAAGACTAAAAACAAGATTTGTTAAATGTTAAATATTTATCTTCTTCTGGGAGCTGCTGGTATTGTATATCATTAGTGTACCTTATTAATGATGAGGACTCTCCATATACTCCAATGCAGGCAAAATATATAAGGCCCTTTTAACACATACAGTAGCTGCAGTGATGAATGATTAATTCTTTCTACATTGTCCAGTGTTAAACAAATCCAAGTGCATGTTAAACAGACCACATTTCCTGTTATTTAATATACAGGCTTAGCTGAATAATCTTGGTTTCTAAAAAATGAAAACACGCAAGTTCAAAGACAATTTAATCTCTATGAGAACAAACTTGCACAATGAACAAAAGATGGACAGTTATCTTGGCTTTAGATATAAATGAGATGGTCAAAGCCCAAAGCAGTGTAGCATCCAGATGAACTGGAGAACGCAAAATCACAAAAAACATGCAAATTCATTCCAGCAAAAAATAAATATGGCCACCCATAGAACAGTGGGTATGATTCAGACACTAGATTTTATATCCTTTAGTATTTACATACAGAATAGCACCTGTGCCAGAAAAAAGGAAAGAAAGAAATCCTACATATAAACACAAAATTGTTTTAGAATTTACTAGGAGAATCACATCATTAGTTAGTATCCATATTAATGTTACACTTGAAACCAGCCTCTAATGTGTGGAAATAATCATGCCGGTTAGTTTATTAAACAATAGAACAATACAATATAACTTAGTGCTAATTGTTTTAGAAGCTCCAATTCTATCATAGACTTTACCTACATAAATTGCAACTTTCCCTCTTAAAATTATTTTTGTGCATTACCTACTCTTTATAAAGTTATGCAAACAACTCTTGCTGATTTATAGATTTTAAAACAAATGTAAAAATGCTAGACAGGAATCAAAGCATTGTGTGGGCATGTAACTCCTTCCCACATTTATATTAAAGTTTCAATAATTTTTGCTTTCATAATTAAGCTGCATTTGAGGTTTTCCTCCAAGGTCTCCCAAGTCTGAAAATGTCTAAATAACTAGACATTGAACTGTACTGGATCCAATTATAATTTTTTCATTTATGGCAAATATCAGACATTGAAAAAAATAATTATAAAAGAACATAAGTATTTATGGGATTATTTTAATCTCACGGCTGACTATTACAATTCTGAAACTAAACCTGAAAAAAGGTATTGTGATTCAGAACTGCACTGCTTTATCATGAAATACGCTGTCCTAGCACTATAATGGATACAGAAGCATTAACATTAAGAATTCATCTGGAAGATGGCAGGATTAAGAATTTGGAGTTAATTAATGTATTTTAACATGGATGGAAGCAAACTGAAAAAGTAAGCTTTAAAATATTCACATTATGAACCACCCCAATAAACTCTCATTAAGTTAAACATCTCTCTAATCATATAATAGATTTGTTTTATCTAAAAAGTTTTTCAGTAGTAAAGCATTATATAAAGTGCTACTATTTTGAACTTTTAAGAAATTTAGATAAAAATGAAATACACTTAAAGGATGTTAAATAAGTAATAAGTAAGCAAATATTGTCAAACTCTTAATTTCCAAACTATCCACTTTTGTTTCCCAGGGGAATCATTTCCAAAATATTATGGTAGTATAGTGGTCTTCAAAGTTTTGTGTAGGAGTTAACATGCAATAACATTTTACTTAAGACAATATACTTTTACCAAACAGCCAGTGGAATTATTTCTTTAAATATTCTAATGACCCAGATTGCCACTGATATGAAGGAATATTTAAACCTAGGGAATGAAACCTTCAAAGCTCAACAGGCAATTATCCAACCCAAGATGATTTTTTTTTCTTATTTGTTACTATGCCACTCAGAAGATTGAGAAATGTATTTTAGCTTTGGTTTGCATTTCTAGCTTAGCCATTACAATATAACTAAATTAAATTAAAACAAATATATTAGTTTGACCCTTCTAGCAATTCCATGTTTTAAATGTCTCTCCATTTTTAAAATAAGCCAGGGGTCTTCAAACTTGGCCCTTTTATGACTTGTGGACTTTAACTCCCAGAATTCCTCAGCCAGTGTGCCTGGCTGAGGAATTCTGGGAGATGAAGTCCACAAGTCTTAAAAGGGCTAAGTTTGAAGACCCCTGAAATAAGCTATTTAAATATTACAGTGAACTAGATGATTTAGGTCTGTACCAAATGTTTCTTATTTTGCAGTGTGTGACAATGGCACTAACTGAAAAAGTTAATCTTCCATGTTTTTGAAAACATGGCAGCTGCATATTAAAATTAATCAGTCCACACACAAACACTTAAAACAGATTTGTAACAAATGCGGAGCATATCAGAAAAATGAGATTATCATCTCCCCGGTATAAAACAAAAACTTTTTAGCTAATAGACTGAGTCCAAAATACTGCACTTTTACACTTTTTGAATTTAAAATCCATCCTGAATATTAGGAACCAATGGCATGTGTTGTGGCACAGATCTGTAATGAGTAAACAGAAATTGTTAGGCAGCCTTTCCCAATTTGGGAATCCACTGGATGTATGAACTTCAGCTTCCAGAATTCCACATTCATTTGGAAGATGTCCAGATTGGGGAGGGCTGTTGCAAGGAATCCCCTTCTGCAACCCAGAAACCTCTCACAAATGTAAGAGTATCTTTACATCCAAGTCACTATATTTGTAATTAAGGCATCTCTCAACTTATTTGCTTGGAAGCAAATCCAACTGGCAAAATGAATTTTTATATTCAGTTAGATGTACTATAAATCACTACCATGGCTATTTTAATGCATCTCAGGATCTGCTATGCCCACAATGTTTAGCTGTAAGCACATGGTGAATGGCTGCATACAGAGGAGGAAATATCTTTGCTGGAATATTTCTTCAGGGAAGAGCCTTATTGTAATATTCATAGGGATTCTGGAAGGAATTTTTTTTTTCTGGTCCTCTGCTCTTTTATAATATAACATCTAGAATTTTATTAATAACTAGGGCAAGTTCTTTCCTGCCACTTTATACACTTTCTATTTATTTAGGAGGTTAATCTGTATGGTCCAATATATTACTCTTGTATATGGGTGGAATACACATGCAGACAATATGCTGGTCAAATAAGCTTTACATCATGTGTAGATCTATGGATTTTAAAGCATGTATAAATCTAAATAATTTGTGATTGTTGTCAACTATACATTAATATAAAATTACTAGTACCAGGTGTCTCCATTCCTTGTAGACAGCTTAGTCACAGTGAAGAGGGACACTTGAATGAAACATGTATGGTTTGATACAATGTTTGGGGTAGACATGTCCATCAAAAGAGAATTAGAATTCCCTTCTAAAAATCTAAGGGAATTCTGCCTCCACCAGATGCAAAAATTTCTGAGATCCCACTTTCTCTCTACTACTTATCCTCCCTAAACAGCTGCATCTGAATGAAGCAACTCATTGCATCTTCCACAGATGTTACCTTCTAATCAGTACTTTGCTTCCAACAAAGTCCCATCCATACTGGTTCTATCAAAAAACAAAACAACCCCCCCCTCCAGCTCTCTTCACTTGCATTTTGGGCCTTCTGATTAGAGGAGAGCAGCATCTCTAAAAAATTAATTGCAGGATACTAGTATTACAACACTTGAAGATATTAGAACTAATGTGTATTTTACAAGTAGAAAATATTAGTAAAATCTTTATATAAAGGTATTGATGAAAGCTGCAGCATGATTTTGGGGAGAGGGGAATTAAAGTGGCAAAATATTTTGGCCTGCAGAGTAGATACTTGGTGGACTTTATTGTTTCTATAATGGTGTGTAATGCTGTAATTTAACATAGTTCAATTTTTATCCAAAATTTACTTGTCCAAATGTTTCCATCAACTATTCAAGAATAATTTTATTCACATACTACTACTATTACTACTTAAAATGTAGGAACATTGTTGTTATTACTAGAGATGCATATTCCACTTTGATTTGGAGGGATTTCTCTAAATGGTGCAATTAGCCAGTTGCATTCCTCAGAAAATGACTGGATACTTTAACTTGGTATAACCCCATCACCCCAAAGCCACACAACTTAAAAGGCAAAACAAAACAAAAACCATTTTAACAAGTCTTAAGAGTCTTAGATTTCTGTATGAGTCAAATCTTCAAAAGTACCTTAAATAGTTATAATTTTCTACATTAAAAAAAAATACATTGGCACAAAACTATTACCCTATTGCTCTTATTTACAATGAAAGCAACTTGAATTAGAAAACAGGAAATGTTACAATTTTTCTCCCCAGTTTTTAGCAAATAGTAAGAAAATATTTCTCCATAAAATCCAACATCCATAACACTCATCATTTTATATAACATTATGCCTGAAACACATTTTCATGTTTTGTACAGAATGAAACACATACAAAAATATTTTTCCTTTCAGCTTAATGCAGATCCTCATAACCCATTGCAAAGCAATTAGCAGTATTAACTTTTAGGTCATATAAAATATTAGTAAAATATTAATATCATTGTGGGCAGATTAACTTTTTATATTCATTTCAAAGACATAAGGATACTTTTATTATTCCATTTATCTAATTTAGGCATTTAAATTCCTTTAGTTTGTGTCCTTACCAAAGAAATATAATTTCAAAATGTTTTTGTTGGCATGGATTAGTAACTCATAAATCAGCTTGGAGGGAAGACATTAAGGTGGTTAACATTTCTGACTCTATGTTGGATAAAGTACCAAATACCAAAACTTTGCTACAATACTGTATCTTGTTGTAGCAATGTTTCTTGTAGATTTAAATTACTTTGGCAATCTTACATACAAATATGAGTGTATGTACAATATTAACAATACACATTGCTGAGCCATCCTAGAGATTTTCCCTTCAACAATCTTACAAAGAGACAAATATATATATATTAGTAAGATCATTAAGTGGCTTAATTAATGGTATAGGTATAACTTAATATTTATTTTAATTTGTTCCAAATGCAAGCCAGCCTTGCAAATAACTAACACAATACTCTAATTAAAAATAGTATCTAAGTCAACACACTTTCCAGTTATGAAGCTTCTTTTTAAGCAAACATGAATAGATGTACGTTTATTATTTGCATTTACCAAAAGCTAGTAGTAAGAACCACCGCATTCCATTAAAAGGTTTACATTGCTTACATCAATATGTAAGAAAAGTTTAGATGATTGCAGACTTTGATGCCTGTTCCCACATTGCACTTTATCATATGAAACTCCCCTCTCCAATCTCTTATTTCTACAGAATAGTAAGAGCCCATCAAAAGCCTTTCAGTTGTCTTATCTAGAATAACCTTGATTCCATCACTCCATTCATTTTCACTGCTGTCAGAAATAGAAGTGCATTTCACACTTGCTTCAGTTTGTGAAAACAAAAACTATATTTCTAGTTTGGAAAAAGCTCTTTTAAGAATGTGGGGATTTTTGAAAGATTCAATCTCGTTTGAACCACAAGATGGGTAAAAAAAAAAAAATAGCTGATCAAGTCCTTGATGGTAGTACTGGGGTGTATATGCATGTGTGATGGCAATAAAGAACTATTAAAGAAATATGCTAGATTTGGTTTAAGAAACAATACTGCTTAGCTTACAAGCCTATTTAAAACAAATCTAAAAGATTTTGTTAACTCCTTCATTTCACATCATGGCATAGGGTTATATATTAGCATTTAAACTGACTGGGAATGTCCTCAATGCATAATAGTTGGATTGAGGCATCATGTTACATACAGAAATTTCTCCTGTCCATGGAAGACTCTTAATCTAAGGTGAGGGATCCCTCTGTGGAAGCAGTTATGAGAAATAGATACGTCTATTTCCAGCCCTCTACAAGTTCTAAGAAAGTACAACTGACAGCAGGAAAAGGGGATTTGGAGAAAGTGCCTCCTTATCTACTGACATATCTGTAAGTTTCTCTCATCACAATATAAGAGCGTGTGTGTGCTCGCACGTATCTATATACACATACATGCTCATTCACTCTCTTTCTAATCTCTCACACACACACACACACACACAAATGCATTTTACAAACTTCATATTCTCATTCCATATATTCTGCATATCTTGCTTTTTAAAAACTGGCAGCAAATCAAAATATTTATCTACAGATAGATTTAAGTTCATAAAGAATTAAATTGTCAACTTAGCTAGGGAAGGATTATTCATTGCCTGGTGGATTTTAACTGCCCTAGAAAACATTTCTGACTGAAACAAAAAACAAACCTATATGCAATCTGTTCAGATACTGCTAATTCCAACGGTATATGCCAATTCCTGAATGAAGTATCGTAGAGAGACCCAAAGAGCTTATCGGAAAGCTCTGAGGGACAATGATAAAACTTTTAACGACCCAATTTTCTTTTAAAAACATAAACATGACTTGAGAAGCAACAAACATGAACTTGGAGAAAAATAACTATGATAGGGAAATCTCACCTTGGATTTTCACATTTCAAGCAGAAGATCAATACAATTAAAATGGTATATCCTAGTCAAGTTATTACTTTTCAATGCGAGGGAAAAACAGAAGAACAAATTCTAAATCAATATATTGGCTTTCAATTATAAATTGCTAGCAGTTTACCAGTTGAAAGGAATGTGTCAGAATTTCCATTTCAATTCATAGCAGTAAACGAAGGTTATATACTTAATAGGCTAGAGTGTTTTTGCTATCCACAGTAAAAAGTACCCATAGGTACTTACAGAGAGAAAAGGAACAGTGTTTTTGTGACCACTTACTGTACCATATTCTAAGCACCAAGGATCATATTTCAAAATGAATCTAATTATGATGATAGCTTCCCCTTGAGGGCCACAACAAGTCCCTTGCCATTAAGACATACACTGTAAGTCTCAAGGCACTTAAGGGGTTAAGACAAAATACACACATTCATTCCCATAGGTAACGCCATCAATGTTTCCGAACACACTGGTGCTATAATCCTCCGAGAAACAGGATTAGAACTAGTTGTACAAAGAATGTTCATATACCAACTAAACAAAATGCTGGTTCAGTGGGCCATTATGCAGCTATTATTGGGTTAGATCATACTGCAACCTTCTGTTAGTAATCAGGTTAGATTCTAGAAGGGCACAGGGAGAAATGTGCTGTTTCAGTAGGCAGTGTATCTAATAGAAGGAATATTGCTAATATTTCACCAAAAGGTATAAAATAACATGACAACTTTAGCATTGGAAGAAATAGCTTTGCATGTATTGTTGTTGCTTTAGAAACAAGTGTCAAAGAATGAAAGTATTCCAAGCTTTTTTTTTTCCTTTTTCTTTTTTGTAGCATTTTGAACAAAAGGGCTATATGGCACTGCAACCAAGTCTGGAAAATTATCCAGAACTCATGGAGCTCATTAATTCTGTGGCTTGTTTGAAGCAAAGCATGAATGGAGTCTTTCAATACAGAAAAATCATAGTGTTTTAGAGACTGATTTTCAGTTTTAACTTAAAGTGCAATAGTGCTGAAGTCCTTTTCAGTTCTTCATTGTTTTCAGACATCATTTCTTTCAAGAAACATTATAGCACAAGTACAATTTGTGTCTTATGTAGCGTCTTCTCTGAAAGTTATGTTTTGCTTCCTATTTATTCAGTGATGTCTTTAAAGGTCTAACAAGTTCTTCTTTGTACACTTTCAAAATAGCCTCACAAACGAATCTGTATTGACTCTGGAAAAAAAGAGAGCAATTATTTGTATGGCAGAATGAAACAATTTTAAAGATTATCAATAAACTTTCAAGATACCATGCCAAACTTTAAAAATATTTAAATATATAAAACTCTTAACACCAATAAGAAATGTAATATTCAGAATCTAAATCCCATACTCCTAACTTTTAACTAGCAAATCTGAAATCTTCCAACTGTGAATGATACTCTTTGTATACTTTATGCTTAATGCTTTATTAATTACTCTTACTGATTAATAGAATTAAGAACTCTAGTTTCTTTAATATACAAAAACTGTACTTATCCCGCTATTTGCTCTACAAACTACTTTCCAAATGAAAAAATAGGCCAACTGCAAACAATATTCAGGGTGTTTGTACTGTATTTTCTGCTATTTGCTAGGATATAATTTTCATCTGTGCACAAAAATCAACTTTGATTATGCCAACATAAAGCATTAGCTCATCACTAATTTCATTAGCTAGATATTGCTTAATGAACTTTACCAGTTTTTCTTTAACATTATTGTAGGCCACTTCTTGTGTCTTTTTGTCATCTATCCTGAAGGTCATTACACTGCAACATTCTGTAGCTTTAATAAATAGCACTTTATCCAAGACCTACCTTTCCAGATTTTAATCTGCATCTATTAATTACTGATATGCTATGTATAAAGTCATTTTGTTATCTGATGGGCAGCAAATAACTCAATTAAATAAATAAATTAAACAAACAAGCAAATCAAGTACAATATGTGATTGTGACAGGGTACTATTTTTAATGGCATAGTGTGAGTCTAGATATCTGATTCAAATACTGTAGTGGTTTTAAAAAAAGGATGAAAAATAAGACAATGCCATCTTGTGGATATTATGTGGAAATGTGCACATTTGCAAAGGAAAAGTAAACTTAATTCTGATTCTAATTTTACTAATACCATATAATTGAAACAACAGTGTAGTATCTTACTCATATGTATTTAAATTCACTTTTAAGTTTTAATGCAAAGTTCATCCTCTCACAGATTTTAAACATAGTGAAGCATGGTTAATGGCTTCATTTGAAACAAGTATACACCTTGATCCAGAAAAATATTTTAGCAAGAATATTTTCATCCATAGATTTCTTTTGCTGAATGTACAAAAGTGTGTTATAGAACAGAAGAAAAATATCTAAAGTGCTCAAATAACATTTTTGGCAAAAACCAAGGATAGGCAAGCAGAAAGTTTTTAATGAAGACATTGATATAATCAAGTGTACCATTCTTTGAATATCTGTAGCACGACTGTTAACTGTTTGAGAAAGGGAATTTACAACATATAAATGGTATAGAGTTACTGATTTTGTATTTGTTATGTGTCTTTTCCTCCTAAAACTACCTAGTAAACTCTATATACTTTTATATGATATATCCTGAGCCAAATACTATAAACATAAAGGAACAAACGTCTACCGTTGCTCCACAGAGAACATTCTAACCTATTGCATTTATGTGTGGTTTGCCAACTGCACAGTAGCAGATAGGAAAGCACTCCAGAAGTTCATTAAGATCACCCAGAGGATTGTTGCCTGCCCTCTCCAACCCCCAAGACAAACTGTACAGTTCCCGCTCTCTTAGGAAAGCTCATAAAATTCTTAAAGTCTCATCTCATCCAGGACATTCTTTTTTTGAACTATTACCATCTGGCAGACGGTATAGGATAATAAAAATAAAAACAAATAGGCTGAAAAATAGTTTTTATCCCAGAGCTGTAATCATATTAAATACTACTGTATAGTACAACACTGAAGTGCAATATTAGGGGCAGTGCAATGGTGAATAGAATGTGAAAGATGTTTGTGTATAATGTATGTTCTTATTTGTGATTTTTACTTGTGTGTACTGTGCACTGTGGATAGCACTTAATTTCATTGTGAATTACACAATGACAATAAAAGATATTCTATTCTATTTTATGCATATGAAAACTGTGAGTAATACAAGCAGCCAAATAGGACTAACATATATTTTTCAACTGTGTGCAGAAAATTATGTTGTCCATTAGCAAACATTTTTGCTTTTAGGAAATAGGTAAGCTACAATGTGAGATACATAGTTTTTTAAAGATTAAATTGACCAGAATATGAATCTAGCATGTCTTCAAATGTGAAATGTTACTTAATATACTTATATACAATGCTGAGCTGCATGCCCATGGTGGAAATCCATACAAATGAAAGCAACAGCTCATGTTTGCAGCTGGGCTTTTCCGCCTTCATATGTGTCTTTTAAAATTTGTTGAATTGTTAGAACAGCGGTTCTCAACCTGTGGGTCGGGACCCCATTTGGGGTCAAACGACCATTTCACAGGGGTCGCCAAACAACGCAGTCCGCCATTTTTTCCCCTTTTCCTTAGCTGTGCTACTCCCTTTTATTCTATTGGCTTTTGAAAGCCAATAGAATAGACTCTCTTGAATAGAGTCTAATTCTATTGGCTTTCAAAAGCCAATAGGAATTGTCCAGGCTGTCTCTGCCCTGCTGAGCCCACCAAAAGTCCCATTCTGCAAACAGTGCTGCACCAGTTGAGTAGTCCTCGACTTACGACCGATTGAGTAGTCCTTGACTTACAACCGGTTGGGGGTTGCGGCATTAAAAAGATTGAGAACCACTGTGTTAGAAGAATGTGGTATGAAGCAAAGAAGCTGCAACAAGAGGGAGAACTGACAAAAATTCAAAGGGATCATCTTGGGTAAAGAGATTTTTTTTCCCACTTGCATTTGCTGTCTTAAGACAGTATCTTTTTACCATATGGGATAATTAGGAAAAGCTATTTAAATACAAGTCTGATTGTGCAACTGATTTTAACATGATTGAAATTAATTATTTTAGATGGTCTTTTCTTGAAGATTTAATTCTATATATAAAACTCAACTTAAGATTTGCAGATGATGTTGTTCTCTTCTCACAAGATCCAGAAGAGATACATACAAGAGCTGCACGAAGCAGAACAATTTGGCTTAAAAATAAACCTGAAAAACAGCCAGGTTATATGTAATAAATTCACTAAAGAAATTTTTTTATATCTGGAGAAGAACTAGATATAGGAGACCACTACATATACCTTGGCCAATGGATCTCAATGGAAAGTAATACAATACAGGAACTTGAACGGGTCTGTTAAATGTGGTTGGTAGGCATTCAGCAAGCTAAGTGTAATTTTCAAGAACAACGTCCTCCTATGCCTAAAGAGAAAAGTTTTCAATCAGTGTGTGTTGCCTGCTCTAACATATGCCGGTGAAATATGGACACTAATCTCACAATTAATACAAAAGCTATGAGTGGCGCAAAGACCATGGAAAGATACATGTTCGGCATTACAAGACAAGATAGAAAAACCTGCACATGGATTAGAGAACAAATGAAAGTATCTGATATCATCAAGAGAGTAAAAGAATTGAAATGGAAATGGGCTGGTCACATAGCAAGAAGAACTGATGGCAGGTGGACCAAGGCAGGCATAAAATGGATCCCACTTGATAAACAGCATCCACGAAAGAGACCTAAAGCAAGATGGATCGACAACATCAGCAAGTATTGCGGGCCCAATTGGAAAAAAAAGCTCAGGACCACATAGGTTGGAAACATGCGGAAGAGGCCTTCATCCTGTAGTGGACAGACAATGGCTAGAATGATGATGATGATAAAACACAATTGTCTTGGAATACAATATAAAACAATTATCCATAACCATGTATCAGTAAGATTTTGCTATTATGGATATCCCAAAGGTGCTTTTTCAAAAGGCAACTGGACTTTGTATCAGCTGCCACCTTATGCTTGCTTGTACTTCGCTGCCATGCGGTGACAGACTGCCATGAACTGTGGGAAGGGGAAGGAAGGGGAAATGCTTCACGGAAACCTGAGTGCTGAGTCTCCTCCAGATGGTGCCTCAAGATCACCCAGCTGGAAGGAGGAGGGAGTCACACACTAAATTGATGCTTGGACTGACCATTATGAAAACATCTTGCCTGCAACTGACTGGTTACCCTTGGTGGGCAATGAGAGACAGTTAAGGGAAGGAAAAGTAGAACTTGGGGAATTTGGCCGCAATTTTCAATTCTGGCTTTGCACTACTGCAGTTCAGTTGATCTCTAACAAACTATACCCTTCCCAACAAATGGAGCCAAGGATCATTTCTTCAGAACTGAAGAAGCTTCTTGGATGAGAAATGAAACATCTTCAAGGAAAAACAAGGTCCAGTTATCTTTTGAAAAAGCAGCTTTGGGACAACTATGACCTGGATGACTGAGAATCTCCATGGACAAAATCCAAAAGTATTATGGATAGTTGCATAATCAGCCAATGTTTAGACCAGTGTTTCTCAACCTTGACCATTTTAAGGCATGTGGACTTCAACTCCCAGAATTCCACAGCCAGCGTTGCTGGCTGTGGAATTCTGGGAGTTGAAGTCCACATGCTTTAAAATGGTCAAGGTTGAGAAACACTGGTTTAGGCTGAATTAGTTTATCAACTGTTTGAAATTACAACAGTCTGAAAAAAGTGACTTATGACAAGTTCTTGCACTTATGCTTATCACAGTCTCTTCACAATCACATGATTGTGATTTGGTACTTGGCAACAGTTGCGCATTTACAATGGTAACAGGGTCCCGCAGTGACATAATCACCATTTCTAACCTTCCTAGCCAGCTTCCAACAAATCATTGGGGAAGTAAGCAGGGAGGTCACAAGTCGCAGCTACGTGATGTCGTGCTTAACAACTATTGTGATTCACTTAAGAAAAACATTGCAAAATCAGATGTGATCATGCTTCACTTAATGACTGCAATGCTCAACAAATTTTCTGGTCACTACTACGGTTGAAAATCGAGGACCACCCATATACTGAACTAATATTTTCCTCTTCAAAACAAGGAATTACAATTCCTAATATGTTATTGGTAACAGTTTATTCTATTTAGCAACTTACAGGTGTTTGGATCATCATTGCCCTTTGATCTCTCATTGTTCTTACAATATCCAAGGGATAAACAGGCTGATTACACTCAATAAGACACATTGCTGTTTCCATAGTAATAAGAACTCCAGTTCGTCCAATCCCTGCACTGCAAAGGAGAGAAAGGTTATTATTTTCAAATTTAATACTTTTTAAATCTTTTAAAATACTTCTATAATTTATATAAATCAACACTGAAAATAATTTAGCACATCTTTAAGTAGATTACTTTGGGGGATTTGCCTTGTAACTCTGAAAGCTGAACACTTTAAAAAAATACAGGTGTGATGAGGATTCCATCATTTATTTTAATAATGACATTATTTCACAGCAGCTAAAGTAATCCAAGCATAGTAGCATTTCTACACATGGCTCCTTGTTCACACCACACGGCTTTCCCATTAGGTGAAACCTCTTCCAGTCTTTCCCATTGGCTGGCATTCTTATTTGCACTACCTGCTGTGCAAAAAAATGCATTTTGAGGGGTGGGTGGGTTTTTTTTGTTCCAAGGAAACAGAACCCTTTTCAAAATCTTTCTTCCCAATAGGAGGGGTGTGGGGGGGGGGCAGAGGAAACACATGAAGCTTGGACTTCTGTTCAGTTTGCCTCATTTCTTTGGGTATTCCTTTGTTGGGATATATATTTTTAAAGGGAGGGAAGCAATTGCCTGCAGACTTAGACTAACAATAGGATGGGGTATGTAAGTGTGTGCTGCTTTTATTCTGGAAAACTCCAACAAAGGCTGGAAAGAGGCCCGAAGAGGTACAGGGATGAGCAGAGTGGCATACCCCACATTGGCTCCCTTTGGTCGGAAACTTTCCATTCAATTGCTGGGAAGTTTTACTCTGTAGGTGTAGCCAAGATGGCATTTTGGCACATTCTCACTCTGGAGTTGCTTGCCATCCTATAAGGCTGCAGGGCAGCTAAAAGGACAGAGATGGGAGACAGGCAGATAGGAGGAATTGGAGACAGTCCTTTACCTTACTGAGGTTCAGGGCTGGGAGGAACGGTGCCTAGTGTGATTTGCATTGGGATGGGTACTTCCTTAATGACCCAGGATTCTTGGTTAACAGTGGCGACAGGGAGTAGCAGACTGCCATCTGTAAATGATGGGGGTCACATGATATCTCACATTATGACCGTACTGCTTATTGACAGAAATTTTGATCCCAATTGTGGTCAGAGGTTAAGGGCCACCTGTATCAACACAGGATACTCAAAAAATAACTAAGAAACATATTATTGAATATTACCTTATTTACTTGCTTATTTCAATATCATTCTAACTTTTGTGTGTCCTACATCATTAGTCAGAACACTGCACAATGAAATAACATTTATCAGTTAAAAGCATTGGAGAAGAGGCCACAGGAATTTCCATAAAGACAGAATACCTGCAATGAACAATAACAGGTTCTTCTTTCCCAGCCCTTCTTTTCCGGACAAGACATACAAAATCTAAGAAATCACTGGAATCATCGGGAACTCCATGATCAGGCCATGCTACGTACTGGATCTGAGTGAGCGGACGGTCCTCATTTTTCTATTGAGACACAATATTTTCTCTAAAATAAACAAGCATTCAATATTCTCCTAAAACATGCTTACATTTTGAAGTAAATTCTGCCCCAGTGTTTTATGTTATTAGTCTCATATGACATATAATGACATGACATGAAAAATCACAGAGAGGATAAGGCGGAGATTATAACAACTATAAATTACAGAGTTGTAAAACTAACTATACTGTTGAGCTGATTTTAGATAAGAATTTATGACGTTCCCTTTAGAGATAAAACTGAAACAAGTAGGCCTTGTTTCAATTCATAGGGATTGCATGCCAATGTTCACACATGAATAACGAAATCAGAATTAAAAACTCATTCAGTCTATGGGAAGAGAGATAATCTAATTCTGGAGCACTCCAGTCTTATCAACACTTCAGCTTTCTTCAGTCTCTGATAAGAGATCAGTGGAGCACTTATCTTTTTCTTTCACCTTAAAGCCATAGAAAATGTTAGCTCTTGCATTTTGAAAATGACCAGCTGTTGTAGGTGTAATTATATTTGTAAAACATCTTGTAACAAAATGCTCTCCTCTTCCCCCCCCCCCCGAAGTAGATTGGGGTGAGTGAATGGCCTCACTTCAAATGAACTTTTGTGACTAAAGATCAAGAACCTACATTTCCTCACTCCTAATCCAACACCTTAACTACCACATCATACTGGCCCCCTCAGAATTTGACTCTGCAAGTTAAACCAGGATGTCTTTAACTCCAAAAATTAATGATTAAAAAGAATGTGTTTTTTTTTATGAAACGCAGGTACAGTAACTGATGTATGACTTGAAAAGTCATCAACAGAAGGTTCATTGGTTGGATTAAGGAGGCAGTGCTGGACAGCAGGTAAGCCATTTTCCAGGTTTGGATGGGCAACCAGGATTGCTAGGGGCAACATCGAAGGCTCTGAAGGCCAAATGCCTCTGTGCTCAAAAGAAAGGCACGTGCCTTTTCACAGATTACTCTGCTGAGCGGCATTTTCCTCTGTCCACAGGTTGAGGGCGTTTCCCATCTATTTCAGATGGGAAAGTGGACAAACAGAACAGGCCCTCATGGATAATGGCTTTCCTCTTTTTTTTATGAAGCAGATAGCAGATTGGGTGATTTTGTAATGCTGCAAAGCAGATGCTTTGCTCTTACATCCTCTTCTTTAAGAGGAACACTTTTCAGCAGAGCATTTCCAAAAACATGTATCATTCAATTATTGCAGGAAGCACAAGGCCATATGAAGTAAGTATGTTGCATCTTAAAACTTTCATATATGAAAATTTTAAAAACTATAACAAATGAAAAAAAAATCAAATTTTGAAAGGCCCCTTCAGACTACAGGTAGTCCTCAACTTGTAACCACAACTGGGAGCGGTGTTTTAGTTGCTAAGTGACACAGCTGAGTCATCACTTAACCAAAACTGACTTTACATCCATTTTTACTGTGGTTGTTAAATGAACAGCTGTAGTCATTAAGCAATTCACTCTGGTTGTTAAGGAAATCTGGATTCACCAATTTACTTTTGCTTGTCCAGAGCCAGCTGGGAAGGAAGCAAATCATGAGCAAAGGACCGCAAGAAGCGGCAACCATTGTAACTGCGAGCAGGTTGCCAAGTATTTGAATTGCCATTTTTTTTTCAAGGCTATCATGACTCTGAACTATCATTAAATGAACAGTCATAAGTCAAAGACTACCTCTCTCTATGAGGTCCTGGTTATAGTTTCTTTTGTTTATGTCTAAAGCTAACTCTTGTACTTTAATATTAATGTGCTTTTCTTGTTACTACTTTATTAATAGCTTTGTTTAAACATCAGTATTTCTTATTCTTTAAAAATTATTTTGCTATTATTTATTCTCTAAGAATAAATAATAGCAAAATAATTAAAATCTAATTTCTGATAATGTATTAATAGTCCTTTGTTTGGAATAAAGTATTAGCAATAATATGCTGTTTTAGGAATCTCTCCGTTGTGACAGGAAAAAAGAAAGTAAAAGTGATATGGAAGAAATGAAGTTATATGGCAAGTTGCCTTCCAAGAGTGACATTAGACCAACGATCAAGAAGTAAAAAATACCCCAGTCCAAGAACCACCAACTCAGACAAACAAGCTGACAGTAAACAACAGGCTAATCGAGGAACCACCCAGACCATCCCATAGCACTGACAGGGCAAGCGCACTGGTATATAAATGAAAGCCAGCCCCGTTCCCTTCTAGAAGTGATGGTTATTTAGTTTGGTAATGAAATGTTTGCAAGAAAACAATCAACAACCAAACTCGGAGAACACCAAGGACACATAGTTCAACCAGTTCCATCAGTTGCCTTCAGGTACTTGATTTCACCAAATTGGATCAATTAGACCGAATGTCTCACCTCTAAATTAAATAATGTCATCTCTCTGAAGACATAGGCAGGATTTCCTTCTTCTGAATGGCAGGTGACTTGGAAATTTCCATATAAGGAGCTTCCGCCAGGCTCTGGCCAGTATTGATGACATTTTACCTAAAGTCAACAGATTTTTATTATTATTATTAGGGTTCGTCACAGAGTCAGCTAGATGTTCAGATTAGATTTGGCATTTTTTTATCCCCCTATCGAATCCCTCCCAGAGACCTGAGATATGTTGTTTATTGGTGTTAAAGGTATCAGGATGAAAACTGGTTTTTGCAACTGACTGATGGTGATTTTCTCAATATTATTATTATTGCTACTGCTATTAAAAAGTTTTCTACATGCAAGTAGTCCTCAACATACAACATAACTAAGCCTGGAATTTATATTAATGATGCAGATCACTTTTAGAAACTAGTAGGATAAAGTAAAAAGTATATAATAACACATTTTTATATTCCTCAGATGATCAATCCTAGTGGCAGCCATATTAGATTTGGCTTAACTGGATAAAATTCTTTCACATTTTATAACTACATTTAATATAGGAACACATTCTTTTCAACCTGTTGGAAACTGATTGGCATTACTGTTATGTATTATCATAGTACTGATTTTTTCTTCTTCTTAGCATTTTCTTGCAATTGTAGGGCTGCTTTTTTGGGGGGGGGGGGACCAACCAAATATTGATCCATTGATTGCAATAGGAATTGACCGAATGGTTTGTCACCCAAGCCTGAGCAACTCATGGGCTGAATGTCCAAGACTGCTTTCATGCCTAAGGTTGGTAGAACTCACAATCTCCTGGTTTCCAGCCTGGTGCCTTCATCACTACACTAAACTGGCTCTCCATCACAATACTGAATTTGATATTACTAATTTGTTCACTCTGCAACATGTTGCTCAAAGCAGTTACTAATAAATGGAAGGCTCAGCATAAAATATTATTAAATACAGACTGTATAACCATTTTCATTCTGGAAAAGATTCAGAAAAAGCAGTCAACTAGTACTGGTCTTAGCCTCCTCCAAAATCTTTTAACAACTCAGTAGAATTTATTGCCTTTCTAAATGTTGTCCAGGAACTAATTCAATGCACTTTCTAATGTAGGCTAAAAAACAAATGGCATTATCTTGTCACTTGTAAAAATGGCTTTTGATAGACCAAAAGAAAGCCTTCTCTGAACATAGAAGCTGTAGTAATATATTAGAAGAGTTCTCACAGATAAAAATTCTTAATTTTTTTTATTTCAGAAGAACAACCAGAATTTATTTATTTATTTATTTATTTATGAGACTTATATACCGCTTTAAGTGCAAGCACTCTCTAAGCGGTGTACACCAGTAAGCAATGTATATATATATTTACATTGCCCCCAACAATCTGGGTCCTCATTTTACCTACCTCGGAAGGATGGAAGGCTGAGTCAACCTTGAGCCGGTAAGATTTGAACCGCTGACCTGCTGAACACAGTCAGCTAAAGTGGCCTGCAGTACTGCACTCTAACTGCTGCGCCACCTCAGCTATTCAATCAACATATAAAAGCTGTAACTAATGCAATGCCTTAAGATTACTTTTTGAACTGAATGGCTTGGCTAAATCTTTTAGCCATGTCATCACATATTTTAGATCTGACCATTCAGGAAAGAAGTTGCAAACTAACTCATAATTTGTTATTTTAAAACTTATTCTTAAACTAAGAATTAGTTCTCTATTTTTTAAGAATTACTTAATTTATACTTAATTAGTCAATGTATAATTTATTTTGACAACCTTCTTGGAAATGTATGGTATGAGTACACTTTTTCTAGTAGTGAATGTTTCTAAAGAGTGAACAATATACTACAGCAATTTATCTTAACATGGGATCATGGCAAGGTAACATACCATTTTTTCCCATTTTAATGAAGAGCTGCAGCACACCATCGTAGCACTATTATAAAATGTGATCTATGTTGCATGCTAATGTTCAATTTTACCCCATTCAATTTGAGAAAATATTAAAAATGACCAATACCAAATATTTAATCAAGTTATAGTTCAATCTCAAATATTGACACAGTTTAGAAAGGACAAATTTCTAAATAAAAGCCAGTCTCTTGGCATCTATTAGTTGTAACAGTTACAATTGAGGACTTACTCTGCCCCTTTCCACTTGAGTGGTTAACATAACAACCATCGAGGAGCTTTGTTCCCAGGTCATCTGCCAAAAATCTGGGCAAGTGTTGGGCAAAGGACCTTGACAAGCAATGTATTTATTGATTATACTAGAAGAAGGAATTTCCATCTAAAAATAAAAGACATTTGCAAAAAAACGTTTAGAGATGTCAAAACTTTACATGCTCTTAATTAGATCAAATTTCATTTCAAGAGAAGGCTAGAAAATATATTAAAATATATACAAGAGTTTCTGCATTTATAGTGAATGCAGGAACTTTGGCCATTTTGTAACTTGTTGAAGTAAATCAAACAATTGTTTTTTACATCTAAAATGTTGAGCTATTTTACCTTGGAAACAGAAAATAAAGAAAAAGATGTAAATGTCAACTCACATTTATATAATTTGCATTGATGTAATCATCATTACTGTTTAAAATAACCCGTGTAGCATCATCTGAAATAAAGACAAACATTTAATTTTTCAAATGACAACTAAAGACAATATGTTTACTTACACATAAAGAAGTACTTACAAGGCGAAATGTCTCTGTATCTATTTTTGGAAATATTTTGAGGTAATTTGGCACAAGACATTGTCATCCCAGGCTTCTTCCTATAAAGTTGCTAAATAGCAACAAATGATTAGATAACAAAAACAGAATATCATAATGAGACAGCATGTTCAGGTAACATAATTCACAACAATATGTTCCTGCCTGCCTATAGATCATAAAGTACAAATTATTTATTAATTATTGTTTATTGCATTTATATTGCACTGTAAGTTAAAGATCCTTAATTGTATATATCAATATAAAAACATCAATGGTACCACTGCAAAAGACAAATTAGAAAGAAAAATCCCTTTCCCTTTTTTGAAGATGGAACCACATCAGCCCTTTTCCAATCCTCAGGTGCTTTCCCTGTGCTCCAAGATTTTTGAAAGATGTGGTGCAGTGGTTCTGAGATAACATCTGCCAGCTCCTTCAGAACTCTGGGATGTAATCTGTCAGGCCCGGGTGATTAATATTCATCAAGGTCGGATAGGTGTTCTCTTACCATTTTCTTGCTTATTTTAATTTTTGTTTCTAATTTGTCTTTTGCAGTGGTTTTTTTTTGGTATGTTGGACTATAGTTTCTTTTTGTGTGAAGACTGATGTAAAGTATGAGTTAAGCAGCTTTGCTTTCTCCCTGTTGCCTGTTATTTCCTTGTCATCTTCTCTCTTTAGTGGACCTACAATTTCCTTGACTTTTTTCTTCTTGTTAATATGTTGGAAGAAACTTCTTTTATTATCCATGATTTCTGTTGCAAGTCTTCGTTCGTTCTGAGCCCTTGCTTTCCTGACTTCATCTTTACACGTTCTAGCTGTCTGCTGATAATCGGCCTTATTTGTGTGCCCCCCTTTCCATTTTTTGTATTTGTCCTTTTTGTCTCAGTGTGTCAAAGAGACCTTTGTTCAGCCATGCTGGTTTCTTCTTGGATTTCTTGTTTTTCTTTTTCAGTGTATTGTGCTGCCAATGGCTTTTATGATCACATTTTTGAGAGTTTCCCACACTTCTTGGGAAACTGATTTAGGATTTTCATCCATGGGATCTTTCCTAGGTTCTCTCTGAGTTTGTTAAAATCAGCTCTTTTGAAGTTCAAGACACTGGTTGGATTGTTTTCTGTTGCTAGTGTTTGCATTATATTAAATTCCAGTATGAGGTGGTCACCTTCGCCCAAGTTTCCGGAACATCAACTCCCTCTATCACTTCTTCTCTATTAGTTAGAATTAAGTCCAGTATGGCTTTACGTCTAGTTCCCTTCTCCATCTTTTGGATGACAAAAGTTGTCGGCTAGGTTGGTTAGGAATCTGATCTCCCGAATTTGTCTCCCAGTTAATATCTGGACTGTTGAAGTCTCCCATTACTATTGTGGCATGCTTCCTACATAAATTTATTAACTGCTTGGCAAAGAGTTCATCTATTTCTTCTGATTCGTTGGGTGGTCTGTAATGTACACCTATGGTAATGTCACTTTTTTTCTCTTTTATATTGACCCATATGCATTCTGAAGAGATTTTATCTTTGATCATGTGCGTTTCTGTAGATATGTAGTATTCTTTTAGTGTAACTCCCCCTCCTCTTTTTATAGACCTGTTTCTTTTGAACAATTTGTATCCGTCCATCAGTCCATTCCCTTTGTGGGTTTCGTCCCACCAGGTTTCTGTAACACCAACTATGTCATATCCTCCCTCGTGTACTATTGCTTCTAGTTTGCCCTGTTTGTTCCCCAAGATTTGAGCATTTGTACATAAGCATTTAAGGCTTTTATGCCTGTCCATGTGTATGTTTCCTGCACTTCCTGAATGTTGTTTGGGGTTTTTTTTTTCCATCTCGGCCAACTTCATTGTTTGATTTGTTTTCTTGGGATTTATGATTGGTTTGGGTTCTAGAGATTCTGAAGATTGCTCACCCTCCCCCCTCAATTTTAGTTTAAAATCCTCCTGATGAGTTGGGCCAATCTTTTTCCGAGTACATTTTTCTCTCTGTTCCCTCCTTTTCATTTTCTCAAACTACTTCTGAACAGATGTGGCCTTTTTGCAATGTCAGATATTAAAGAACAAATGAATGAACAAAATTGAAAGTGCAGTCCTGCAAAAATAAACTATCTACCTTGGTCTTAAAGCATATATTTTAGATTAAACCAAGGTAATATCTGATTTACATTTGCACATCTACATTTCAATATATTTTGTACTGGATACAGATATTTATATAGCTTTGTAGTAACTTTGTATTCACTGAATAATAATAATGTTCTTATTTTATAATGTGTAAAATACTAGCTAGGAAAAGTTCAGAAAAACTTAAGTTTATTAACTGGATAATTATGCTATTTTAGATTAATTGGATAATTACGCTATCTTAAAAATAAAAAAAACCCTAAGAAAATAATTTCAATGAAGTAATGCAAATATTTTGCCAGGCATTTCTTAATCTAAATTGAATCTGTGGCTTTTTAAAAATCCAAAATTCACAACTAGAAAGTGCATACACAAACATAAACTCTAGAAATACATTACTTACATCAAACTGAGCCAAGACTGTTCCAGTGATAAGCCCTTCCGCTAGCTGAAACATTGATTCTCTCAGAGCATTATCATCATAGTGAATTCCATCAAGTGGGGACTTGTCAGGTATGTACTGGAAATCTGGCTCACTTTCTAGCTTTTCTTCTACTACATCGTAAATAGCTATAATAAACCGAAAGTAGCAGAATTACTAAAACGAGGAGTCAAATTGTATTCCTTTGGAAACAAATATATTTAGGTAATGTTTTTGTTGAAAACACAACATTACAACATGGTATAAAAGTATTGTGAATAATATTAGGTGTGAGAGAATACTGATTAATTTTTGTTTGGATTTAAGTGGCACCTTTTTGTATACAATATTTTGCTGCAGGCTATTATTAAAATATATCAGCAGAGGAACTGAGCTTCAAAATAACATGAGAGAACAGAAGTAGAGCTATTTTAATAGTTTACATGAGAAACCAATTGCCTTTGGCTCTCTCCATCTGTTACTCAGCTGGCAGCATACTGCTGAACTTTTTGTCTAAAATGGTCAGATAAGAACTGTAACTTTAACAACTGATACTTAAGCTCTTTTTCTACTTTTCTTCCCCATTTCCCCTTCTTTGGATATTATATTTTAGACTGGAAACTGGGAGACAGTGACTGATAAGCACTAAGCTAGAAAGCAGGAGGCTGTGAATTTGAGTCCTGGCTTAGCTATGGAAACCAGCTGGGTGACTTTGGGCCAGTCACTGTCTCTTAGCCCAACTCACCTCACAGGGTGGTTGTTGTGAGGAAAACAGAGGAGGAAAGTGTATTGGATACTGTTCCCCGCCTTGAGTTATTTGTAAAAATAATAAAGACAGGATGCAAACAAACACATTTGTATATTATTCTTGAAAGTTTTACTATTCTTGGAATTTGAAAAATGCTCCGAATAGGTCAGCATCTACATCTCAGGTCTTGACCTTTCTACAGGTGGGCCTTGATTTTGATCTGCAATCAAGTTAGTCCCGATGCCAAGGAGCATGGGATCTTTCTCAGCCCTTCCTGGAATCTAGAGATTCCATATTAGGAATCTTAATCATTTACTCATGATTTACCACTATCCATCATGGAGCCTTCAGTTAGTTTTTCAAACCTCTCTGCAAAGCAATAATAAAGCCTCAGCCAGATGATTACAAGGTATAAACTTCTGACTGACAACACAACTACATCATTCAGTCAGATGCCATTACTCTGTATCTAAACTCAGTCTTTATCTTCAGCTAGAAAATACTGGAAGAAACTAGACATCACACAGGCCAACTATGAAATCCAGATGGCTCGGGGCTTGTTCAGACTAACGTATGAAATTCAGAATAAGCCATCCCAGAAGGAATTATAGCCTAGTCCACTAGAAATGCAGGTATTTCAGGTAATTACTTTCTCTATATTCTTATAGTTTTGAAATCTGCTTCAGAGGATTCCTTTAACCCTTTACATTAGGAACCACACAGTAGACAAGAATCTCCTACCCAAGATTTGAGCAGGGGAAAAGGAAGGTTGTAATTTTTTTACTAGATTTCATGGTATTCTCATTTAACAATTATCCTCCATATGTTTCCTATCTGAAACAGCATGTGTTTGACACTTATGTGCCAGACAGTATTTGTGGAAAACAAACATATTTTATTAGTACTGGTTAGAACAAAAACAAAACTGAAAAAATGTGGAGGTGGAAATTATGGTGTTTGCTTTTTAATTTCAAACTCTTTCATTTAAACTAATGCTACTTTTAGCAGTTTGGCAACTTAAAATAGAACACATAATCAAATAATGGATTAAAGTTATACTCTCTTGCTTGTTGACCTAGTGCAGTAATTTCAACCTGCTTAGCTCGTTTTATTTCTGGTTATATTTTTCTTCTAAATGTTCTTATATTGTCACTGAGCAATAAACCAGAATTAATTATCTCATACCCAGCCAACAAGATGCCACAATGGGTTATACAGAAGCTTATTAAGAAAACGTTGTATTCATCTGGCTTACGAGAAAAATTTAAAAATGAGATACTTAAATGTAAAATGCACTGGTTCAGACTGTAAGTCACATTAGGTTCAATGAGGCTTGCTTCCAAAGAAATGAATATAAGACAGCATTCTTAATTTTGGAACACTAATTGCCCAAAGCTAAAGCAGCTATGAAAAGTAAAGGAAGCTTTCTTTTTAAAAAGTGGAAATTTTGCCAAAATGATGAAAGCACAAAGGTCTATAACTTTCATCAAGAACAATATGATGAGCAACAATATATTGGTACAAATAATAAAAGAAACAATTATGAAAAGATCAGAAGCAGGAAATAGACAAGAAAGGCAGTTCTCTAAGGATAATAAAAATTGAGTAAAATAATAGAAATAACCATTAGAAAAAAAAATCTATGGTTTGATGCAATTTTATATTTGTAATTTCTAGTTTCCCATTTCAGTTAATATCACAAGAGAATAAAAAAGTAGCAAAATGCTCAAGGGAAGTGAAACTTCTTCTTTAGTGAAAAGACAAATATTTCTGGATTTTTTTAGGGGAAAAAGTAACATGAAAAGATATATCAGACATACACATAAAATGATTAATGAACAAGCAAGAAAAGTTCTCTCTATATAAAGTTCTCCAGGACAGCTTTAGATTTGGCTGGGGAAGAAAGAAAACTTATTCATGTATCAATTCAAGAAATACAAAGCAGCAAGCCATGATGATAACTATAGATGTACATGTTTCTTTAAACAAACTAATAGAAGATACCTAAAGAAAATCTTGCTTATAGGTAAGAGATATGGGATGAATAGATACATGTTTGTAATTTAGAGAGGATGAAGTTACTAAATTTGTTTATACTTTTGTGATGAAGGTTCAAAACCATTTCTTTATATACCGTATTTTCCAGCATATAAGACGACTTTCTAACCATGCAAATCTTCTCCGAAGTCGGGGGTCGTTTTATACGCCGAGTCATCTTATACGCCGGAAAATACGGTATCTCTTCTCTCTCTATTATATTCTTACTTTACTCTTTATTCTCTTTTTCTTTCCTTTATCTTGCACTTCTTAGTTTCTCTATATGCTCTTTAAGTTTAGTTTGTATAAGATTCTATTATAATCCAAATTCTTTTAAAAATTTATACAGCATGTAGACCTATTTACAATTCTAAGTAATGTTTTCAAATTAAACAATTATAATAAGGCATAATAAAAAAAAAGGTAAAGGAATCCCTGCGGATTTTATTCCGCTGGTTGTTGCCGACTCTAGGGGGAAGTGCTCATCTCCATTTCAAGGCCACTGAGCCAGCGCTCTCTGAAGACATTTCCGTGGCCATGTGGCCAGCATGATCCCACGGGGTGCAGTTATCTTTTCAATGAATGGTAGCTATTTATCTACTTGCGTTTGCATACTTTCAAACTGCTAGGTTGGCAGGAGCTGGGTCACATGGCACTCGGGTCTTGAACCTGGCTGCCGGCTTTCCAGCCGACAAGCCCAGCATCTTAACCACTGAGCCACTGCGCCGCCCCTAATAAGGCATAAAGATGAAAGTAAATTCCTTCTTAGGTTGTTTATGTTGATTTAATTTGTCATATCTAGAACGTTCAACAGTCTCAACATTTGAACTAGCAGATTAGGACAATTATATAATGCTCACTGAACTATTTAACCATTGTGTACCCTATTAGAGGACAAACACTGACTTGGCTATTTTTCTTTTTATATATAGAAAAGCAGCTGACAATTTAAATAACACTAAAACAATGAGTATATAAGGACAATAGGCAGAATAAATCTCACAACAAATGCTCTAATGCAGTGGTTCTCAACCTTTCTAATGCCGCGACCCCATAATACAGTTCCCCATGTTGTGGTGACCCCCAACCACTTATACATCACCGGGTGCCAGGGGCGTGGCCAAAGAAAAGGGGGGAAAAATGGCGGACAGCCTTGTTTGGCGACCCCCGTGAAATGGTCATTCAACCCCAAATGGGGTCCCGACCCACAGGTTGAGAACCACTGCTCTAATGACAGCATAGTATAAAGGGAAAAAAGAAGCATGTTTTATACAGGTAAAATTACTCACCATTGGGTCGAACTAGGAGTACAAGTTCCCCTGAGTGCCGCTCACAGCTAGCTTTAATAAACATAACAACTTGATCGTGGGTGTGTTCTGATATATCCCTGCCGTTGATCAGTACAACCTGGTCCCCTTCATTCAAACGAGGGACACAAACATCTGCCTGCAACATGAAACAAAGTTTTACTCCAGTGGATAAGAGACGTGCCTTTTCTTTTTAAATTAACTGCTTAAAAGCACAAAATGGACATACTGAAGAATTAGATAGAGTGCTAAATCACAGTCAGCATACAAATGCTATACTTGTTTAATATACTTTGCCCACTGGAGTAGTTGTAGGAAAGATTTTGGAAGTTTTCACTTTTTTTTAATCAATTGCAGATTGTAACAGCATGTGATCCTGGACAAAAAGAAAAGCAAGCTTCAAATAATACTTTATGAAATTGACTTGTCTCCCCTAACCATGATTTATCAAAAACATATTGAACTACACTTATTCAATAACAGAAGCTTTTAATATTTCCCTCATTGCTGTGTTTGAAGAGGAAAAGCAGAAGGATACAATCAGTATCGTAATATTAAGTTATGTACTTCAGAGTTACACATCTAAATACAGCTGTTAAATAATCCAGTTTATGTCATATCGAAATAATAAACTCAAAAATATTGCTAACTTGTTCATTATTTATTTTTTTATATTTATATATTGCCTTTCCAGAAAAAAACTTTCTGACATTTCTTTAGTTTATCCTAATAAGTTCTAAAATATTTTTTTCTGTTTAAGAATAAAATTGGACAATGGAATAAAGAAAGCTAGATAAAATGGATAAAAAGATAGATCCAGGCTACCTGATGAACTGCCTCGTGCTGGTAGAGTTAGAATACTTTGGATCCTTCAGTCAAAGAACTCTGACTATCAGGATTAAGAAGAAGAGCCTTCCCTGCTGCAGCTCCCACCCTTTGGAACATCATACCCTCCAAGGTGAGATCTGCCTCCACTATCCTTTCTCTCCGTTGTAAGATTCTGAAGACCTGGCTCTGCCGGTTGGCCTGGGGACCAAATGGGGGAGTTCCACACTGGAGGTGTCTGCTGGATTGATGCAGACTCCACCTCTCTCTCCCCCACTGCTCTCCACCCATCCATCTTTTTGGTTTTCATATTGATATAATGTTATTGTGTTGCTTTGGCAACAGAACTTGTTTATACTTTCATTTTATTTGTTTTTATTATTGTAAGCCACCTAGTGACAAATAAATTTAAGAAACAATTATAACTAATAAAGAAAAAATTGTACAGTAACTTTTTAGAGTTCCCTGATGTAATCGTTTAATATTCACACTATCACAAAGAGAAATTTTGATTGTTTACCAGCAATGCACAGAAGAATCTATTTAATACAATAGGGAACTGAACTACAATAATAAATAAGCTACTTTAAAGCAAATATCAAGGTTAGTAGCTTTTAACGTCCTGCCTTCCACCAATTTGTGAAACATCATTTTAAAAGAATCTAAATAAGTGGGCATCATCATATCTAAAGACCTGAAAAGTGCTTATTTTTCTTTATCCCTCTAAAGTTCCCTGCATTTAACTTTATTGGAAGACCCCCCAAATATTGTATTAGAGAGAAAAAACATTTTCTCTACATGTTGCATACGATTTTTGATGTTACATTCTTAGACAATGTTCACCTTACCCACTGTGTTTCCAACATATTAAACATTTCATAGCATCTTATAGAGATGGGAAATTGGAGCAAGATAAACATAATCATTTAACACGATATTTACAATATTTACAAATGTAGTCCTTGACTTACAAATGCAACTGAGTTTGGATATCTAGTAGTTATTATGATAGTAAATCAAAGCAACGTGACTAGACCAGATTTTATATTTTTTACTGTAATCACTACGTGAACCATCATGATCATTAAGTGAATCCATGGCCATTAAGCAAACACATTGGTAGTAAATGAGAACCTATTCTTCTGATTGAATATTTTTTTTCCCAAAAACTGGAAAAAACTTCGAAAATCACAGTGATGTGACCATGGGATGCTAAAACTGATCTAAAAGGTGAGCTGATGCCAAGTGCCCGAAATATGGTCTTGTGAATGTGGGGAGGGGTGCGTAAAATAACAGATTATGACAGCCAGAAGTGCTTTTTAGCCATAAAACACCTATTATGGTCTCATTATAATTTCAAGCAGTTATTAAGCGGTCGGTTATAAGTCAAGGGACCATCTGTAAATCTTGCAAATTGATAAAAGTATAAAGAAAGGGGAAATTATAAACCAAATACTTATCTACTTCTATGAGCAAACTCTTTTACTTTTATGTTCCATTTTCTTTTTTTAATGTACATAAACCTCAAGTTACAATAAAGCAAAGACCATAATATTAAGCATTAAGCTTAAAATGGAAAACTTTATTATATAATAAAATAATGTAATGCACTTCGCAGGTTTTAATGCTACACTCGATTCTAGAGGTACAATTTAAGTAACCTTATGTTCATTAACGTTATCATTTCAGAAATCATAGTTAATAGTGATTTTTTTAAATCTTTAAAGGTTTACGTTTCTTAAATCATCATGGTAGTAATAATCTTTAGTTAATTAATATAAGCAGTCCTCACTTCATGACTGCCCTGATTAGTGACTGTTCAAAATTATAATGGCGCTGAAAAAGTAACTCTGTGACCAGTCCTTGCACTTACTACTGTCACAGCATCCCTGCAGTCAAAAGATCAAGATTCTGGCACTTCACAACTAGTGGACTGACAACAGCATCCCAGGGTCACCTGATTGCCATTTCAATGCTTTACAGTCGGCTTCTGACAAGCAGTCAATGGAGACACCAACAATAAAATCACAAGTCACAGTCTTACTTAACAATTGTGGGTGATTTGCTTAACAATTATGGCAACAGTGAGATCATAAGTCTCAATTAGTTAAGCAAGCACTGCCTTTATTACATAAATACCACTGAATCCAAATTATATAATGTGATAACTTGCATCTTATAATACAATAAAGTATTTTGTTTAAAAAAAACCCTAAGAACTAGGAAGTTTAAAAGATTTCCTCTGATTAGATAAAGTAACTTATAATTCTTATATCCCAAGCTTCCATTTCTAATGTTAAAATGATGCATCAGAACTCGCTGTTATGAAAATAGTTGTAAAGAAATAAAAAAATTAAACAAAGTACTGAAAGTTAACCATATATATCATTGTGAACTTCCTTTGATCAGACTTACAGGTGTTCCGGGGGCCACCCTAGACACAATGACAGGCATCTTCTGGTCATATCCACCCTTTTGAAAGAAACATAAATAATGAAAATATGTAAAAATAAAACCCTCTCTAAGTATTAAAGTAGCCAAAGATATAACAAAAATTTTAATACCTTTACATTGAAACCAAATCTGCCATTTTCATCAGGTCTTATTCTGATTAGAACAAGATTGTCATGAAGAATCCCACCATTTGGCTGAAAATGAAAACAAAGTAATTTGGATAATGAAATGTCAGCAAGAAAACAAGCAAGCTCAGAGAGCACCAAGGACCCTCAAACGAAGTATTGTTTACACTAATGCCAACTTCTATTAAAGAGCACAGCTGAATTTTAAAAATATCTATAATTTCTTATTACTAAACTAATTATTTCCTCTTCTAATAATTGGAGCTCAATTGTTTTTCACGGAGTTACAATCATGTAAACAGAAAATTACATAGGGAATAAAGAAAGAGAATATATAATCCGATTTTAACATACCGCTTAGAGAGTGCTTGCACTTAAAGCGGTATATAAGTCTCATAAATAAATAAATAAATAAATACTAGATACACTAGAAAACAAATCAGCAAACCTAGGTTGAGCCCTTCTGCTTCTCAGAGTCTTTCAGCTTTCTGAAACAGACTTTGGATATGTAGAGAGGAAGGAGAATGTTTTCCTGATAGACAGACATGGCTGAATGCTCAAAAACAGGGATTCAGTATTTGGGATGTAAGATAAGTACCTGCAGATTGCAATTTACCACAGTATCCCATTGCCAGTAAAGAACTATGCGCAGAAACAGAAATATATAGCTTTTTTTCCCCCTTCTGGACAAATCTCTGCAGTTTATTAGGTAAAGTTTTTCAGAAGTGATTTACCATTGACTTTCCTAGGGTTGAGAGAAAGTGGCTGGCCCAAGATCACCCAGCTAGTTTTGTGCCTAAGGCAGGACTAGAACTCTCCTGGTTTCTAGACTGATGCCTTAATCACTACATCAAGCTGTCTCTCTAATATGTAGCTAATACAAATTAACATACAAGTATCATTTAACAGATTTATAAATTACAATAATTGAAATCAATGTACATAAGCCCTAAAGTTATTAATATATTCAAATCGAACAAGTGTGGAAAAAAATCTTACAGTAGATTTTTCAGGAGACGAGGAAGAATCATCATCATATGTTTCATTTATATGGTTATCCAATTCTATCTGTGAATGTGAATAATGAATTTGGTTCCAACTATTCTTTTTAGATTGTTTAGGTGGCAGTGCAGGTGGTTGGCCATCTATAGGGGTCTCTTGAGACCTACATATAACATGAGAAAATAAAAAGATGTTTTTGAAATTTACACGTTAAAAAGAATGCATCTTTAAGACAACTACAGAATATGGGTGTGTGAATTAAAGTACAAGTCCTCAGCAACTGGCATAAATAACCAATAGAACAGAAGATGGGACTTAAATGTAACATGATTAAAAGCTGGTCGGGGGGGGGGGAGGTTTCCTACTTGTTTCTTGCCCATTATATCTTTGAGAAGAATTTCTTAGAAAAAGGCAAGAGACCCAAGGAGGACTTCGTGCAGGCCATAAGGCATTGCATTGGGAAGAAATCAGGTAGATATAGTTTATACAAAGGCTGTAATTTCTGCATATAATTTGTCAAAAACTAGTCCAGCCTTTCAGTGAAAACACTAATTTTTGCACATTGTTTATATTCATGATTCCAATTATAAATTAGGAAAAAATAGAATTTGCAATAAAATGTTATTTTGTGCACATACTGTTTCATACTGTTTTATTTCTCTTCACTTCAGTATCCAAATCTGGTCAGTTTTCCAGTCCCACTTAATATGTACAGTTTTTCTTAAATTATAGATTTTTCCCTTCATGCTTTTATTTCAGATTATGTGCAGGTATATATGTCTATACTTCTGAGCTTCCCAGAACATACCATGTTTCCCCGAAAATAAAACTGGGTCTTTTTTTTTTTTTTTGCCTCCAAAAGAGGCACCAGGACTTATTTTCAGGGGGTGTTTTTTATACTCACCTCCAGCACCGACAGCTCCACCCAGCAGGTCCATTTCTTCTGGCCAAAGCAGCAGCTTCATTCTGCAGCTGCATTCCGGCCTGCATTTCAGTCAGGCTTTCTGGAAGGCCTATGCAGCCGAGTACCAAGCTATGGATTCAATCTATAGCTCAGTCCTTGGCTGCACAAGACTTGCAGAACTGAGCTATAGATTGAATCCATAGCTCAGTTCTTGGCTGCAGGGGCCTTCTGGAAAAGCCTATGACTTCTGCAAGTGGCTGCAGAAGACGCCTCAGAAGAAGTGGGCCGGCAAGGAGAGGCCTGGCTGCGAGGTAAGTGGGTATGGGGCGCATGGGGAAGCTTCATACCCCATCCTAGCTGGCTTTTTAGGTGTGTGCCTCATCCCAAAACTAGGGTCAACAGAACTATTTCTTTTTGATTCTTTTTTAATAGAATTATTCTATGTGTTCTAAAAGATTAATTCTGCTTACTTTCTATTATGCCACATATATGCCTTATATTCTACTACAGGCTTTCCAATGATATTCTTAAGTAAATACCCAGTTTATCCCATATGCTTGCATGACAAAAATGTTTTCATTAGGAAAAACATTTGGGTTCCATCTCTGGCATTTTCCAAAGGGGGAAACATTTATGCTATTTGTGGCAATCTCAGATTAAATGATAGATCAGTGCTTTCAGATATGCCCAGGAGGAAGCGGAAGGAAAAGCACCAACGGTTACACCATAAACCAGGTATGACAGATTATCCAAACACACCTACATCCATCGTTACTAAAATCCAAATGCACTAGTAGAAATCTTTAAGAAGTGTCTTGTAAAAGACAGTGTTCAAAGTTGGCCTGATAATATACTATTATTTTGCAATTTGACAAGTCTGTACAGTAATTCATCTGCAGTTTACACAAATTTCTAGAAATTCATGTATCTAAAGTCTTAATGACAATTCACTTATTCACACTGCAAAACTGACAATTTCAATACAATTCCCACAATAGCATATCCAAGTAAAAATAACCAAGGTTGTCACTGACTTGTTTTCAGACTCATTTAAATTAGTAGGCTTGGGAATTCACTAGCCTCATATAGAAATGCAAGGTACAAATGATTTCATATATTGGTATTAATTTACAAACTAGTATGTATTACTTAGCAACTCCTCTTCCCAATTTTAATTGTAATCTGATTAAATCCTGAGAATACATTTCCATTAGAACATAATATCCAGGACATTATCGTGTTTAAATTCTTTTTTTTTCAAACGTGAAAGGCAAATAAAATTTACAACATATACAAAAAAACCTGAACTAATATAATACTATGGTTCCAAGTGTAATACACGGTAATATATTACCATAATAAATTGTGAGGATTAAGAATAAACTGGAAAAAAACTTCCTAACCTTATATTTACCCAGTTAGCTCTTAATTTCCTTTGAATGTTTAAAACAATGGATGTGTAAGTGGAATATTTTGAATCAAAGTAGCTTTCTGTATTATTTCATTCACAATGTGCATAATCAAATAAAAAACCTGAAATATTCCTATTCAGCTAAGTGCTATGTCACATAAATCTGATACTATATCTTCCAAATGTTACTATATCTCTTAAGCACAAGTAATGTATTAGTCAATATACTGTATATGGATTCTATTAATTTTTCCAATGACTTCTTTAAAAGGTTAAATTTGTGGTATTCTAACACACTAATATTGAACCATGACCCATTTTATTTAAGGGGAAAATGAGAAATCATTTCCAATAACTGTATAACACATGTTTAATATTTACAGTGGGGCAAAAAAGTATTTAGTCAGCCACCAATTGTGCAAGTTCTCCCACTTAAAAAGATGAGAGAGGCCTGTAATTGTCATCATAGGTAGACCTCAACTATGAGAGACAAAATGAGAAAACAAATGCAGATAATCACACTGTCTGATTTGGAAAGAATTGATTTGCAAATTATGGTGGAAAATAAGTATGTTGTCACCTATAAACAAGTAAGATTTCTGGCTCTCACAGACCTGTAACTTCTTCTTTAAGAGGCTCCTCTGTCCTCCACTCATTACCTGTATTAATGGCACCTGTTTGAACTTGTTATCAGTATAAAAGACACCTGTCCACAACCTCAGTCACACTCCAAACTCCGCTATGGTGAAGACCAAAGAGCTGTCGAAGGACACCAGAAACAAAATTGTAGACCTGCACCAGGCTGGGAAGACTGAATCTGCAATAGGCAAGCAGCTTGGTGTGAAGAAATCAACTGTGGGAGCAATAATTAGAAAATGGAAGACATACAAGACCACTGATAATCTCCCTCGATCTGGGGCTCCATGCAAGATCTCACCCCGTGGGGTCAACGTGATCACAAGAACGGTGAGCAAAAATCCCAGAACCACATGGGGGGACCTAGTGAATGACCTGCAGAGAGTTGGGACCAACGTAACAAAGGCAGCCATCAGTAACACACTACGCCGCCAGGGACTCAGATCCTGCAGTGCCAGACATGTCCCCCTGCTTAAGCCAGTACATGTCCGGGCCTGTCTGAAGTTTGCTAGAGAGCATTTGGATGATCCAGAATAGGATTGGGAGAATGTCATATGGTCAGATGAAACCAAAGTAGAACTGTTTGGTAGAAACACAACTCGTCATGTTTGGAGGAGAGAGAATGCTGAGTTGCATCCAAAGAACACCATACCTACTGTGAAGCATGGGGGTGGCAACATCATGCTTTGGGGCTGTTTCTCTGCAAAGGGACCAGGACGACTGATCCGTGTACAGGAAAGAATGAATGGGGCCATGTATCGTGAGATTTTGAGTGCAAACCTCCTTCCATCAGCAAGAGCATTGAAATGAAACGTGGCTGGGTCTTTCAGCATGACAATGATCCCAAACACACTGCCCGGGCAACGAAGGAGTGGCTTCATAAGAAGCATTTCAAGGTCCTGGAGTGGCCTAGCCAGTCTCCAGATCTCAACCCCTTAGAAAACCTTTGGAGGGAGTTGCCCAGCGACAGCCCCAAAACATCACTGCTCTAGAGGAGATCTGCATGGAGGAATGGGCCAACATACCAGCAACAGTGTGTGCCAACCTTGTGAAGACTTACAGAAAATGTCTGACCTCTGTCATTGCCAACAAAGGATATATAACAAAGTATTGAGATGAACTTTTGATATTGACCACATATTTATTTTCCACCATAATTTGCAAATAAATTCTTTCCAAATCAGACAATGTGATTGTCTGGATTTGTTCTCTCATTTTGTATCTCATAGTTGAGATCTACCTATGATGACAATTACAGGCCTCTCTCATCTTTTTAAGTGGGAGAACTTGCACAATTGGTGGCTGACTAAATACTTTTTTGCCCCACTGTATATGGCCATTTGAGTGTGCTATTTTACACTGTGTAAAAATATTTACAAATACTATAAAGTAGATAAGTATTATCTCCCACAGCACAAATGGAGGGGTGATATGGTTGCTAGATTGCTTATATGAAGCTACCTGATAAATTTACGATTTGCTATTATTATGCTATATATTTATATTCTATCTAAAATTAGATCCCTTATGTTACTTCAGTTTTTACTTACAAGGTATAATTAAATATAAAAATGAGATCTGCCAACCGTATAGCTATATGGAAGAAATATGGAAAGTCTCTATGTTATAGCAGTACAAAATGTCTTTGCAGGATTACAAAAATCAAACTTACGGTGATGATTCTAGAATTATACTATTGGCCTTTGTAGAAGAAGGTGACCGATGATTTGCAAATACCTCACTGGGTGAAGTATGGACTACATGGTCTACTAAATGTCCAACTGAAGATGGCCGTAAACGGTTTCCCTCTTGAGTAAATGTGGAGTTGCGACTGAGCATGGAAAGAACAATTATTTATTAACCCATTAGTAAAGATTTGTAAGTTCTGTGCTTTTAAATAATTTTACCAGCATTTCTAAGAAATATCAAATCAATTTCTATAAATGCTACTGATTGCACTCCTAAATGCATGCTCTCTATTGGTGTGAAAAGCAGTCAATAAGTAATAGTAAAACAAATTTTGTAAGAAATATATTAGAAATCAATAAGACATTTGCAACCACAGTATTATCTCTAACACTGACTGACATCTATATAAATGATACATGTGTGGCATGCATCAATAGATGAGGAATCAACATGAATCTTAAACGGTGTCCTAATATTACAGAAATGGAGCATTGCCTTACCTGAACGCCTCTTCTCAGCATGATGATGAAGAATCCACCTATGGGTTATTTCAGTCGTGCTGCCCAATCAGACTAAGTTGTCAAGTTGTCACGCACCTCCTTGACTGGAACCTCCCAGTTTCATTGACAGTGTAGCCAATGACAACAGTTTGACGTGACAACTCTCAGAGCAGATACCAGGAAAAAAACAAGCCCTGGGCACGGAGCTAACTGACCTCTAGAGGGGAGGGCATGGATTCTTCATCATCATGCTGAGAAGAGGCGTTCAGGTAAGCCAACGCTCCTTCTCCAGCATGATGACTGAAGAATCCACCAATGGGACGTACCAAAGCTCCTGGCGTCCCTATGGAAGGAAATCAGTTGGGGCCTGTAACCCTGATGCTGGCACTACCTGTTGGAGGATTCGTCTACTGAAGGCGGCCTGAGCTGAGGCAAATTTGTTCAATCGGTAATGCCTAATGAAAGGGGAAGGCGAGGACCATGTCGCCGCCCTGCAAATGTCCTCAATGGATGCTTGAATTGCCCACACCGCCGATGTGGCAGCACTGCGGGTGGAGTGAGCTGTCACATAACTAGGAATGGGCAGGGCAAGTGATACGTATGCACCTGCTATGCAAGCCCTGATCCACCTACCAATGGTGGAGGCGGATACCTTTTGCCCCATGGATGAAGGCTTAAAGGATACAAACAGGACTTCAGACTTACGGAAGGCTGCCATGTGTTTGATATAACAGCGCAAGGCTATACGTACATACAATGAGTGCCATTGCCGTTCCAAGTCATGTGATGGGCGGGGACAGAAGTCTGGAAGAATAACTTCCTGTGATCTATGGAACACTGTGTTTATCTTAGGGATAAAGGAGGGATCTAACCTAAGAACCACCCTGTCTTTGTGAAACATGCACAGGTCCTTCCTGATTGATAAAGAGGCCAGTTCCGAGATGCGCCTGGCGGAGGTAATGGCTATCAGGATGGAAACCTTAAGTGACAAGAACCGCAAGAAACAGGTTCTAATGGGTTCAAAGGGTGAGGAAGTTAGTGCCTGCAGACCCCGGAGTAGCTCCCAGGAGGGATACCTGTGAACCACGGGAGGTCTGCTATTGATAACTCCTTTAAGGAAGGAGCGGACCATAGGGTGCTGGGACAAGGTCTCTGATGAGACCCAGGAAAGCAACGTGGAGAGAGCCGCTACCTGTCTACGAATGGTGTTGGGCGACAATCCCTTGTTGACACCCTCCAACAAGTAGTCTAATACCCTTGGGGTGGTTACCTGGGACAGACTCACGTGATTCTTGTCACACCAGTGACAGAAGTTCCTCCAAGTATGATCGTAAATACGATTAGTCCAGTCTCCTGGCAGCCTGGATCATGTCAATCACCCCTGACGAATATGACTTCTGAGTTCAAGTGCCAGGCAGCTAACTGTAACCATTGGGGGTCTGGATGTTGTAGATCCCCCTGCGTCAACCGTATGCGACTGTCGTGGATCCGCCACCGATCTGAGATGGAGAGGCTCACCAGGTTTGTGAACCACAGTCTTCTGGGCCAGTGAGGTACAATAAAGATTAACTCCGCCTGCTCCTCCAGGACCTTCCTGACCACTGCTGGAAGCAGAGGCAGCGGGGGAAAGGCGTACAAAAGGCCTTGCGGCCACGGGCTGCATAGGGTGTCTGTCCCCTCCACTCCCCGAGAGGGGAAGCGTGAAAAGAATCTGGGCAGCTGGGTGTTTTCCGGTGAGGCGAACAGGTCCATGATTGGATGACCAAACCTGTTCGAGACCTCCCTGAGGATATCTGGGTGTAACCTCCACTTCGAATGGTCCACTATCGACCTGCTGAGGAAGTCTGCCTGACAATTCGCTTCTCCCGAGATGTGCTCGGCCCTGGTGGAAAGCAGGTTGCTCTTTGCCCAGGAGCCCGAGCCTCCGTCATGAGTGCCCTGGATTGAGTGCCCCCTTGCCAGTTCACATGAGCTTTTGCAGCCATGTTGTCCGTTAGGACCAGCACATGTTGCCCCTTGATCACTGTTTGGAAATGCTTGAGAGCCAGATGGATCGCTGTGAGCTCCAACTAATTTATGCTGTGTCTCAGGTCTGTCCCTGAGCCATCCGAGTTTGGAGGTGTGCACCCCAACTGAAGAGACTTGCGTCCGTGGCCACAATGGCATAGCAAGGCTCCCTGAAAAGAGTCCCCTTGCGGATGGCCGAGGATGTCCACCAGTCGAAAGAGAGACACACCTGGCGAGGCCGTACACCAACTGGTTGGAGATACTGGTGTATTGTCTCTGGTACGGGAGCAGAAACCACTGGAGGGTCTGGGCATGCAGTCAGGCCCACGGCACTATCGCTATGCAGGATATCAACTTCCCCAGGACTTGGGAAAGGAGAGCTAGTGGCACTGCCCTGCTCCTGCATATCCTGAGGGCCAGGTCTCTGATGCTCCTGCGCCGTTCCTCTGACAGAAACACGTGGCAAGAGTCCGTGTCTATTACCGCACCCAGGTGTAACAGACAGGTCAAGGGAGATGTTTGGCTCTTTTTGAAATTTATCAAGAACCCGTGGTTCTGGAGAGTCTTGATAGTGAGGGCCAAGTCAGAATGGGCGGTTGTAATGGAATGTGATTGGATCAGTATGTCGTCCAGGTAACACTGGACGCGCACCGGGACCAATCTCAAGTGAGCTGCCAGCACCACCAGGATTTTGGTGAAGACCCTGGGGGTGGAGGAAAGGCCAAATGGTAGGGCCCTGTACTGGAAGTGATGGTTGAGATAACAAAACCGCAGAAACCTGCGATGCTCTGAGACGATGGGAATGTGCAGATATGCCTCTGTTAGATCTATTGAGGTCATGAGATCTCCTTGCCTGACACTGCCCAAGATGGAATGGAACGTTTGCATTTTGAACTTCCAGTACTGGAGATGGAGGTTCAGACTTTTGAGGTCGAGGATTGCTCTCCATCCCCGAGGATTTGGGGACTACAAATAGTATGGAGTAATACCCCTGTCCTGCCTGGTTCAGGGGGACCTCCTCTGTGGCCTTGATGCTTAGTAAGTGTTGAATGGCGTCCTCCATGAGCCCTCTTTTTATTGGGTTTCTCATGGTTGTACAAGAGATAAAATGGTCTATGGGCGTGGATTTGAAGGCCTTCTCTTATGATACGCAGAACCCAGGAGTCTGTGGTTGTGTTTTCTCATTGGTGGATGAAAAGAGTGAGTCTGCTGCCAATGGGAGAAGTCCCCCCTAAGTCATTTGGTACGACGGAAGGGACGACACCCTCTGCCACGAAAGGAAGACTTGTTCTGGGTCTGATACTGGGACCAGTCCCTATAGCTCGTCCTGTCAAATGTACATTGTTTTGGCAGCTGAAGGCTGGTAGGATTGTCCCGAATCTGCCGTAGTGCCAGTCCAAAATGGCTGACAGTGACCATAGGGGAGGAAGCGCCAGCTAGCGCTCCTCGTCAAATGAGAGATGACTTTCTGCTTCTGTTTATTTTCTATGAGATATGGAGTTAATGCCTCCCCAAATAATCTGCCTCCCTTGAAGGGGGCGGTGGCCGCTCGCCACTTGTGTTTGCTTTCGGCCCTCCAATTTTTAAGCCAGAGTAGCGTCCGAGCGACTACGCTGGAAGCCATTGCCCGAGTGTTTGGCGGAGTATAAGGTGTGTTTGGCGGAATATAAGGAGACATCCGCCATATACTCAGAGGTCGCTATGAGTTTGGTCAGGTCCTGATGGACCCTGATCTCCAGGGGAATTCTGTCCTGTAACTGTCTAAGCCAGGTAAGGGAGATTCTAGCGATGAATGAGGTGGAGGTTGCCGCCTTCGCTGCCCATGCAGATGCCTGGTGAACTTTGCGCAATGCTAGTTCAGATTTCTTATCTTCCGCCTTAAGGGCGTCAGAAACATCTGCTGGAAGACTGGCTGCTGAGAAAGGTGGGGCTAGGGATTCATCCACTTTGGGTACCTCCAATAAGTCCGTCAAAGTTTGGGCCATGTCCACAATCTTGCGCTCAGCCTCTTCCTGGGATGGCTGAGCTGCCAGTGATTCCCATTGTCCCTGAATATTCTTCAGGAATAAGGGAGGACAGAGTATTTGTAGGTGTCTAACTACTGGTTCAGCTAACAGGGGATTCGTGTTTTGAGTGGTGGAAGACTCTGGGGTGGGGACCGGTTCGGAGGTGAGCTTACCCACTGCACAGGCCCTGCACAGTAAGGAAGGAAAAAGAGAGGTATTGAAGAGTTCTGCCATGGGTTGGGAGTCTTGTGGAGGCTCCTCGCAATCCGACCACTGGTCTGCACCTTCGTCATAATCCGAAGCGTTGGAAGAATTGGATTCAGGTGAGTGGGATGGTGAAACCATGCCGGTACGATCGAATGTAGGTCATGATGAGGTAGTGGGCGCTGATGAGGACCTCAGTATGGGTGACGTTTGATGGTGACCTGATGAGGCCATGGCTTGAAGAACTGCTTGCAATATCAATGATTGCAGCTGGTCGGTAAAGGATGGTTCAAGCGGAGGTTGTAATTCCGCAGCAATCGGTGTGAATGTCGCTGTGGGTGCCGTAGAAGGGCCTGGCAGATCGAGGTCCTCCCCAAAGAGGGGTGGCCCTCCCTGACCAAAGGTCTGAATCAAGACCTGCTGATGCTTACACTCCAGTGACCACGCTCTCGATGAAGCCAGTAGTTGCATCCTGCCTCAGGAGCTGCAGGTGGGGGGAGCGGAGGCATATGTTCTTGCCCAGCTGACAAGCGTTGGGCCCTGGAGAATTGTTTCTCCAGGGCTCTGTGCGTGCGATCGGCCTGCTTGTCGCTTGCCTTACTAGCCTTCCTGCCGTATTTGGATTTCGCTTTGGCCTTTCCCTTAGGCGCTTCTGGAACCAGATCGGCTTGGCTGGATTGGTTGTCTGTATCTAAAGGCTGTGGCTCAGTGAGGTTTGCCATGGCGATTGAGAAGTGTCCCAGATGAGGCTCTGGAACTGGCTCACTCTGCAAGAGACGTCAGTTGCCCCCCGTGGAGGGACTGACTGCACGTGGATTAACATGAGCCGGCCCACTGGCTAAGCCGGACTCACGCTTGGCGCTACAAAGAGCTTGTCACCAAGGCTAAGGACAATCTGTATGCCAGTCCTGAGGCCAAAATAGTGATGAAATCACACGTGTCTCACAATAGTGGCAATGGTCAGGTCCTGGCAAGCAACCACTAGATGCAGAGTGGCAGAGACTAAGGCGAAGGAGTGTTAGGCAAGCAGGACTTAATAGATCTTTTTGTCAGCAAGTTGGAGGGATCCACAAATCTTGTGATTGTAATATCTTATATTTAGTCCACACACACACACACACACACACACACACACACACACACTTTAAATTGGTATGAGCAGAGCACACAAAATGGCGCCCGCAACTAGAACCTTCCCTATGAAAAGTTCCTGCCTCACAAAATGGTGGTTGCATTGAACCCTGGGTGGGTGGGGGTTGGGTCTGACGATCGAGGCTTGGATTCGATCTATAACAAGGCCCTGCAATGAAATCTAGAGCCTCCAAGTTTCTAAAGATCAAAGGGGGAGAGATTAAGTAATTCGCACCTAACAGCTGTTTGGTGCGACGCTGCTCATGGCGCCTTAGCAGGGCCTCTTTCTTTTCAAAAGGCAGCCGGAGCAAAGAGAATTGAAGTACTCCACTTGTCCCCCGCAGCGCTTGCAATTCGCTCTATTCAGCCTGTCAGCCGGCCGAAGAGGCTTCGGCAAGAAGCTGGAGGCCAAACGGCCTCAAAATGGTGGCCGCAAGCGAGGGAGTGCTGACTGAGTCCGGTCAGAAGTATAAGGCCACGTGGCCTCAAAATGGCAGCCGCAAGAGGGACTGGATGCCCTGAAAGGGGAATGGGAAGGAGACTCAGCCCTGGCTGAGCTATAGGGAGAAGGGAGTCACCCCCCCGTATCCTAAAATGGGCTGCGAATGAGACTCAGCTAACTGCTGAGTTTAGGGAAAGAACAGCCACCCCCCCCCCTTAATGTGGAGAGGAATACTTCTTTCCTCCCCTGTTTAAAAGGAATAGGGGACAGAATCCCCTGTAAAGGGAATAATCAGAGGCTGGGAGCCTCTAATTCTCCAATTCAAACAATCCACTAATGGGTTTAACAATTTAATTTTGTCTAACCTGCCAGAAATGAACCTGAGAGTCAAGTTATCAAGTACTCATGGGCGGAAGACTAAGATGAAACTGAGAGGTTCCAGTCAAGGAGGGGCATGACAACTTGGCAACTTAGTCTGATTGGGCAGGAGGACTGAAATAACCCATTGGTGGATTCTTCAATCATCATGCCGGAGAATACTTCAGTACAAATATTATCTTTCCTTCTGAAGGATTTTTGCAAGATATAGATTTAAATAAAATAAAATAAAAACACCTGGTCTCCTTTCTTTTCACGTAGCTTGCTAGAAAAAGAGGAAATTAAAAAATAGTTACACAAAGAATAAAGAGAACCTCCCTGATTGTGGTTTAGCTTGTACAGGAAGTAAAATGTATTACCTTTATAGATAGATACTAGTATTTGTGCAGAGTTCTGAGCTCAGAAATAGGGTCTTCTGCACCGTTTCATTCTGTAAGACTCACTATTTATGTAACTAAATTACGTGAAGTTCCATTTGAACAGAAAGAGAAACCTGGTTATATATGATGTTAAAACTATAGTTTTAACTATATAAATGACCTGGATAAACTATAGGCTTATATAACTATGAAAAAAATTTGGAAGCATCCACTTCCTGATTTAAATCAAACACAGTTTGCTATTGTATTTAAGCCCTAGTTAGCTTAATCTATTGCTTATTTAAACAAATTTCACTTTCCTATTTCCAATGTTCTGTTCCTCACAGCAGGCTAGATGGGATAAGCTTATGTAACCTAAAGTAAACCCAGATTAGCTATATTGTGCTAAATTATGCTGTGATATAATTTTCAAACAAAGCCACAATGTAACCAAGAAATGAAAGGGATAAACCATAGGTTATTCAAAACAGAACACGGTGGCTTTAAATTAATTTCATCAAAATAAGTAATATGACTTGAATGATGCAAATACAAATTCTATGTCTAGATGCACTTTCTTAGGAGTAAACCTGTTAAATACAGTGAAACCTAGATACAAGAGATATTGTACAACTATTCTGTATAACACATAGAAAATTTGTTCAAAAACGGTTTAGATATAATTAAAATTAGGTATTATACACATATTAAAGACAATTTTATCCTCATCCTTAATGATGCTTTATATTTACTTCCTGCACAAATAAAATATCAACTATATATGAAAAATATTCTGAAATTAGCGATAAATAAATCAATATTTTTTAAAAATCATGGCTAATATTACATGCTACAACAGTTTTGCATAAAATTGATGCATAAAAACTAATAATCTTAAGCTATACTGTAAAATGCTCAAGGGGGACAAAAAACAGGTGTATCTGGTTTTATTAGAATTCTGAATATTATTCTATTAAAAACAACTTACTGTTCACATCTCACAGTAAAGGCTACTGAAGAAAATTATTCTCAATGGGAAGTTTTCTTTTCCCAGAATGAAACTGGGAAATGCAAGTATTCTTAAAAAATCTAATATATTGAGCCGATAGCTAAATCCTGCTTCAGTTATATGTGTGTGCTTCACTATGACATTATTTTAGCACACCAAGGAAGAATGTTACAACGATTTACTTTCATTAATCAAATGAGAAACAGGTAACTGGTTGCAAAGGGATTATTTAACTTTACTTACTGATTAGGGGTTCCAGGTGGAGAACGGGATGGTAAACTTTGAGTTTCTAACCTGTCATCAGACAATGAATTTCTGCTGACAACCTCCCAGTCCATCCCACTTATCAATTTGCGAGCCAAAGGTTTACTTGGGGATCTAAAACAAATTTACACAAAATTACGTAGAATGATGTATCTGAAACTATTGGAAATTGAAATAAAAAATAAATAAAACTAGCCTCCCTCTTTATAGGTACTGAAATGCAGTGCATGTTATTTGACCATTTCTTCCACAAATATATACACAGATTCTCATGGGACTATTCACAAGAGAAAAATAATCAAATGCAATGAGAAGAAGGATAACTAAAGACAGAGCAAATTATCCATATGTGCTCTTTTTACAGTAATTCTGTATTGCTAAGGGCTGAGAACCATCTACAGTGCCACATATGGGGGGAGGAAAACTGTTTGTGAAAGAAAGCATGCTTCTTTCTTTTTTTTCTTAACTCTAAATTAGTCCTTTACTACAATTATTTGCGTAATTTACAGCTATCTTCAAAGCAAACCATTTGCAAAGGAGAAGTCAAATCAACTTTACATTTATAGACACAAAAATCCAAACTTTTAGAAGAATTCTATTTCAACGTTATAAGCAGTGCTGAAATTTTGAGTTTCAGATGCAGTGAACAAATGTGACATAAAAAACAAAGACATGTGACATATTTGCGCATTAAAAAAACCTCCAGCTCTTAATAAAATTTAAGAATTTTTACTGGCTTAGCTGAATCATAGCTGAATATGACAACCAGTTTTTAAAAATCTAGTCATAAGGTAGCTGTGAAAGATAGAAGTGATCACACACTTATTTTTCAACAATTCATAGAAATTGATTTAAATGAAGTGTGATGCACAGATATATCTAACATAATCATTAGAACATCAACTATATTTATTTATGCTTATGTACATTTCTAGTATCCATGTTACTAGCTCAAATGTTATTGTTTTCTAAAAAAAAGTTGTTTCAAAAGTTTAAAAAAACAATACAACAACTACCATACTACTATACTACCATACTATCATTTCTAAAGTGCTTTTAAGGACAACAGGGATAAGCACCGTTTTCTACAAAACTTGATCTGCTCATCCAAAATATAAGGAAAAAGAAAAATCTAAGGTAGCCTGGATAAAAATGTTACCAACTTTTTGCAGATTAAATGAGCATGCATTTTCTTTTTAGGAATGATGCAACTCTTTGGAAAACTCACCTTAATGATCAAACAGAAAGTTGCTTCTGTAACTTGTTAAGCCAGGCAAAAACACTGAACTGTCAAACTACATTTAGAACATTATTAAAATTTTGAAATTCACAGTCCCACCCACTCATGACTGTTACCAAAACTTCCTGTTCTTTGTGGAAATTTCAAAGAAAAATTTGCCACATTACAACAGTATATCTTCTACCACCACCACTTTTTAGTTTTCTCTTCTAATATCTATGATCTTGAGAACATTTAGTAACTAAATTGCTTTATTTACTTGGATCATTTTTGCCAAACATAAAAAAAAATCATTTGATAAAGAGGTATACATCAGAAAGAGATGAAAATAACGGAAACATGGTTCAAAGTACGAGTAGTCACAGATGCTTTCAGATTATATTTTGCTATAAAAGGATACAATTTCCTTTACTTATAAATAAATAAATAAAGAATAAGAAGAAGGGTTTTAGAATACAAGATCGTGTCATTATTCAGCTTACATTATCAAATATGCAAAATGAAAAATTTTTAGGAAGCAAGTTCTTTTGAATTAAGTCAGTTGCTGTTTGCTCAAACACACACTTTCAGGATTTGGGTGAAGATTAGTCTCTTTTCTCTGCTGGCTTCTATCCTCAAACATTTGCATGGGAAGGGACCTGCACGTATAGGGCTATGTAAATGCTCAGCTTTTTTTCACTATTATTGTATTCTGTCTCTCAGCTTCTGTTTCATTGATTTGTAGTTGTTAAGTTGGCAGGGATTGGTAATCAAAGACAACGATGACATATCTGACAAGACAACAATGCAATGCTCACTTTGTAAAAGTTAAGGTTTGGGCACAAAGAAAGGCTTCACTCTCCTTTAATGTAATCAAGACAACATTATTGAACCCTCAATATTTTTTGTGATCTTCCATAAAATATATACAGTGATGCATTCTTCTAGTTTCTAGTTCTTCTTTTCATAAAGTATGTCTTTGGCATCTGCAACACATCTTTTCCTCTGGAAAGCCCATTTATAAAGACATTTGTTTCTTTGTATTATAGCACGATAGACTTTTCCGGATTTCTAGAGTAAGTATATGGGTAATCCTTGATTTACAACCATTCAGTGACTGAAATCATGACAATATTGAAAAAAGTGACTTATACCCAGTTGTTGTACTCATGGCTGTTGCAGCATCACATGATCAAACTTTGGGTGCTTTGCAACTAGCAAGTATTGATAAGGTTGCAACATCCTGGGATCACGGGATTGTCATTTGCGATCTTTCTAGATGGTTTCCAGTTTCCGACAAAGTCAATGGGGGAAGCCAGATCCACTTAATGACCACACAATTCACTTAATGACTGCAGTCTTCACTTAACAACAGTGGCAGAGAAGTTGTAAAATTGAATGGGACTCACTTAATGACCACCTTACTTAGCAACAGAAGTTCTGGTCCGAATTGTGGTCCTTTCTAGGGATTATGATTAGCAACTAGCTTTTGGAAACTTTAGGCTGGTTCCGGTTCCTTTTCTCTTCATCTGCTCTGCATGGTCTAGGAACACTCCTCTCTGACACTGAGAATCCACTCGCATTTGGTTTTTTTCTTCATCCTGAGAGACTCAAAGCTTTTCACTCAGTTCCTCCTGCCCGATTTTCTCCTTCACTGCCAGAATGCAACAAAGCCGCTCTCTGATGCTCTCCTCCTTTTTCTCACTTTCTTCTAAGGCAGTGTTTCTCAACCTTGACAATTTTAAGGCATGTGGACTTCAACTCCCAGAATTCCACAGCCAGCAACGCTGAAGTCCACATGCCTTAAAATTGTCATGGTTGAGAAACACTGTTCTAAGGTAATCTTCAATAACTTGACTATACTTTTGTTTTTTATTGCCTCTTCATATTTTTTCTGGGATAACACCTGAGATCATTTTTCTGTTTTTGCTACTGGTAACCATAGAGGGATGCTTTACAATATAGTTAATGGTTTACAGTATAACTTTCAGTGTCCAGGGACTGCAAGTTTGAGAAACTGAGGCACATAATAAGCAAGTCCATATCAGTCCATTCCACTTTTCTTGTGGTTGAAGAGGTAGGATTTTTGACCCTGTTATTCAGATTTCAGTTATTGTTTCTATTGGTAGAAAATACTCAGAAATTACATTACTAATTTTTGGTATTAAAGATTTTTTTTAAAATCCATCCTTTATTATTTTTATAAATAACTTAAGGTGGTGAACATACCCAACATACCTTCCTCCTTCTATTTTCCCCACAACAACCACCCTGCGAGATGGGTTGAGCTGAGAGAGAGTGACTGGCCAAGGTCACCCAGCCAGCTTTTTATGCCTGAAGTGGGACTAGGCAAAGTCCCACAGTCTCCTGGTTTCCAAATACTAGACCAAACAGATCTAGGTAAGCAATGAAAAAATGCTCCACAGTATCACCTTTGAACTATATTAGTTTCTGGGCAAGTCTATGGCCCAACTAGAATAATACCAGGAGCTGGGACATATTCTAGAGGAAAGTTAACTGAGCAAACGGAGAAAATACCGTATATACCGGCGTATTAGGCGACCCGGCGTATAAGACGACCCCCGTCTTTATAGCCAGGCCGCATTCCTAGAACGTCATCTTATACGCCGGAAACTACCAGTATTTCCGGCGTATAAGACGACTCGGCGTATAAGACGACCCCCGTCTTTGGCGCCGATTTCAGCGCTCGCGGAAGTCGTCTTATACGCCGGCATTTACGGTAGGTGTAAAGAATAAAACATCCCTTCATGGAATTTTGAATTTTTGCGGATCAGGATTTCCATCAGATCTTACTCATCAATGCTGAAAGCCAGTGGAGTCTTGATCAGCTTCCATATTTCCCTGGAAAGTATGGCAACAAACCCAGTCTTGTTCCTGCTTCCATGTGTCTAAAATTTTATATGTCAAGAGAACTTCTATATAGGGTTATTATTGATTGGTTACACCCAATCCATTTTGAAAGTAAGGAGAAATCTAAATAAGAGGCTATATGAATATGTTTATCATACTACATGCAAGTCACTTTAAGTGGCTTACCTGGCAAACACCCTGTCCTTGTTTGCCCTTTCTTTGCCATATTGTACAGACTGGACCTCTGTTCTCCCACTGAAAGGGAAGTGTAATATTGAGATTGTAAAGAAAAATAAGTACTTTATTTGTCTAAAATTAAAAAAAAAATAGCGTGACATTCCAAAATGAAGAGAAAAATTTGTAACAGTATTGCCAACAATAAACAATGAGACCGCCTTCCTGTAATCCTACAAATAATTTTAATGTGTACGTCATATCTGTACGATTACTTTAGCTGTATTTGCATTTAGGGATGTCTGTCTGTCTTTAAAAGTGTCAGAGAACACCATCACTACAAATATAACTTCTACTTAGGTATTTCTAACTGGAAGATTCTGTGACCTGAACACTGCTTTAATGGTCTCCTTCCCGTGATAATTATAGCCAGTCTTGGTACTGCCTATTTCCCTCCTTGGTCTGACCACACAAAGTGGTCAATAAGTTTTCCAGCTCATTTTAAACTTCAGCCTAACGCAGACTAAACCAGTCCTTTTTCAGGGGTGCTAGGTCTATGGAACAACCTCAGTTTTCAAACAAAATTCGTGAGTCAGAAATGTGGTTGGGTGCAGTGTGGGTGACTAATCTGTGCACCAAGGACTGAAGGCTCCTGAAGTGTCCTTTTTGTAACCCAGGAGTCATGTGGATGGTAAAGCCTGCTGAAAGAGCAGTTTCCTGTCATATTATAGAAATATGAATACTGCAGGGTAAGCTAAAGTAACAAATCAGTTTAAAAAACAAAGACATCAACAAATCTTTCTCTTGCACCCAATCTCATCTATGCATATAATGTAATACTCCCCAAAATGTTACAATACTTGGCCACCAATTTTTTTTTTTCATATTTGGGCTATCAAATTAACAGCAACAACTTTATAGTAAGTTTTCAATTGTAACATTTATTTTTATTATTCTTACACCATCATATGAAATATAGATGCAACTTACCAGTACCGAAACTTTGACCCTAAAGTAAAATAATGTGCAAAAAAGTTCTTCTGAGGTGGCAGTGGTCTGTCCAACCGAAAAAAAGTGTGATGTTCTACACAAGCTTTCCATAAATTCTTACATGCTCGATAATTTACCATGTTGAATCCCAATAAAGTTTCTCTAGATTCATGCTAGAAAGAAAGGATATATATTTGTTTGTCAGTTCCAAAGGACTCTTATTTAAGTACTACAATGTATGTAAGATGGAGATAGCACAAGTATTATATAAATAGTATTGCTTCACAACCCCATCCCCTAATACACACAACGTTAAATTGGTAAAGTTTGGTACAGGATTCATTAGAGTGAACCAACATGAGGGTTTTGGCTTAGTGAGCACCAAAAAAGGTAAATAAAATCCACATTTTTCTTTCCATCCCTGTCCATCTATATAATTTCTCTGCCATGGGTGATATATTAGCTGCCAGCTGTTAATGCTCAGAAGCAATTATCAGCTTCCTATCAGCCTAAGCCAGTGCTTCTGCTTTCCTAAGAGCTAGAAACCAGCTAGCAATAATAGAAACATTGTTAGATTAAAAGTGACAACATTCAGTAGGACAGGAACCAAAGATGCTGGAAGATGAAAGGCCAACCTGTCCAGAAGGAAAGCTTTGTGACTACAGTCACAGATTGATGATAGCAGATTTTAGCATTTTTTTTATCTTCCTCCCTCCAAAAGGAGATTATTAACAATTTCAGAGAGCTTCTTATCAAGCTGCTAGTATAAGTTAGACATGTATGGCCTTTTTCAATCTCCCTCTGGCTCTATGCACAAAGAATAATTTCAGCCAGATTTACTATATTAACAATAATTTAGCCTACTATTAAGACAATTACAAAATTAATATATTTTTATATTTTAATCAGGTACGCTCTATAGAGAACATTTTCAAAATAAAATATAATCTAGTATGAAATATATTAATTAGAAGTATCAATACTCACTAATTCTTTTCTAAGTTGAATGAAAAACTGTTTGCACTTAAAAGAAATTTTTATGATCTTCAACCTAATGAAATAAAAAAAATCACAATAAGATAATCATTTCTTCAGATGTATTAATTGGACAAGGATGGTCACTATATTCAACATTCACAAGACAAATATCTATCATTTCATTTACCTGTCTAAATCTTTTCCAACCTAAATATTATCACTATAGCACTATACCTCAAAGAAGACTATTATCAGCAAAAGTGTCTTTTCTTATATTTATTTATTCAATTTATATGGGCTGCCTATCTCTTGATTATGTTTATCAAAATATAAATTATTTTTTACATACAAAAGCTATGAATGCAGGAAATAATTCAGGTAACTAAAAACCTATAGATTCCTACTTTGAATGGCTCATTATTGTCACTGGAAAATACTATACTAATGCATGAAAAATAGGAGAACAAAAATCATTTAAACTTATCTTAATCATGAATAAGGAAACATTTTTAAAAAGCGACATAATCTTTAATACTATATAGGTCTATATTGGCTTGATAACCAGAGTAGATAATTAAGTAAACAAGTGCACGGTATGGTCATCCTAGCCCTGCTTAGCCTTTCAGCAGCTTTCAATACCATCAATTAAGATATCCTTCTAACCTAGGGGTGTCAAACTGCCAGCCCAAAGGGCAGTTGCATCATAAGGAGGCCGCGCCCACCCCAACTCCGGCAATGCAAAAAAACTCACGAGACGCCGCGACACATCATATGACGCGACGAGTTTGACACCCATATTTTAACCCAGCTGAGAAAGTTGGGAGTGGGAGGCATTGTTCATCAGTGGTTCTTCTCCTTCCTCCAAGGCCAATTCTATTTGGTGTTGGGGGGGGGGGGGATAGTGAGGGGAGAAGTCCAGTTCTAGGCCTTTGGTCTGTCAAGTGCAGCAGGGCTCAACTCCCTATTTCTATTTAACATTTACATGAAACTGCTGGGTGAAGTCATTTGTTGGTACAGAGTTAAGTATCATTAGTGTATATCTTTGCCTTGGGCCACCCAAGTGATGTTATCAAGATGCCTTCCCAATGCCTGGAGGCTGTATTGGCCTGTATGGGAAAGAATTAGCTTCAGCTCAACCCTAATGAGACTAACTGACTGTGGGTTTTACGATCCCTCATATCTGATGATCTGACATCTTTAACTTTGGTTGAGGCGATATTCCTCCAGTCAGAGATAGTTGCCATCTGGAGGTTCTCCAGGAATCTTGGCTCCTGCTCAAAGAGAAAAAATAGATCTGGTGTGCCCATTTGCACCCTATCAGTCTTCCCAGGTAGACTGGACAGGAAACACAGCCAGATGTACTAGTTCTATTTTATTGCAAGACTATATTAATAGAATCTTGCAAGTTTGAGAGTACAAATCTCCTGTTCTTTCCTTTACAGCATGAGAAGCTAGGGAGGCTTACTTCTGAGCCCCTTTCTCGGCCCAGCTGCAGGCTATACCTACTCTTATCTGTTTCCTGGGCAGCATTTTTTCACCCTGTCTCTCAAGGTTTTTCTCACATACCATTACAGTGATTTCCTAGATCAAAAGACCCTACTCACAACCACACGTATTTTACTTATTGCAACGTGCTTTGCATGAGTTTGTCCCTGAAGAACATTTGCAATTGCAGTTGGTCAGGAAGGCATAATATTGAATTCTGACTCTTAAGAGTTGATTAAAAATTAATCTGACATGTTTTAAACCCCCCCCCCCCATTTAACCTATAAACCCTGCAGCATGTAGTATTCTGAGGCATTTTTGTTTTACAACTCTTAGGTGACTAACTTATACTTAAAATATGTATACTTAAAAATGAAAGCTATCACTGTACATAGGTAGCCCTTGTTTAACAACATCCAACGAACATTTGAATGCCATCTACACTAACGAATCCTAGTTTTGATCAGTCCTCACAGTTACAGCCACTGCAGTGCCCTGCAGTTATTTAATTGCAACTGGTAACCTTTCCTGCTGGCTTCTGAAGAATGAAATTAAGAGGGAAGCTGGCAGGATGCTGACAAGTTGAGGTCACAAAAAGTCCTTGCTTAACTTACTTATGACCATGCCCCTTAATGATGGAGTTTCCAGTCCTAATTAATGTCATTCAGCAAGGAATACCTGTACATAGGAAATAATAATACTTTTAAAACATATCCTTACCATGGGAAGGTATTAATTCGTACCCTGTTCTTATAAATTAGTATGCCTCCTGACATTACTCCAATCATAATTTCATTATTACTTTGATCCTATAAAAAGAACAGGAAAATTATGAATACTTGTTTTCTCTTTTCTTACAACTTTTATCATTTGTAAAGAAGCAATAACTCTTCCTTGCTGAGTCTCTAATGTCAATTCGCATTAAGGGAAAAACATTTTTTGACTTAATATCATATTCCGGCTCTTCTGCGTTCCCTATACTCTCACTAACAACCAATGTCCTAAGCTTCTCCTATATAGAACTATTCTATATTTAAATACAACTGATCTTAAGGAACTACTTTATGGAATAAAATTAGAATCATCACAAAACTTGAAAAAATATAGTAACCTGCTATGTTATGAAAATGCCTGTGTAAGAGGCTCTAGTGTTGGCAATGACAAGTGCGATGTTGCTGGGCTGGGACCGCTGAGGCCCCCAGGAGTGGCTGTGGCTTTGTACTGTACTGCAGTACTCTCACAACTCACACATCGACTGCGCCAGGAGTCACAGGACCTCCCCCCTTGAAACACCCCGGCACTAGGACTTGGGACTCTGTCCATTAATGACCATGAGATATTTCAATGATTGGGAATGCTGGAATTGCGGCCACTGAGCAAGGTCAGGTAATGTCTTGCTTAACAACCACTTCACTCAGCGACCAAGACTGTGTTCCCAACTGTGATCATAAGTCGAGAACTAGTTGTAATATAACTGAACATTCTGATTAAGCATGGCCGTCTTTAAATGCCCTGAAGCAATATCATCACAACGTTATACTATGTATAACAGGGAGTGGTTGCTAGCCTTCTTCCAAAACTAGTTCTCCCTCTTTTCTGGGCTTAAGGAAAGTTTAATATTTAATTGATTAACCAGCAAACATATTAAATTAATTCTTATAACTAAGTTAATTACAAAGTGCAATCTTCCATTTCTGATTAAAAAATAAGTGAAACACTAAACAAATGTGCTTGAGTCTATCATGAACTCTGAACTATAAGATCACATGCATTTCCTGATTCTCTAAGCTCTTTATTACTATAGGTAAGAATTGCATCTATGAAAAAGGGCAAAGTTTATGATACCTTAATCTTAAAGGCAGCCACTTATTGTTTGTGATAAGACTTCAGAAGCTGATACTTGCTTCTTATATTCCGTGTCAATGTATTTATTTATACATTTCAGTGGAATGGGGGGGTCAATGGGAGAGGGGAGGAGAAAAAATAATGTATCGGTGAAAGATTGTTAACTGCTATATACAATGAAGGCTCAGCATATGCATGATTTCTTCTCCTTTATTGGGCTAAAATGTATGTGGATGTGTCAGCAATGACTGTATGCTCAGCTGAACACCTTGATTCTCTGAGTCTAAGCTCTTTATTACTATAGATAAGATAAGAATAATAAGAAAAGATGAGAAGATGGAAGAACCAGATTAATCAAGTGCAGAGAAGAGGAAGAGAGGAAACAATTCAAAACTTAGCACTCAATAGCTACTACTTATTTGCTACTACAAACTTTCCTTTTTTAATTTTAATAAGTTATGATTTTAATTATAAAGTGCCCCATGAAAATTAAGAGAATAAATACATTGCTTTCCATCAATACATTTTTAAGCACACCATGTGAAAACAAAACTTTGAATACAATTTAGAAGCAGCTAATATTTACTCATATGTAAAGGTGGACAAAATTTCAGCCTTTTAAAATACTAACTACTTGACGAGCCAGGTTTGTGGTTAAAAATTTTTTTTATTAAAAGCATTAAGTAAATGGGTTATATAAAACAAAACATAAGTGGATTAAATTATGAATATATCACTTTATACATTTAAATTCACGCTCAGTTACTCTGAATACTTAAATGTATTTAAAACCGATAATTCATACAAAACAAGTATACAGATGATATCCATTTAAACAGTAGCAATTAATTCAAACCTACCCTTGCATAGTGCAGTTCAACTCCATAGAGTTCTAAGGTTCGGGCAGTACTGAGATAACTAAACTCTGCTTCAGCTGGAGACAAACCTCTATATGGAGGCAAAAACAGGCAAACTTTAAATTCTTTTAAAATGCTTGTAAAATCTAAGTCCTTGCCTAAAAACAAAACTTTCTGCATAAAATGTGGTATTTCAAAAAGGGGGAACAATGTTAATAATATATTACATATTGTTTTTATTTAATAAATTATTTTTCGATTAAATAGTTTTATACTGAAGCTCTGTAGATGCCAGAAGAATGTACTTACAGTATTATACAAAAATCGTTGATTGCAAAAGTGTAGTTTTGCATACCTTATTTAATGGACCCTATTAGTAGGAACTCAACATAAATATAGTGTCAAAAAAGGACAAGGGTGTGCTTTTTCACAATGTCTCACGTTTATGGGACTGCAATTATGTTTGCTTTAAATGTTTTATTTCTTCATAAAAAGTGAATAACACACCATGGAAAAAGATAGTTTATAATTCAGACATAATAGTTCTGCCATAATAGTTCTGCCATGTCATTTTTTGATTATAATTTTATATTTTTTGTCATGCTTACATATGTTGCTGATGTAGTTTGGATATTTCTTTTTCAAAGTCTTGAGGCTGGCCAGGGATGAAAGAGTAATCTGAGAGGTAGCCCGGGAAGTTATCCGTAAGGTTGTAGTCTCCCAGTTCAGCTGAAAGTTAAAATAAGCTATTTATATAACAGCAGCCCTGTTTCACAACTTGCAGAACAAACAAGAGATATGCAAATAAAAATAGATGTGAAGTTATCTCTTCACATCTTTGCACAAATGAATCAACTTGAATGTAATCCTGTAAAGACGAATATACATGAATCAATTTTTGAATATTAGTGCCAGAAAGATTTCAAACATGTGGTGCAAGTTTGCTTGAAAACAAGTCCTATGAATTCCATATGACTAGCCCTCAATTTTTTTTTCATTGAATCACAGATATAATTCAATTGAATTATCTGATATTCAAGTACCATTCCTCTAATGTTAAATATTTGATGATAGTACAGGTAGTCCTCGATTTACAACAGTTCATTTAGTGACTGTTCGAAGTTAGAACAGCACTGAAAAAAGGGACTTATGATCAGTCTTTACACTTATGACTGCTTGCAGCATCCCTATGGTCATGTGATCAAAATTCACACGCTTGGCAACTGATTCATATTTATGACGTTGTAGTCTCTCGGGTTCTTGTGATGATCTTTTGCAACCTTCTGAAAAGTAAACTCAATGGGGAAGCCAAATTCACTTAACAACCGTGTTACTAACTTAACAACTGCAGTGATTCACTTAACAACGGTGGCCAGGAAGGCCGTAAAATGGGGTAAAATCCACTTAACAACTGTCTTGTTTACCTACAGATGTTTTGGGCTGAATTGTGGTCATAAACTGAGAACTACCTGTATTTCTATAGGCAACACTGAACATTATTAAGTATTTTTGGAAAAGATATATTTATATGCATAGTCAACCCTAGTAATATAGACAACACTGCATTGTAGGTGCCCCTGGAACCTTTTCTTTGCACAACACCCAATTTCAAAGAGATAAGCTACAGTTCAACTTACAAATCTACTTGCCTCCCTGGGAGTGGCAGTTACTACAAATAAAATTTCAAACAAATGTTCAATTGCATACAAAGTTCCTGAACTGTTTTATAAATAACTAAATAATGTATGTCTAAGTGCCTTTCTGTTGTACTAGTGCAGGGGTAGGCAACCTTGGCTCTTTTATGACTTGTGGACTTCAACTCCCAGAATTCCTGAGCCAGCTCCACGAGTCATAAAAGAGCCAAGGTTGCCTACCCCTGTACTAGTGTAAATGATGGTAAACCTTTTGGGCTTGGCATGTCAAAAATTCAAAAAATGCTCAACTTGACTATACTGGCAGGTTAACACTCCCACCCCAAACAAATGAGAAACAATTCTCTATCTTCCACCCTCCATCTAGGCCACCCTGAACAATGTTCTAGATGTGCTAGAGCTGAGCTGCGCCTTAGGTAGAGGCCAGGCTTTGATTTCAGCCCTAAAGTCATTGCTGCCACTCAAAAAGGCTGCTTCGTACCATTCCCCCAAGGCGCACAAGCCTTGAGGAATGAAATATTTGTCCCTGCACTCAATGCTACCCAGGATCTGTCACGTGCCTCTTACCTGCAAGCAATGTTCTCTTTCTATTTGCAGGACCCTGTGGCCTACCCAGGGCTGCTCTGGATTACACAAGGCCTTTGCTCTTCAAGCAGCTTCAGAGAAAGCTCTTCCACAGCCTCTGCAGCCTTCAAAACTGTGTGAAAGCACACCCTGTCCTTGTGCAACTTCCAGAAGCTATGTGAGAGCACATGCTATTTTCTGCGGCCATCAAAAACCACACAAGTATGGGCTATGCTTTCGAGATTAATTGTTGTCAGGCGTTGAAAGCTGACATGTCACCTAAAATGTCATGTTGTATCACCTTTGACATACATATCAGGTTCACCATCACTGAACTAGTGCAAACCTTTTTTCAGAAGACTCTGTTCTTACAACAAATATATTGGTCCAATAACATTCTAATATTCCAGATTTTTAAGCTGCGTTTTCTTCTATCTTCTATGTTGAAAGTTTTTATATAAGTCTAAGTAAGTGAGTTTAGACACAGTTAGGTAATATTAGACTCATACCACAAATCTCAAAATAATCATAATTCTGTGCCACTATCTAAAGTTGAAGTATGCACTGGTCATCTTTAAACCTTTTTTAAAAATTAAACAGAACATACTATCAGAAAACACTATGACAGAAATAAACTTGTGTCCTATATCAGCAACTGTCAATGGATTCGTGTGTGACAAAAAGTATATGAACTTTTGCTTTCAGTAAGTGGAGTATCATGGGCAGCAATAACTGCAACAAATGTTGATCAGTCCTGCACATTGGCTTGGAGGAATTTTAGTCCACTTCTCCCTATAGAACAGCTTCAACTAAGGGATGCTGGAGAGCTTCTACACAAGAATTAGCCTCCTTCCACATCATTTCTACAGGATTAAAATCAGGACCTTGACTTGGCCATTCTAAAACAGTAACTTTAACTTCAGCATTAATCATTCTTTGGCTGTACTATTTTGTATTTTAGGTCATTATATTGTTGCATGACCCACTTTTTCTTGAGCTTCAGTTCATAGATCCATCAATGATGGCAAGCTGTCCTGGTCCGAAAAAAGCAAGCAGGCCCAAGCCACATTTCACAGAAATGCTGAAATCTAGTATTTGCCTTTTGCCAAACACTTTTCATTCAAGCAAAAGTGTTCTAGCTTGGTCTCATCCATGCATCAAACATTTTTCCAATAGCTTTATGATCTTTCACAAACTGTAGGCAAGCAGAAATGTTCTTCTTAGAGAGTAGTGGCTTTCTCCTTACAATACTGCCCTCTACACCATTGTTGTTCAATGTTCTTTTGATGGTGGTCTCATGAACAGTGTCATTTGTCAATGCAAGACAGATCTTTAGTTTCTTAAGAAATTGCCCTAGGAGTTTTTGAAACTTCCTAGAGTATTACATGCCTTGCTTTTGGTATGATCTTGACTGGTTGACCACTCCTGGGGAAAGTAACAAAGTGAGGGTGAAGGTTCATTCTCCAAGCTTGTGGGTTGGTTTCTGAACTAGGCTAGGTAACATCTGTGGAGTTTAGGGGATGTCAGTGTCAGTGTTCTTCTGTTTGTAAGGGCTTTAGGTGGTGGGTGTGTCAAGTAAGGGTCTTGTGATGGGTCAGGTGTGAGTCATCAGTGAGAATCTTGCGATGGGGAGGTTACATCAGGTCAGGCTCACGGGGAGGTGAACTGCTGGGGGGGGGAGAGGCAACTTACGTGGGTTGGTTGAGGGTCGGTGCTATCTCTTGTTGGCTTTGCAGTTGATTTGGATTCTGAGGGGTTCATAGGCTGGTTGTAGGTTGATGTGTCTGTTCATGGAATTGCTTGTGGAGTGCCAGGCTTCAATGGATGCACGAGCGTGGCGTGTGGTAGGGTGGCTGATGATTTTTGTGTTGCTCCAATTGAACTGTTGTTGTTTGGTGTAGGTGTGGGTAGAGATTACAGCCTGTTAACGAAATGTTCGGAAACCAACCAGCAAACTTGGAGAACAAACCTTCACCCTCATCCTACATCCGAGCTACAGATATTTGCAATTATTGCAAAGGTAACAAAGGTGCTAAATTGCTTCTATTTGTACACAATCTGCCTGACAGTGGATTGGTGGAGTCCAACACTTGGGAAGTAGTTTTATAACCTTTTCCAGCCAGCTGAACATCAACAACTGTTTTTCAGAAGTCCTCAGAAATCTCTTTGTTCGAGCCATGATACACTTTCACAGATTGTATAGTGAATACCCAGAATTGTGTTCTTTAAATAATGCAGGACCTTCCACATACATATCTGATAATCATTCCAATGATTGATATAGCTGACTCTAATTTCCCCTTCAAATTAACTGATAATTCTAAAAGTTCTATTTTTGCCACATACTAATAGTAGCTTTGGATCATTTTCCTTAATGAATAAATGAACAAGTATAATATTTATAGTTCATTTATTTAATTGGATTCTCTTTATCTAATTTTAAGACTTGTGCAAACAGATCGTGTTTTAGGCCACTTTTATGCAGAAATATTAAAAATTCAAAAGGGTTCACAAACTTTAAAGCACCATTTTACATACACAGTATTTCCCAGATGAAGCACACAGAAATCAGATTGACTATATTATTGGCAGAAGGAAGTAGAAGAACTCAATTATTAACAACAAAGACATGGGCAGGACCAACTGTAGAACAGATTAGATATTGCTCATATGCAATTACCTAATTAAGGTAAAGTGGAAGAAGAAAGCCAAGCACTTTCTATCATATGATCTTGAGCACATACCCCCCATTTTTAACGAGAACATTAGGAATCATTTAGAAGCTTTGGACCTTATTGATAAAAGATCAGAGGAACTAAGCAACAAACGTAAAGAATTTGTTAAGAATGACTGTGTAAACAGATTGCCAAAGATCAGGAAACAGAAGAAAGCAAATTGTATGTCAGACCAAAGAATGAAAATTGCAAAAAAAGAAGAGATAAATGCAACACCCACTCAACCCCCCTCCCCCAAAAAATCACAGGAACAAACAATGAAGAATTTCAAATAGCTACTAGAAGAGACAAAACTGTAAATGAAAATGGAAACGTACACAGAAAAATGGGGTAAGTCTTCCAAAAAATCTCCAAAATGAGAAATAAGTTCCAAATTCAAAACGGTACACTAAAGGATACCAACACACAGTTTTTTTACAAGAGCTATGTTAGTCAATGATGGCAAAGAATCATCAAAGAATCAGAAAGAGACTGGTAGGGCCTTTTCTAACTAAAAAATTTATTACAAGTTACAACCTTTCGTGAGCTGCAGCTCACTTCACCCGAGGAACAGATAGTAACTGATCCAGAGAAGATTAAAAAAAGATGGAAAGAATACACTGAAACTATATACAATAGAGATTTCAATATCGAAATTGCCATAGAAGATACTCCTACTTACAAGAACATCTAGTACTAGAAGATGAAGTTAGATCAGCACTCTGGCCAGAGCGAATCAGAAGGTTACATTTATGGCATATCTACAGAAATACATGAAACAACAGAAGAAAACTAAATAATGGTTCTAACTAAGCTGTGGTAGCAAATCTGGAGAGAAAAAAACAGTATCTAACAACCTGGAAGGTTCAATCTACATACCAATAGCAAAGAAAAGGATTTAACAGAATCTGAAAACCACAGTACAATATCCTTAATTTCACATGCTAGCAAAATAATGCTTAGAATCATCCAATGCAGATTAGAGTACTGGTATATTCCAGGAAAAGAAATATGCCAGATGTTCAAGTTGGATTTACAAAAGGCTGAGGAACATGAGAAATTATTGCTGATGCACACAGGACAAATGAGAAAGCCAAGGAATACCAAAATAAGTCAGTGTGTACTTAACTGATTATAAAAAGTCCTTTAATTGTGTTTGTCATTTCATGCTGTAGAAAGTATTTAGAAAATTGAGAATTCCATACCATCCCCTGGATGAAACATAAATAACCTGTGTTATGTTAATGATACTACACAGTAAAAAAAAGACTAAGATTAAATGTAAATAAAAATGAATGCAAACTGTAATTTTCTGTATGACACTATGTAAGTGAACATTTAAATTTGAAGAAGCAGGCTAGAAAAGGAACTGATACTTTTGAACTTTGATATTGAAGAAGACTCTTGAGAATACTGTGGACAGCCAAGAAAACGAACAAATGGATCATCAAAGAAATCAACCAGAATTCATTCAAGGCACAAATAACTAGACACATTATGAGAAGATCTAGCCCTCTGTAGAAGTCTATAATGTTGGAAAAGGCAGAAGGAAAGGGAAGAAAAGAAGACCCAGCAGCAAGGTATATCCATTCAGTTATAGTAGTAATGGGTGTCCCTTTGAAAAACCTGAAGGACCAGGTTGTGCAAAATCCTTATGGATAAAATCCATCTATGTGGCCACTAAGAATTGACACTAACTTGATAGCATGTAATGAATGAATCAATGTTACTGATAATATTATGACAGCAACCACATTCTTACCTTTTGGGGAATAAACCAAACAGAAATTTGTAATAGTTGTAAGATTGTAATACAAGCCATTTAAAGAAATACACTTAATAAAATGAAGTATATTTTAAAAATATAAAATCTGCACCAGATCAACATTAAAAACTAGCATAACCAGGAACCTAAATATAACATTAAAAAAATCTTAAAGCATATTTAAACTATAGAACTATTTAAACTATTAAAATATAGTGATGGCCCACCCATTTAGCTAGCTTTAAAAGCAGAGTAGATAAAAGACGGACTCTCTATGGTTACTAGTCTGGTACTGATTAGCACTTAAGAGTACAGGCAACATATCTAAAATATCACCTGCTAGGGAGCAATACTGGAAAAGAGCTATCAGTTTTCTATTATATAGATCTGTAAATATCATGAATTTGCAGGAAAGGGGCACAACATAGCACGAAGTAACACAACATAACAAGATGGAGCATGACCATTATGTTCTCAATTTTAAACACTTACATATGTACTTACACTGAACAGCATAGGAAGCCAAAAGTACAGCAGTATTATAAGGACAGGGCAATCTGTAAAAGGTAAAAAACAAAACCTAAAAAATATCAACTATGAACTACAATATTTAAATCCAAACTGTTTTACCAATGTATTTAAATTAGGTGACCCTATTGAACTGTGTGGCTATGTTTCCTTATGAAAACTTTGTACATTTTTCATGAGCTGATATACTTTCCTATTTTTAAAAATAAAAATAAGTCTATCAATTGATATTTAAATGATTAAAAGTATACATTTTATTATTTTTGGATATGAATAAACTGATATGTACAGATATTCCTCACTTAATAACACAATTGGGACCAGCAACTCTATCATTAAGCTGTGCAACCATTCCGTGAAATATCACATGATCACACAGAATTTACTGTACAAAATCAGTTCCACTGTAGTTGTTAAGCAAATCACCTGGGGTCATTAAGTCATTAAAATTATCATGTGATTTTACTGCTGGTTTCTCCATTGACTTTGCTTGTCAGAAGCCAGCTGTGAAGCTCACAAATGGCAATCATATAACTGTGGGAAATTGTGATGGTTGTAAATGTGCATTGGTTGCAAAATGCCCGTTTACATAGGGACGCTGCAGTGTGACGTAACTTTGAGAACTAGTCATAAACTTACTTTTTCAGCACCATTGTAACTTTAAATGGTCACTAAACAGGGCAGTCATTAACTGAGGACTATCTGTATAGACACATCAAAATACTAAGCCAGAATTTTGGATAATGTTTGTTTCATAGCTATGTTCAAGATGAATACTGATGCAGCCTATCAGTGGTTCTGTTTTTCTCATATTACAACCATAAACAAAGGGAATTTATTTATCAATATCAAAACCAGATATCTTGACATCTAGACAAGCCAGGAATTATTAATTAAGAACCATAGTTTTTATATCCTAGCTTGATAGTGACAAGATCTCCAAATCTATTAACATGTAAATCAGAGTTTGTGTTTTGTAGGTGGCAACTCGGAGAGAGGCACATGTAAATGAGCAGTTTCTCAGAATCCTAACATGTCATTCAAAGCAAACATCGTCACCATATATTTTAAGAGAACATATTATCTACCTGGAAGGAATAGAAATTCTACATCTGTTGGGAATTGGAAGTGCAGGAATTTTAACAGACAGATAAGAAAATGTTAGCGTTAAAACTCTATTTAGTATAATTCTGAATTCATTATAAAATGTGATGTTCTATCATTACATATGCATTTACAATGTTCTAGTACACACATTTTAAACTTTTCACAGAATGCATGCAATCACTTGATTGTAGCATTATGTCATGCTGTTTAATGAATGCTGCCCATCCCTGCCCTGAATCACAAGACACTCAAGTTTGTAAAACAAACAAATCTTACCTTCCAGTAAGAATATCTTGTTTAATTTGCAAAAAATACTGGTACCTTAAAGAAAAGTAAACAAGAACAACTAGTTGACAAGCTTACTATTATATTCTTATCTAACAAAATTAAGATGTCTTTTGACTTTGGCACCTGCATTTTATGAAATGCCCTTATTTTGGCTAGTAAAACACAAAAAATTAAAGCCAAATTCTTTTTATTATTACACTAAAATAAATAAATCAACTAATGCGAAAGATTGAGGTGAAGATCTGAAATCTAATGTAATTGTTAGGCAATCTTGTTAGCTCCATGTCCTATTTCTTCCATATCTGAGACTGGATAATCAATGTCAGAGAAATATGATACTGGTCTGTCATCAATATTTACAACCATTTATTTAATTAATACACATTTAAAAATAATCAAATGAGGTTTCAGATACACTGCTATTGGAGTGCATATGGACTCCAGAAGATGGTAGAGGATAGAAAGGCCTGGAGGAACGTTGTCCATGGGGTCACGATGAGTCAGACACGACTTTGCAACTAACAACAACAAATGCATTAAATCTGATGTTTTAATATTCTCTGCATCTCAGATAATGTCTTGCTTCCATTCATGAACTGAGTGTGAGGATTTGTAAAAATGTTGAAATGCTCAGGATTTTGTTTTGACATATTTATGTAATGGGATTTTGCATTTTAGTTCCATATTCTAGGCAGGTGTTTCCTTTTTATATAAGCTTCTTTAGGGTAAAGATTCCAACTTTAAAAATTATTTTGCTTGGCTCTTAGGATTTATTCTTTTGAATTTAAAATATTGCTTATGTTATCTTGGTACACGGAGACTATCACCGAAGGACAAGTCTTTCCATTCTCCTAGGGCAGGGGTAGGCAACCTTGGCTCTTTTATGACTCGTGGACTTCAACTCCCAGAATTTCTGAGCCAGCATGGCTCAGCTTGGAAACCTCTCCCTTCCCCTCAGCATGGATGGCTCAGGAATTCTGGGAGTTGAAGTCCACGAGCCATAAAAGAGCCAAGGTTGCCTACCTCTGTTCTAGGGAAAGATCTATCATACGGGGTAATCTTAGAGATCCATTCCAATCTATTAAATGCATTTTAAAAATTATATACAGGTAGTCCTCAACTTACAACAAAAATTGAACCCAAAATTTATATTGCTGAGACATTTGTTAAATGAGTTTTATCTCATTATATGACATTTCTTGCCACATTTGTTAAGTAAATCACTGCAGTTATTAAATTAGTAACATGGTTGTTAAGTGAATCTAGTTTCCCCATTGACTTTGCTTGGCAGAAGGTTGCAAAAGGTGATCAGATGTTCCCTGGGCACTGCAACCATAATAAATATGAATCAGTTGTCAAGCATCCGAATATAAATCACGTGACCGTGGGGATGCTGTAATGGTCATAAGTGCGAAAAATGGTGATAAGTCACTTTTTCAGTGCCATTGTAACTTCAAACAGTCACTAAGTGAACTGTTGTAAGTTGAGGGCTACCTGTACTCTGAACTAAAACTGAATGGCAACTTAATCTAAAAAAAGGACTTCTTTGCTGATCACTCTGCAAAAAATGGAGCCAATGACCTCAGTGGAATTAAAGGCTGGTAGATAGGCTGGTTCTTCAATAATTCTTCTCCAGATAAAGAGAACAGTTCGGATTCCTCAGAAGTGCTGTGGACAGCTGCTCCTCAGGAGAAGACCACAAGATAGTGGTCTCCGGTGGGTTTAAAGCATTAGGAGTTTAAGAAATTGAAAAAAAAACTTTTTTTGGGAATAAATAGCAAAAGGGTGATTAAAATTTTGATATTAGAAAGTGAGGGGTCCTTGATGCTCTCTGAGCTTGGTTATTTTCAGGCAGACATTTCACAACCCAAACTAGGTAACATCATCAGTGTTTGAGAAGAAACCCCACTCCTTATTAGCACTGATGATGTTATCTAGTTTGGGTAATGAAACTTCTGCCTGAAAATAACCAAGCTCAGAGAGCACCAAGGACCCCTCATTTCAATCCTGAGCTACAAATATTCTCTTTCATTGATATTAGAAAGTTATGAATGGATTAAGGGTACAGATAAATCTGAGATAAATTTGGAATTCCCAAGGAAAACTTAGTGGTTGGGGAAAAGGTTCAGCAAGTAGTCTCTGCTGATGCCTTCTTCCCCCCCTTTTCACCCCCCAGAGCCCTGGGGCTGGCTGATATCTGTGGGGAAATTTCCCTCCCCACCAATCCCCTTTTTAATTTTAGGTTTGAGATCAGGACTGATCCCCAGAAAATTTTGTGGTTAAATTCCTATAGGTGGCAATTTTTTTTTTTTTTTGGGAAGGGGAAGCCAATTATCAAGGGATAATCAATCAATGGATTTCTTGTCTAACCTGATAAGCTGAGAGCCACGCCAAAACGAGTCTTCTTCGAGCAGAGACCAAGTTAAGAATGGACTCCACAGGAAGTGGGGGCGTGTCAAGCTTTGGCTACTTGGTCTCAAGAGCAGGCAGACAGAGAAAACCCATCCGTGGATTATCCATCTCCTGTACTGGAGAATATAAAGATTCTTTTCCATTGAAAAAAATGTTTTTTGAAAAACATAGTAAGATAAAGAATTTAAAAATTGGACAGTAAAGAGACTCGAGGGAAGTTAAGATTTTAATTAAAGAAATGCACTCATGGTTCAATTTACAACTATAGAATGAATAAAAAAATTAACATTGGACATATTGAAGTATATTTTTGAGTAATAGATCCACAAATTAATTTTAATAGTGTCTGCCTCTAAAGACAGACTACGTCTAAAAGATATTATGGAAGATGAACAAGTTCTACCTGACAAGATTGAGACTGACTTGAAAGTGGATTTAAAAAAAGACAGGCATTAAGAATGACATGATAAAAAATGTTATATTGGTTAAACAAAAGAAACTGGGTGATGTCTTGACCTGGATAACTTTCTAATAATGGATTTACAAAAAAAGCTTGTTAAAGTTTTGGAAGAATTTTGTGAAAAAGACAAAGAAAAATTGAAAACAAATAAGGTTCTAGTTTCCTTATTTATAGGAACTGAAGATCAAGATTTTTAGAAGTAAAAGGAAGGAATATCAACTTGACTTATTTGATCAAAAATAAATTAGATATGTTTTCTCTGATAGGTCTTAGTGGACTTTTGCTGACATCAGTACTGAAATGTCGAGCTTTATGTATTTGTTTACAGACAAGAGATGGGATATAGGAAAAAGAGATCATTTGCTGTATTTTAACAGAAAGTGATAAGTTACTAAAATTCTTCATACTTGTTGTAATGAAGGTGTGAAGTCACATCTTTATAGATTTCCTTTATTATATTCTTTCTTTTTAATTTCTATTTTCCCCTTTTTTCTTTTTTCCTCTTTCTTTCCTGCACTTTCCAGTTTTTCTTTTTATTCTTTTATTTACTGAGTTTGCATTATTTACTGTTATATTTATAATCCTTAATAAAATTACTATTAAAAGGACATTACATTTGAAAGAGTATACATTCTATACATATCTGTTATTATATACTACTTGTTTGTCAGAAAAATGGTGCTGTCCTGGAAGGCTTTCAGGTATTAAGGGACAATAGGAGCAGATTAAATGAATGTAGCACAGCAGGTATGCAAATACACAATGAAATTAAATTCAGATGTCTGATTTTTTTCTTAAAATATACATTGTAAATAATTTCTGTGCTGGAACTCAACTAAGATTAAAGGTACTTTAGCAAAAACGAACTTCAGTAATAAATGCCTTCAAAAAAACGTTTCTTAAAAAAATGTTCATATAGATATCTTATTCTACATTAAACATGCAGCTGAATTTTTTAAAAAGTTACCAAATGTGTATATATTTAGAAAGCATGATATTATTCATGTAATAGTTTGCATCAATACACTGAAGACTTCATATAATTTGAATACGTGTTTATGAATAATTTGAATACGTGTTTATGAATAAACTGTTCAGAATATTTGCTATATACTTATATATTTACTCAAGGAATTATGTACTTTTCTACCTCCTAGTACTCAAGGAGATTCAGCATGTGGTTGGGCTCCCACTGCCCTCTCTTTATGTCAATGGGAACACTTAGCACACTTTCCTTCAATATACTCCCCACTCAGCACGAATGGGACAGCCTGATTTTTGTCAAGAAAAGAGGATCTGTAAATACTCAGGAACCAAGGCATGAAGGTTTTAAATGTAAAAACTAGCACTTTATCCAAAGCAGCAGTTGTAGCCTTAGTAGTACATTGATAAACGTGCTATTTCTGTTCAACAGATAGGCTATTATATTTTGGACCACCTGTAGCTTCTGAACAATCATGTAAGGTAGGGCCTACGTGGAATGTATTGCTTTAGTTCAACTGAGAGTGAAGAATGCTTGACTGACTGTTGAAAATGCCTCCATATCCCCAAAGTGAAAACTTGGAAAGGCCCCCGTGTCCATAGTTTAACCTGCTCTTGCAGCAGAAGGCTGAATTCAGAGAAACTCCAAATCACACACTAGCTCCTTTAGGGTCAATGGAACTCTATTTAGAATGAACAACTTTCTTCCAGAGATTTGATTTTACCTTTTACTCATCTAGGCTCCAACAATCTCCAGATGCTGAGTGAGAACTTTGATAACACCCAGATTTAACTCGAGATGAATATATAAAATTCATTTTCATCATTACACTGATAATAACTCCCTCTTAACTGACACACAACCTACCCAAGAGTTTCATGTAGATACTAAATAGCATGGGGAAGAGAATTATGGATTTCACATTGAACCATGTTAGAACAACCATGGATGCAGCCTTACTTGCCCCATGGCTGAAGCTCTACTATCTTACATAATGCCTTCTATAAAATCAAATGTATGTAAATTTAACACCAACAGCATTATATTTTACATAATAAAACAAAAGAGTAACTTATTAAAATTAAAAAGACAGATACCGTGTGTATTCTTCTTGAAGTTTACTAGGATCGCTTACAAAAAATTTGACTCTGAAGTTCAAATTGTGGGGTGATCCTCCTAAAACGAACCAACACATTGGATTAGAATTTGATATTTTAGCTTACTTCAGGTTTTACCTAAATTTAATTATAATTTTTATTCAAAGTAGATAAAATATTTTGCTCACTTTTCAACTGTTTCCTAATTGGCTTGTTTGGATCCAGCCACCTCTGAGGGAGAGAAAATATTGGCTTATTATATTTTTTCCAAAACAAAATACGTTTCAAAACAAGGAAATGTTAAAGACTTTGTTTTTGTTTTTGCAGTGATACTGAAATGAGCACAGAGTTCATAAAATACATGGCATATTCATCTGGACAGCCAGATACAGGTAAACACTTCGACCTGCTCTGGAAACCCTGAATCAACACTCACAGATTATATTATATGCAGCCCATTTGGCTAGCAATGCAGGATAAACATAACATAACAATATCTCAAAGTTATTATGCTATAGCTTTGGGGGATGGTATGCTAAAAATTTAAATGTCCCCTAATCTATACATCAAAATGTTTTAAATCTAAAATTAGTCTGTAAAACAACAGCTTGAATCAATGTCAGGCAAGCATATGGAAAAATCCATAAAACAAGATTATTTCAGTTTCTTTCTAAATATATCAATTTAATAAAGAATCCCATTTAACCCCGAAAGAAATGATTTTCCCATTTAATCCCAAAGGAAATTATTGTCCCTACCAGTTTTAACTTCTGGATTAAGAAAGTATATTTTAATATTGAAAATATTAAATATTTTTATTTAATGTAGTCATCTGGAAACACCTGTAATGAACACGTCATATTGGCTTTCTTCTCTACTCCCCATCCCCCAATTTGACAAGAAACCAATTTGGGATAAATTGAATTTAGATGTGTACCTTGGTGATTAGAAAGAACAAAAGGCCACATGTATCCTGTTTAAAATAGTTCTATTTTCTTTAGGAAATTACTCTTGCCTAATTTTGCTTCTCTCAGTACTATGAGCCAGTGGGTGTTACTAATTTGTGTGTGCAATATTTTGAGTGCTTTTCTAGTCAAATAATTTCTAGAACTCATTCTCTGCAGACTCAATCATCATAGATGGAGCTGACATTCATGAAATGTACAATCACTATGATTTGATTTTTATAAAAATCAACAAACTAAATTGCCATCTTTTGGTAAGTAACTTTATGGTACAGAGAGGGGGGGGAAAGGGAGATGGGGGGGGGGAGAGAGAGAGAGAGAGCAAAAAGATACTATTTAACCATAGGATTCTTGGGGGAATTTGAAAAATTACAAATATTACATTAATAAAAATGAGCGAACATGATGGAGAAAGTTAAAGGAGAAAAGTTATTTAGGTTAAAAGAAATTGTAATGAAAATACAGTAGTGCATATCAATATATAAGATGAATATTAAGAATACCAAGAATAATTAGTGGAGAATTTTTTGTTTTAAAATCAAGCTGGTTAGCTTTGTTAAAACTGTTTGGTAATGCAGCAAACCCTTGATTTAACGAATTTAAGTTTAATAAACTTTGGAGGAAACACATAATCTTTCTAGATACTTTTTGTGCACTCGTAAACTCTCATTTTGCATAAAACAGATTATAAAATTCCATTCAGATATAATAGATAATTAGCTAAATTGAATATATTGTACTAAGTCTAGTCACACTATTTAACAAACTCTACACTAGATTTTGATGTTGTTATGCAAATACTTTTTGGGGTGGGATTTTTTTGTTACAAATTACTCTGTGTTTCCTTCCTAATGGTAAATTAAATCAAGCAAGAAAACTGGCAAGACTGAGACAAGAGCAAAATTTAATTATATATATATGGAAAGGGAAAGGAAGGGTCCACTTTGAGAGTAACAAATTATAATTAACCTTGCTACTTTTCTTACATATCCCAGCTAATGCATTTGCCAAAGCTCTTTCATAGTCTACGACGTATTATTCATATAATCTCTCTCATAAGATTACAACATTCTTACCTAAGTGTTCCATTATTTTAAACAGCTGGAGTAAGAGCACACCTCTGGAAGTGCCCATTATGATCTCCATATAACAGCAATATATGAACCATCTATAAGAATTATCTTAGGCTACAAAACTAGCCAACTAAGTTAATTAATGAGATGTTTATTTTAATAAACTCAAAAAGAATAAATAGATATTCCTGATGAACTATAGTAATTAAGAGCACACTATAGTTCTGATTTCAGAATAAATGGTGGTGTCCTAACTGTTCTCAGGGCACTAGGACACTTAGTTTGAGAACTGCTGTGGGTGCCATGAAAACAATGAATGAGACATTAAGGACTGAGTTTGAGGATACCTGGTACAATATAAGTTACAAACAGTGATTTGTGAAACTACTTAAAATTATAAACATAATTACCTTGATTTTCTATTCATTTTTTGCTTATTAAGATTATACTCTTCTTTCAGTTTATTTGAGCACTTTGGCTATGACTTTATCATGATTTAGAAACTGCTTTCATGGTTATTTGCATTTTGGACTAATTTCTATTATCGCAAATATTCATCTACTATTGATAGCATGGTATTAGTCTATCATTATGCATTTATTCCAGAATTTAGTTATAGGTTCTGATTAGACCATTATTAATAGATATCTATTCATTGCCATATTTCTTAGTCTATTCTAGGACAAAATTAAAACCAATGATACATGATTTTAGCGCAGGGAAAAAGTCTGAATGAACTGAGGATTGCATATTGTTTTTCTGTTGCAGTCTCCCATATGTACCCACAAAGGGATTTTATATATAATAAACCCTTCTCTATCCTGGAGTATTAACAAACTATCAGAGCCAAACTGGTTAGATAGATTAAACATGTGAAAAAAATATCAGGAGACATGTTTTCCATAGTCTCTAAAAGAAGCTGTTGAAATATCAATGTTTGGATTCTACAAATTTTGATAATTAGTGACCAGTCTCCAATATTTTTTAAGATGCCTAGAATAAACAGTAGCAGCAAAACACTAGGTATTCTTTGATAGAGCTAATTGAGATTCTTTTAATATCAATTCACATCTGCCTTAAGATCTGAAATATTTCTGATAACGGTATAGACTATGTCAAGAATTGGACAAGATAAGAATCTTCTTGATTTTCATTTGCCTCTCAGGGGCATCTGTTGCAATTTAAAAGGGCCAGAGAATTTAGGAATTTACAGTGAGAATAAACTGAAGATATTTATTTTGTACCAGAAAACAAATGTCTAGATATATTTTATTTTAAGGTGGAAAATAAGTGTAACATGAACAACACATTGCTCATAATAATTTTTCTACACTATAAGCAGGGCTTTTTTTTTTGTCATAGAACGCCCAGAACGGAGTTCCGGCACCTTTTTGGGATGGAACCTTGTAGGGTAGACAAGGCGGGTTGGGTTGTATGACGTGTGAATTCCGGCACCTTTTTTTTTTTTTTTTTACAAAAAAGCACTGACTATAAGCAACCTCAGAATAATTATATATGTTATGATCAATAAAATAAAATCTCAAATGCCAAGAGAAGAGAAAATGGAAAGATATAGTATGGATTACCGGGTTATCAGTAGAATCATCAGCCACTTGTAAACCAAAATAGTCTCTCTCAGTCAGATCAAGATGTTTGAAAACTATATCCAACAGAACTTGCCCCTGATCATGTTTCTGTAGAAAGAAAAACAAAACAAAAAATAGATGACAGATAAAACTAAAGTTTCAACCCAAACTTAACATTCTGCCAGTAATAATTTCCATTAGCCCTAAATAATACAGAAATTTAGGAAGAGATCTCTTTCATTTAGCAAATCAAACCAACCATATACCTAAACAGAATACACAAATTTAAACATGCTCATTATCTTTCAACTCTTTTGCTCGTATATTTTTCATAACAGAATTTCAAGAAAAATTCAAGAAAAATTCTTTTGTATACATTTTCGTTTATATATTAAAAAACTAAAGGGGCAAAGATACAAAGTGCATCCTTTAAAAAAAAAAGATTAAATTCTTATCATCCCAGTCAATGAATTTGAACAGAGGAATTTTATTGCATTTTTCATTAACTCTGAGATTATAGTATATTTTCCTGGTTTATTGAAACAGGTGTTAAACAATTAATAAGAAGTTAATACTGGTTGAACTACAGATATCAATGTTTTAAATAAAGCTTCTCTTGAAAAGAATAATTAAATAAAGTTGCACATGTTGAAATGGTTGTATGTCAATATGCATTTGAGTTAAATCACCTCTACTTCCACTAAATTTCATTGTAGACTTAGTACTTGTAGAACATTTTCAATAGTCTGCCCTACCCATGAGAATATAAACTTGTCTCTTCCTCTTATATCTGACAGGTATGCTGTTTAACCACACCTTTATTTCCTCTGTTCCTTTTAGACCTTCTTTCATACTCTGACCTGCTGGCCAATTTATACATAATTTCCTTTCTGTGCATGTCAAAATTAAATATCCACTACTTCAGTGTCTCTTAAAGTGTTTTGATCCAATTATCCCATTTCTCAGTCTCAAGTGATGTTATTACTACCACAAAAAAAGCAGACTGTTGTTTTACAAAGCGTCTCAGCAGCAGCAATCCCAAACAGGATCATCGACTCACAAACAAGCTATTACATAGTGCTCCATTACCCCCAAATATGTCCAAATTACCCTCCCGGGAGTAATTACCCCAGTTTAAGAACACTGCACTAAATGATGAAACTTTTCGTATGAAAGTACAAGTACACAGTGTTTTCCCTACCCACATTTTTAGTTCTGTGCAATATTTCTATATGACTTGGGGGGGGGAAATACCTTTCCTTTTATGAGACTAAATCACAGGACTTGCTTATGATCAGCAGCAAAGACTAAGTACGTAAGCAATGATAGAAATAGGTAAAATTACTACTTGTTATAACTGGCATATTTATTACATTTAAATTTAATTGCAAAACACACTGGGAATACACTGGAAAATAATAGTAACAAAATTGGAATGTCAGTCTTTGATTTAGAAAAACTGACAGTTTTGCACTATGTTAATGTTGAATCTTGTAATATTTTATTTTATAGTGAATTAAAGTAATAAATATTAGTAACATTAGTTTTCCACTGAAGAATATAAGATTGGGAGTAAATATTATGGTGTGTTATAATCTGCTTTTTGGGGAAACAAAGTGATACCTATTTTAAGTGTACAAAAACATTAAAATAAAAAAAATGTATTATTATGTATATTCTTATTTTAACTTCATTTTATTTGGGAGGGACACTGAGATATTTAATTCAGCAAAGTTCCATTTTCAAGTACACTAGGAGAATTCTGTCAACTTTTGGAAAAAAAATGGCTATATCACTATATGTGCTGCAAAGGTTATAAAAAGGCCAGAGAGAGATCGCGTGAAAGCCCGCGGGGACGGCGAATATCAGCTGTTCTGCGGCTTGAAACCTCTTTCCTCGGGAGAAGAAGAGGTGAGCTTTTTGCACGGGTAGGGGTAGAGCTCCCCTGCACCTCCTTAATTATTTGGAGGTTATAGGATGAGAGCTCCCCCCCGAGCCTGAGGCGTTTCTCCGCATTCCAGGACGCCTTTGTCCTGTTTTTCAGGAACAAAGCAAGACGCCGCTTCCACATCTGCATTTTAAAGAGACTTGTGAGTTAATTAAAAGCAGATGGAGCTGACCAGGAGAGATAAGAATTGTTAATGTTTGGGACTTTAACTCAAAAAAGAGTTAAAAAATTCTTCTCCACCTTTTGATTCCACTAAAACAAAGAGTGGAAAAATGGCGCTGGAGTGGTGTTGTTTTTTTTTTTTTGATTGAAAAGACAGAGTTAACAAAGACTTATATTTGGCAACAAAGTTTAAACATGTATCAGATTTTGGTTACTTAAAAAGCAAGAATCTTTCTTTTTTTTCCCTTTTTCTTTTTGGAATTAGTCCCCCTTTTTTTTTTTGGAAATTGCTGATTTTATAAGAAGTGGTTTTAAATAGACAGAAAATGGCTTCAAAGCGTCTTGGAATCCCTGTGGTTCCTAAAGCTTCAATCTCCTCTCCTGTAACTCAGACTACTAAGCCTATATCACCCCCACCATCTCCTCCACCACCAGCATTTACACTTAAAGATATACAGGACGCTTTGAAAAAAAACAGCACAAGATATTAAAAATGAAGTGGCAGAGCTTTTTGAGAATAAGAACAGGGAGATGAGGGAAGACATTGTTCTTGCATTTCAAGGGCTTGCCGCCCATATCGAACGTATAGATGGAAGGGTGGACGAAGTTGTGGAAAATACTGCGAAATTAGAATACAGGCTTGGTAAAGTTGAAGATAAGATTGATTCAACACAGGATGAAGTTATCATGTCACAATATAGACACATGGAATTTGCTTTGCGAATAAGAGGATTGAAGGAGAATCCACGAGAGGATTTGAGAGAGGAGGTGGCAAGAGAAATTGCTCCTATTTTGGGATGTGAAGCTGAGGAAATATTGAGAGAGATTGATAGCATATTTAGAGTCAATTCATGGATTGCGAGGCAGAGAAATTTACCTAGAGATGTGGTCATTTATTTTTCTAGGAGATCCCTTCGTAATGAAATTATATAGGCTTTTTATAAGCAGAGATTTCAAATTGCAGCTCAAAAATCCTTAGAAAAAGAAAGGATTTTGCTTTTCTGGCTGAGGGGCTTAAAACTCGACAGATTCAGTTCAGATGGGAGATACCTGTTGGAAAGCAGGTTCGCCACCATCTCCACGATCTAAGAGAACAGAAGAAAGATTGGAAGAACAATCTGAAGCTGCAATGTTATTGGTTGCAGGAGATTTACAGTCTGGACCTATGGAACAGTGTTTGGAGGTAAAAGGTGATTCAAAGGAACAGAGGATGACTCGTGCAGCGCATAGACGTAAAGAAAAGGAACAGCAGAAGGCTGATGTTGGATCCATAATACAAGGTTCGACTATTACAGAGCCCATGGGAGGAACAAGACCAAAGAGATCATCAACAGCAGATCTTCAAGCTCTGTTCCAGAGGCTTCAAGCCATTAAGGATGGCAAAGTTTCTGACATGGAATGTTAATGGCTTGAATTCATCACAGAAAAGAAAGTATTTCATTATTTGAAACATCATAAGAATGACGTTGTTTGCTTGCAGGAGACTCATATTGCTTTAAAGGATCAAAAGTATTTGATTAATTCTCAGTTGTGACCACATTTTACAGCTTCTGCTCCAGAAAAAAAAGGGGGTGTAGTTATTTATGTAAGAAAAGACTTATCGGGTAAATTAATTGATTCTGATACACAAGGAAGATATGTTATTATTGAATTAGTATTACAAGGAAAGAAATTTTTATTATTGGATTATACGCCCCCAATCAACAACAAAAACAATTCTATAAGTTGTTACATCAGAAGCTAACTCAATTGGATTATAAATCTGTTATTATGATGGGTGATTGGAATGGTGTTTTAGATTCAAGTAAGGATAAGAAGGGTTTTTTTTAAATCTCCTAATCACGCTAAATTACCTAAAGCTTTTTTTGATTTGAAGGATGATTTGGAACTTAGAGACATTTGGCGGGAACAAAACATTGAAGAAAGAGACTTTACTTTTTTCTCGGACAGGCATCAATCGTATTCTAGAATTGACTTTTTTTTAATCACTACTGATCTTTTTTCTAGGGTTAAGAATGCCAAGATTTTCCCTAGAATATTGTCAGACCATAGTCCTGTATGGCTGGAGTTATCTGTTGAAGATGGGAATAGAAGGACTTGGAGATTGAATGAAAATTTATTTAGATATGAGGGGAATTCACAGAAATATAGAGAATATTTGAAGGAATTTTTCCTTTTGAATATGTATAAGGGTATCTCGGTGTCAATGGTGTAGGATGCTAGTAAAGCTTACATGAGAGGGGTTCTGATTCATATGAATAATGCGCACAGGCATAAACAGATGCAAAAATGTAAAGAGTTGGAAGAAGAGATTAAACTGAAAGAGAAGGCTCTTATTTTAAATCCATTGGACAATAGTTTAAAGGTTTCTATAACTATGCTTAGGGAGCAATTTAATATGTTAATGGCTGATCAGATTGCAACTAACTTGTGGTATATGAAACATAACACGTTCTGTAATGCAAATAAGCCTGGTAGGTGGTTGGCTTATCAATTACGGAAGAAACAGAAGTTAAGGGTTATAGAGAAAATAGATTATAAAGGTAAAGAGGTATATCAACAAAATTTGATTAAAAGGAGTTTTTTAGATTTTTATTCAAAGTTATATGCTAGTGAAAGCATACAAGTTTCAGATATAGAAAAGTATCTACAGGCAGCACATTTTCCCAGACTTTCAAACGATCAACGAGATGAGATGAATTGTTTAGTTACTTCGGAGGAAATCATTTGGGCAATTAAACAATTAAAGGTTAGTAAGGCTCCTGGTACAGATGGATTAACAGCAATCTATTATAAAATGTTATCTGAAGAAATGATAGAACCATTAAAGGAACTTTTTAATAGTATTTTGTTGGGTGCAGAAATACCTCCATCTTGGAGAAGGGCTTTTATATTGTTGATCCCAAAGGAGGATCAAGATCTTAACCAGCCTAAGAATTATAGACCTATATCTCTTTTGAACACAGATTATAAGATTTTTTCGAAAATATTGGCAAATAGATTAATGCATGTTTTGAAGCAATTGATCCATAGTGATCAATCTGGATTTATAACTGGGAGATATATGAAATATAATGTAAGACAAATTGTTAATTTAATTGAGTACTTGGACAAGAATAATCAAATTCCTGCAGTTTTGATATTTTTGGATGCTGAAAAAGCTTTTGATCAGTTAAATTGGCAATTTTTATTGAGAGTTGTAGAGAAAATGAATTTTGGGGAAATTTTTATATGCTCTTAAGGCTATATATCAGTGGTTCTCAACCTGTGGGTCGGGACCCCATTTGGGGTCGAACGACCATTTCACGGGGGTTGCCAAATAACGCAGTCCACCATTTCTTTCCCCCTTTTCCTTAGCTATGCTACTCCCTTTTATTCTATTGGCTTTTGAAAGCCAATAGAATAGACTCTCTTGAATAGTCTAATTCTATTGGCTTTCCAAAGCCAATAGGAATTGTCCAGGCTGTCTCTGCCCTGCTGAGCCCGCCAAAAGTCCCAGTCTGCAAATGGTGCTGCACCAGTTGAGTAGTCCTCGACTTACGACCGGTTGAGTAGTCCTCGACTTACGACTGGTTGGGGGTCACGGCATTAAAAAGGTTGAGAACCACTGCTATATATCAACAACAATCGGCACAAATTATAATTAATGGGAGATTAACAGAAGCATTTAAAATTGAAAAGGGTACAAGACAGGGATGTCCATTATTCCCATTGTTATTCATTTTAACAATGGAGATTTTATTAATTAAAATTCGTGAATCAACTACAATAAAGGGAATAAAAATAAAACAGAATGATTATAGGTTGAGAGCTTTTGCGGATGATTTGATTGTGACTTTATCTCAACCGACAGATTCGGTAAGGGATTTGGTGGAAATCATAACCCAGTATGGGAAAGTTTCTGGTTTTAAAGTGAATAACAATAAGACTAAAATATTACCAAAAAATATGTCTACGAAGGAAAAGGACATGTTAGCTAAATTAACAGGTTTTGAAATAGTGAAAAAGGTTAAATATCTGGGAGTATATATTACAGCTTCTAATGTTAAATTATATAAAAATAATTATGAGACATTATGGGTAAAAGTGCAAAAGGATTTAAATGATTGGAAAATAATACAATTATCTTTGTTGGGGAGAATCTCAGCGGTTAAAATGAATGTTCTTCCAAAGTTTCTTTTTTTGTTTCAAATGATACCTATTTTGAAAAAAGATGCCAATTTGGATGAATGGCAGAAGGGTATTAATAAATTTATTTGGGCGGGCAAAAAACCAAGAGTTAAGTTCAAGATTATACAAGATGTACGGGAAAGAGGCGGACTTAAGGCGCCTAATTTGAAATTATATTATGATGCAGTGGCTTTAACATTGATTAGTGATTGGCTTAATTTAACAAATATAAATATACTTTCTCTTGAGGAATGGGATTTACTATATGGATGGCATGCATATTTAATTTATGATAAAAAAGTAGATCAGGTTTTTAAATCCCATATTTTAAGAAGTGCTTTATTGCGTGTCTGGAAGAAGTATTATTATAGGTTAAATGATAAAACACCAATTTGGGGGATTCCTGGACACGCGATAGAGGGGGTATCCAGGGGTGTGAATTTGGATAGGATTTCTTATAAGGAATTACTTAGATTGGTAGGGAATGATTGGCAATTAAAATCATTAGTTGAGTTAAAGCAAGAAAATATGGTACAATCTTGGTTTCAGTATAATCAATTGTTAGTTAGGTGGAAGTTAGATCAAAAGGCTGGTATTACTTTAATGGATGAGAATTTGGTAAAACAGATTAAAGATCAAAACCAAGTGCATATAAAGAGAATTTATAATGTTTTAATAGAAATGGATTCGGAAACGGAATTAGTTAAAGATTGTATGGTAAAGTGGGCTCAAAATATTCAAGAACCGATTCCATTGGATACATGGGAGGTAATTTGGGTCAGAAATGTAAAATTTACCCAGGCAGAAAATTTAAGAGAAAATTTTTATAAAATGTTTTATAAAAACATTTTAAAGATTTTAAAGAGAAAGATAAAGTTTACTCCATAATTATTTTTATTGGGTGTTATTACAGATTGTGATGCTAAAGAAATTAATTTGATGTTGAATTTGATAACAGCCGCAAGGTTATTAGTAGGGCAATATTGGAAGAAGGATTGCTTGCCTACTATAGAAGAATGGACGATTAAAGTGTCAAATTTAGCAGAAATGGCTAAGATTTCTGCTTATTTGAAGGATCATTCACAAGAAAGATATATTTCGGTCTGGAGAAGATGGATAAATTATATTTAGAATAAATATGGGACTAAAAAGTTTCATTTAGCCTATGAGTGAATTTTAGACTATTATTATGATATTATTATTATTTTTAGTATTAGCATTGTTTAACTATTTGGGGACTGTATTGTTTAATAATTAGGATATTAATTTGTTTATGTTCTCATTATTATTATGTTTACTTTTAATTTGTTTATGTTAAAGGGAAATTAAAGTGCATTATGGATTTGGTTATTTATATAGTTGGTAATGTTAGTTAGATTATGATTATCATATTTGTAACCCTGTATTCAGTTCTGGGAATTGGGGGAGGGAGAGGGGGTTTTTTGGGTGGGTTGATATTGTAATTTTTATAAAACTTTTTAATTAAAAAAAAAGTCAGAGAGAAATCACTTTAGGTTGCAAGGATAGTTCTGCATATGAACACACACCCTGCCAATTTCAACCCATAAGAATTAAAAATTAGATAGTAGACAGGAGTGGGAGGAATAGAAGGGCCTAGGTAATATTAGCATCACTTCCACCCAAATAGGAGGGGCCTTGTTGTTTTAATTCAACAAATGCCACAGACAACTCACATCTTTATATATTCCATAAATACTTCCCAGAGAGTCTCAAAACTGAGCCACACCTTCTCTTTGTGTGCTTCTAAGTAGATGAGCCATATAAGTGTCAGTGTATATGTGCAGATCCTCAGAACACAAGTGTAATATTCCTTCTGTCCTCTTGACATATTAAGAAATGTAAAACATGCTATCATAGAGTGTAATCCTCATGTCTTTAAAATGTCTTAAATTTATTTAACCAGCATAATATAACCAAATAAGTAAAAGAGGAAAAAGACATAAAAAAGGAACAAGACATATTGACTATTAACAGGTTAAGAAATATCTTTCAAAAAACTAAAATTAGGTCAGTATTTTAAACAAGATCAATAAGAATTTGCAAATTGGCAACACTGCAAAGATTCCACTGGAAAAAAGTAATCAACATTCACTAATGAAAAATCAGAAAAGAGACTTGAGAGTCTAGAGTTATGAAGCATCACCCTCCCAAAGAACTGAATTTACTTGACAGGAGAAGATTTTGATTTTAATTTGGAGACAGAAATGCATATTATGTGTATGTGTGTATGTATGTGTACACACACACAGAGAGAGAGAGAGAGAGAGAGAGAGAGAGAGAGAGAGAGAGAGAGAGAGAGAGAGAGAGAGAGAGAGAGAGAGAGAGAGAGAGAGAGACAGAAATCCTATGTAACCTCCCTTTTTATATCTTGTCAATTTAAAGGTGCAACTCTAATTAAAAGCTCTTCTGGTATTTTCTCCCCCTCCCCCATAATAAATATATACATGTAGCACACTTATATATAAATGTGCATAAAAATGTGTGTGTGTGTGTGTGTATCCCCCAAAGATCATATTCCAAAAAAGGGGGGCAAAAGTTAAAAAAAAAAAAGGGTAGTTAAATAATATTTTTTTTCTTCCTAGCATATTCTCCCAAGCAAGGTCCACTGAATGTTTACTAGATCAACTGAATGTTGATGCATTGGTTGTGACTGGAATTGGCCAACTGGCTTGTCACTTGAGCTTGATATTATGGACTAAGAGTGAATTCTCAAAGTCACCCGACCAGCTTTCATGCTTAAGGTGAGATTAGAACTCACAATCTCCTGGTTTCTAGCTTGGTTCCTCAACCACTACACCAAACTGGCTCTCTTATGAAATAAGACATTATATTATTTTATTTTTGATAAAATAAGTATTCTACTTATAAAAATGTTCCCACCATTTATCAATCATTCTCTTGCATACAAATAAACTAGCGTTAGATACATACATTATGCACATATCCTCCACTGTCCTTTCATCAAAAATAAGAAAAAGAAAACTTCATTGAAATAGATTAAGAGAAGATTATGTTGCATATAAGAAAGGCAAAATGAAACTGAGTGAAAATGTGAAAAAGAGAAGAGATACTGGTTAGGACAGGCAAGAAAAAGGACAGAAATCCTGCTTGTCTGTTTCAGAAAGGATTAAAATGCATAAGCAGCAGGGATAAGCTCCACACCTCCCAGATTGCTAGGGAGGCTGATCTTCAAGGTCATCCTCAGCAGGGACATCTTCAGCCATCTGTACCTCCTACTCATTCATGTTTTCAACAGCTTCTTCTATTCTCAATGAATGTCCATCACATATTATATGTGAGGGAAAAATACATAAATAAGATAAATACTGTATGCCTTCTTACAATGCTGTTCTCTTCCTATTATCACCGTTTCCTTACTTCTAATCCTTATTTTGAAATTACCATTGTACCATCAAATTCATATATACTTTCAAATAGATTTTTTTATTTATATATGACAGTAAGAACAAAAAGAAGCTCTTGGTTCCCTAAGAATTAATCATATAAATGTTATCTGTTGTCTATAGAACAAAAATGCAATCCATTATCACTGTGTATTGAAAATAGGAGCCTGAGAAAAAGAAATAACTCTTTGCCTATGACACTTTTGTTAATCTATTGTTGAACAGATTATAGATTCTATGAATTAGAAACTTTAGTACTGATTTTGCTTGCGTATTAATCCATTTTGTGAAACCACTGTGAACAGACTAAAATGAAACTCTATTGGTTTCCATTTTGATTGTTAAACCATCATTTGTATATTAAACTGTTCTTTTTCTTCCTAACAAGATCAGAACAGAGACAGTTGATGTTAATTAACAAAAATATTCTAGAAAATCCCAGTAAAAGAGACAAGAACAAAGACAAAACAATTGTTATAGCATATTACTGTTCTTGTCATTTTTAGTGGTAGATTATCAGAACAGGAATATGTATCATCAATCTTATGTGCTGGCAAGAAGGCAAAAAAAGTCAAAGCAGAGTTTCCAAATCATGAAAACGTAGTATTCCACTATATTCTGCACTGCTCAGATCACATCAAGCACTGTGTCATGTTCTTGGTACAACAGCAATAGCACCTAAGACTTATATACCACTTCATAGAGCTTTGTAACCCTCTCTAAGAAGTTTAAGTGTCAGCATATTGCCCCCAGAAATCTCAGTCCTCATTTTACCGATCTCGGAAAGATGGAAAGCTGAGTCAACCTTAAGCCGATCAGGACTGAGCTCCTGGCAGTGGGCAGAGTCAGCCTGCAAAACTGCATTTTAACCACAGCGCCACTGAGCCACCATGGCTCAATACTATAAGAGGAATCAGAAAAACATTAACAGATGCAAAATACATTAAACAAGAATGATGGGAAGACCAGAAACTAAGTCTTGAAAGGAAAAGAGGCTAAAGAAAGTGGGCAAGTTTAGCCCTAAAGCATGTAAAATGAGTGAGGAATTTAAGAATACTCTTCAGGTTCTTAAAAGAAAACCATGCTTTTGGGAAAACGCAGTGGCTATATTCTATCATCCTAGAGAGTAGGCCACAAAATAATGGTATTAAGTTACAAGAAGGCAGATTTTGTTGACTGCCAGGAAGAATTCCAAATAGTTAAGGATATTTGGAATGAAATTAATTACTATGTAAGAGCTCCTTTACTGGATATATTTAAACACAGATCTCATAGCAAGCGGTCAAGGATGCTTTCATTAGGTTTCCTGTACCAAAGTGGAGGTCGAATTTGATGACATAAATACCTCTCCCAATTCTATTATTCTATTTTGTGTTAAATTTGTTATTAAATGCTTAAAAATGAAATTAATATTGTATTATAGGAATGCTTCTCAAATACTGTACTTACATTAAGTCTGAATGCTTGTACAGTATTATCCAGAAGAAGAATATTGCAGACCACCTCTGTATGCTGTCTATCTCGTGCCAGCTCAGATGCTCGTACATTGTAGGTTCTGCCAGCAGGCAATCGGAAACGCCCAGTCATTACTGTCCGCACAGCGTCTTTAAAAGGAAAAAAATAAAGATTTATTATTTCTAACCTTCTCAAGTTAGAAGCCCAAGCATGATTAAGCAAACAGAAATACGCCTTTTTGAAATGTTCAAATCTGTATATTTGCTGCAAATAAGCTGGAAAAAATTGGTTCAGATTAACTATCCATGTCTCTATAATTCTGGGCATTGTCCAGCATATAAATTTAATAATTATTAATATGTATAAGATCAATTATTTAATCTTAAACTGAAATTTTGTGAAAATGATACTATTTGCTTTATAACAAAAAATCCTAGAAGTTGCACTGATTTTAAACTCAAACCCTTTTGAAACAAAATGACACATGAAGTACAACTTTGAGTAGTGTGCATGGACAAATCAGTGGAATTCTTTTTAACAGATTTGTCCATGAAAATAATTTCATAAAATGTAGTTTATAACTAAATACAATTTTCTTATATTATATTAAATGTATTGACTACAAAAAATTCATAAATGCCAAATTACAAATGTTAAAAACAATGTGAAGATTTTAAAAAGAAGTTTATAATACTCAGGCAGCAATAAAAGATTTATCACTGAAGAAAAAATGTGCCTCATATTTTACTTATACCATAAATTAGTCACTTCATACATTATGACCTTCATAAACTTCAGAATTATCACTTTTCTCCAGTCATAGGATACGATAGTTAACATATCTTAACCTGTCACAAATATAAGCCAAACATGCCTATAGTTCTCCTGTAGAGAATTTATACAGAGTTTAATTTATGCTATAAACCCCTTTATTATACCACATTAACTTATTGGCATGAAGAAATTAAAACTTTATCTGCAAAAAGAATGTCATTAGACATTATTATCATTTTTAACAATTTTTAAATAATTATTTAATTATTTTTCTATGCAAACCACAAGTCTCTGAAATTTATATTTCAGTTATAAAGCTATGAAAATATTTACATAACTGAGGTTGGGTTTTAGTTTTCACTAATTCCAATTTAAGGCTGGACAACAGAGTATTCCATCATACTGCTATTTCAGCATGCATTTCAGATTACTGAAGTTATATTGCTCACTGTGTAGCATCTATTCCTATGTTACAATGAAAGCTGAACTTGTTTGTGATGTGTCATTTAGATTTGCAGATGAAAGAAAAAATTAATTATATGGGTCTCAGTAAACCCTGTTAAATACTATAGTTATAAATTATTATATAGGAGCTGTGGTGGGCAGTAGTTAGAATTCAGTATTGCAGGCTAACTCTGCTCTCACTGCCAGGAGTTCGATTCCTTCAATCTTGACTAGCTAAAGGTCAACTCAGCCTTCCATCCTTTTGAGGTTGGTAAAATGAAGTCCCAGATTGTTGGGAGCATCATGCTGACTCTGTAAATCGCTTAGAGAGAGCTGGAAAGCACTATGAAGCAGTATATAAGTCTAAGTGCTATTGCTATAAAGATGGAAAATTGAAGCTTGGGACCTCTACAATACCTAGGGATATCAAAACACACTACAAGAACTTCCTTAAAGCTATCCATCTCATATTCCTCTATTAATGTACCGTAAATGCCGGCATAAAAGGCGACCCGGCGTATAAGACGACCCCCGTCTTTATAGCCGGGCCGCATTCCTAGAACGTCGTCTTATACGCCGGAAACTACCAGTATTTCCGGCGTATAAGACGACTCGGCGTATAAGACGACCCCCGTCTTTGGCGCCGATTTCAGCGCTTGCGGAAGTCATCTTATACGCCGGCATTTACGGTAATATGTTTCAAATGTTAACACATTTACAAAATGAGGTTTGGTGTTTTCAATTCTTCTGTGAACTACCTACATTTTGCTGTATTTCTGAAGATAAGTGAAGCTTAAGATTTAATGGTAACATTCAACATTGTACCAATGTACTTCTGTTTACATAGGAATATTTTCCCTTCATCTTCTCTCCTGCATAGCTTCTGTATGTTTACTATTCAGCTAGCCAGGGCCCCTCAACACTCTATAGTTAGGAGAACAGGGTGGAGGTGTATCAACCTGTTCTTATTCCACAAATCAATGTCTTCTGTCAGCATCTGCAAAATATTAAGCTAATACATTCACCCTAATGCTTGCAAGAGTTGATAGGTAATACCCATCTTAATTCCTAAAAAAATTACCATTCTAATATAGGTTAAGACAAGTTTTAATCCCTTCAGGCAGGAAATAATTATTGTGCTAGTACACATTCACAGCAACATCATTTATAATACCTATGTTACTTCATGCATATCTTTTATTATTCCTTTTCAATCATTCTCACCCAAGTCTCAACACATCATTAGATAGTTTATTCTTTTTTTATCTCTAAACAACAGAAATTAGCTATTGATTTATCACTGCATCTTTCACCCCTTCTGTACTTAAAAGTTGGATTTTAAAAAGTGCAACTTAAATATGGCCATCGAAATTTATATACCAAAAATGTTCTATATCTAATGTTACATCCAATATTGTGTAATTTCATTCTAGTTTCTACCATTAGCCTTTTCTTCAACCAATTCTTTTCATAGAGGACCTTGGCTTTTCCAAACTGAATTCCAGCTGCTTTGTTTCAGCTGTAGACACAGGTTTGCAAACAATTAGAGAGAAAGAACAGATGCACAGTAGGAAGGTTGCAAGTCACTGCTATACTTTCCAGGGATGTTAGAAAAAAAGTACACTATACTAAAATCTGTCTTTGTTGGAATGATGCCTATGAATATTAGAATGTCTGTCTAGAAAAAAAAGTTAGTGCCAGAAATTCCAAGAGTGCTGTTTAATGATTGTTTAGCCCGCTAAGTGACAAAAGTGAGAAATACTGAAATTATAATTAAAGGTATATAAATGCAAAAAATAATCCCTAAATAGCTAACTGTTTAACATGTTATTTTCTACTATATTTTAAAGATTTTGAGAATTGGTCTATGATTATGCACTTATATCTCCTCTCTTATTTTGCATTATGCATTTTAGTTATGTGACTGAATTATGTTTTTCCATGCACCACTGGCATGGACAATGCTGAGGAGACTGGGTTATCTCCCCGTGTAGATGCATATATTATTATCCTAAGCCAAGAACAAAGTATAGAATGGTTTGGTAGAAGGAACTAACAAGAGCGTTAAACCAGTTGTATCTAGTGACTTTATAGCATTTAGTCAACATGTTTTGGGAATGCTTAAAAGGCTTACAGCATAGCTGAGAAGGGAGAAATGGCTGTAAATGTCTGGTAACATGAAAAAGATGTAATTGCTAGAAGGTAAATATGAAGACACAGATGTCACTGATTTGAAGAATTTTCTACAAAAGTGAACTCCACAGAAGTAACACATATGTGATATTTACAAGAAACAGAATCTAAGTTCTGCAACACTAGCACAACAAAACAGAGAGCTAACATAATTTGCTTGCCATCAATCCTCAAAGATACTGCTGATACTCTGAATTGTGAGCCACTTAGAGAATATCACTGTTTTTATCTAGTTGCTTGCACTATACATAGTAAGAGCATGCATGCCAAATAGAAGTTCACTAGTTGCATCTCATCCCTCTCTTGCCTGTAAATTTGCTTTAGTTTATTAATTCAAGAAGTTCTATTTTTCTAAATATTTTCAAAAAACCACTGGATTTCTTTTTACTTGCAATGGTCAAATATTACAATTTTATTTTAGTTTTCATTTTTAATGCAACTAAAGCTCAAAATATAGTAAATATTTTTGGGATATACACAGAAAATGAAATTTCACTTTTCTTCGAAATACATAGAAGAATGTGTTTTGATTTTATATAGCTGTCAACTGATGATTTATTATCTAAGAATGTTTGTTTTTTAAGAATGGAATGGGTAAAAAGAAAAGCTAATATTTTGAGAAACATGGAGGAGGAAAAGGCAATGCAGAAGAAAAACAGCACAGGCAAAAAAGATTGTTGTATAATCCCTGGATGCACCAGGCAATCAATTTTAATATTCATTAAGATTTTGAAAATACATAACCATAAGCATTATGTACAAAATATAAAAATTATATTCTTGTGCAATGTTAATTTGCTGCTTCCCTACTGAAATGAAATAAAATACTGTAAGATGACACTACAGAAGTACTTAGCATTCACAAAAGGTGGAAAACAGTTATTTGGGGAATATAATAAGAGGTAGCAAAAGGAATTATGTGATAAAAGCCACAAGTTGATATTCCATCAAAGAACTATTTCAAAAGCTGAAATACTTCTCAATTGTTACAAAAGGAACCCTGCTAGGGATAACTCAAATATGTGTATAATTCTTCCTATGTTTTTGTTTCTGAAATGTGCTACCAACATTCAAAGATTAATTAAAGTAAGTTATAAAGATTTTTTTAAACTAAGCTAAGATACAAATATATTACATAACAGAAGTTGAACACACATTAAAAATAGCTTACTATGAACCAGGGGCTGTGATGTTTATTTAAAATGTATACATAAAATGATGTGCTTTTCTTTCACATGACCACAGTATTAAGTGTGACATCAAAACACAATGTACCTGATATTAACTTTGGTTTCTATTAATAAGTTTAAAGGACTATAATTTTCTGAGTAGTTTCAAAATTCACGTATGGGAATATAACTTTTTATTTTATTTAAAAATCAGCACATTTGAATCAAGATACATACAGCATTTAACAAATGCTATTGTGGCAAACTATTGAAGTAACCTGGAAAGGTCTAAGACTTTTTCTTGAGGAAAGGAACAAGTACTGCTGATCTCAGTTATCATGTCAGGCACTATTATTAAACTTCATGTCTCCACAGCTATTTATATTTCCATTTTGAATATGCCTTACGAAATATTAATTTCTATTAACAGTAACTTGTAAATCTAATCAAGCAGAGCATTCTCAAAGTTAATGGAATCTCAGATGCATAAATATGGGATTTAACCCTACTTTTTAAAAAGGACTTTCCATTTCTCTATTTGTCCACATCAGCTAAAATGATTTTTTTTGTAGGATTTTCTAGTCAGAAACAAGTATTTCTGTGATAAGATGATAAAACAGCAACACATTTCTTGCTTTTTTAGTTATCTACTGCCTTGAAATAACAAGTGTCATTGTCCCTACTGCTACCTGAAACTGCAACATAAAATTGGAATAATCTATCCAACACTTCTAGATTTCTACACTTTCTTGTAATAATAGCTTCCCTTCCACCTCTGCAGTCTTGAAGAAGGGGCTAGCTTAGCACCTCAATAATCAGGTACAACAATAGAAAATGAGAAAACACAAAAGGATCAGTGATAATTAAAATTAAACCTTCTATCATTCAAGCTCTATTATGTGATTCAGTTTGCATCTTTAGACATGTTCAACTAAAAGCTACTTTATGTATACGTAAGTTGGACAATTCAACATTATTCACTACATAACATTTTGATGACAATTGACCTGTTTCTTTATATATTATCCTTAATTTGATCTTTGATAATAGATGTATAAACAAATGTACAGGCAATTCTTAATGGACTCAAAACTTAATAGTTGAAAAGAGACCTGGTGCAATTGATAAGAACCTGGGCAAAGAAATGGGAGACAATGAGTTCTAGTCCTCCACGGGAAAACCAGATAAATGACTATGCCACTGGTCTATCTCAATCCAACCCACTTCACTGCTATTGTAGGGAAAATAGGAAGCATCTGAGTTGATGAAAAATAAAGGCAGGATAAAAATCAATTCAAATCAATCAATGGTGCTAGTAACTTGTTTCTCGGTAAAAAGTAGTATGTCCCCAACACCTGGCCCGTGGACAGTGCTGAACTGTGGCCTGTTCAGAACTGGGCAATGGAAGTGGTAGGTGAGCATGTGTGCACGTGTAGACGTGTGCGAAGCTGCATTTGTGAAAGCAGTGCAACGAGCACCCAAAACCATCCTCTCTCCCTGCCTCTGCCGCCCCGAGCCGGAAAAGTTGGAGACAGCTATATTATGTTATCAGTTGTACTGGCAGATGAAGAAAACAGCAACATAATATTCTAGGAAAGTCATTCTTAATTTCTGAGTCAAATGCCTTTTAGGATGGATTTCTGATAAAACACCAGTATAAAGATGATTTTTAAAATACAGGTTTCACACTTCTCACTGATTATTAAATACTCAAGGCCATAGCATGTGTTCTATGGTGAAGTACTGAACAATGAATCTTAAGGCAGAATAAGTTGAGGAAGCATCTTAAAGATGAACCCAGCATTTTTATTGACAAAGAAATATGCTTCTTTGAAAAGCGAAAGAATGACTTAAACTGTTAAACAACAACTTGACATTATAGTCTATAATGTTGTTTGTTCCATAAAACTCTTGTTTTTGATCACTGTCTGTCTGTCTGTCTGTCTGTCTGTCTATCTAATTTTTAAAATGCCTATCTATTTCACACACATTGGCAAGGACCAGATAACTTCTACAGGATGAATATGCCAACTAAAGTGAACAGATGCCTTTGCAAATGACATTGTTTCCACATGATATGTTGAATGATATCAAAAAGTGATAGTGTCTGTAAAAGAAGTAGACAGTTCAGTCTTCCTCAATGGATGAACCAATAGATGTTATTAATGATGCACTGCTCATAGCCTAGGTACATCTTCCAAGGCTAACTAATATGGAGGAAGAGTTTCCGTTTTGCTGACTATTGTTGTGAAAAAAAATGCTCACAAATAAATAAAGCATTTGAAGATAGATGCAATGGATGTTTTTATTATTATTATTATTACAGCCATCACTGTGTTACGCTCCCATGGCCATGTCAAAAGTCAGGCTATGGGTTATATATCCTCAGAAATGTTACACAGGAATAATAAAGAGGTACATATTCGATGGCCCATACAGTTGGAATGTAGCGACAGCACCTTGGGATGGTCTTGCAATGAGTTGCCCAAGTGCTTCTGAATTCCATTCTACTAAGGTGACTCCATGCCCTCTACACTGATGCTAGCACCATATACCACAACAATGACTTTTTTACTGTGCCTATATACTGACTTTCTTCATTCCAGAGGAAAGACAACAGTTTGGTTTCTCTCATCTGTCTCTTTTCCTACCAGAGTCATCAGGTGGTTTAACTTGCTTCTTTTGCTGTTTCTGTGCTGTATATATATTAATACTCCATGCCACTTAGTAGAACTACAAAAGGAAAATATATAGCCTTTAAAAAAAATCTCTTAAGCCTTATAATTCTTGATGTCTAAATGAATTTTGAAACCTGTCTATTAGATACATTTGCAGAATTCAGTAAGTTAAAAGCTTCAATTCAAAATCATGAATAACCGAAAATTGTGCTAATAAAGAAGTTGTCAGCTTCTTTATTAAAGGAGAAAGTTTAAAGGAAAGCTGAAATTATGAAAGCAAGATAATTCTTTCTCAAAAGAAACTTGCTTCTGGAAGAAAACAATATGGCATTATCTAACATAAAATATTGTCAAACATTTAGACAAACTAAATCTTAACTTTGACTGCTATATCCTGGAGAATATGATTCAGTTCAGCTGGCCAAGCAACCTATGTGAAATTGATGTTGAAAATTTGGTTAATAACATTTCAAGCAAATAAGCAATAAACTGAAAACAGTTTATTGAGATCCAAAATGATAAAACACTGTGTTCCAATCAAAAAAGGGAGAAAGAATCATTGAGTTTATTCTGAATGAAAAGGAAAATCAACTCTGAAAAACTGTACTTGTGTTCTTTACAACATATCTGTATGAAATAGCTTTTCAAATGTGCAATTCTAAAATCAAGTTTAAAAACTGACCATAGGCAGAGAATGACTTAAAATACACCCTTTCAAATAAACAGCCATGATTTGAAAAGCTTTGAAAGCTTATACAATGTAAAGAATTGTTTTAATATAATAATTATAAAGTCAACAATCTCATTAATATAATATTGCATTACTATACAATAATAAACAATATTGCATTAAATGGCTGCTTTAATTTTGTGCTGTTCTTCCAATATTTATTCTTTATAAAATGACTGTTTATTCCAATATAATTACTAAACGTATCTCATTATACTGTACCATTGCCTAACTTCCTAATCATTTGTTATATTTTAGTAACAATAACATACCTGAATTTTATAAGCAATGGTAGTCAATAGGAAAGCCATTATTAAATCAAAAGGGGCGTTGACTTACTTGAACGCCTTTTCTCAGCACGGAGATGGATAATCCACGCAGTGGGTTGAGACTGTACTCCTGGCCAATCAGATCAGTCAGCCAAAGTTGCCACGCCTGTCCTGGACCACGACTTCCCAGTCTTGACACGAGCGCAGCCATTGACTGACAGTAAGACGTTTTGGCTCAACTAAATATACCCTATTATCCTAGTCTATAAGGGTGGGTGTGGATTGTCCATCTCTGTGCTGAGAAAAGGCGTTCAGGTAAGTCAACGCCCCTTCTCCAGCACTGGAGATGGATAATCCACGCAGTGGGACATACCAAAGCCTATTGTCCCTTGGGTTGGGGAATAGACTGGTCCCGTGTGTAACTTTGGTCTAGAACCTGCTGGAGAACCCTCCTACTGAAGGAGGCCTCTGCAGAGGAGTACCTGTCGATTTTGTAATGGCGAATGAATGGAGAGGGCGAGACCCAAGTGGCTGCCCTGCATACTTCTTCAATAGAAGTCTGCATGGCCCATGCTGCTGAGGTGGCAGCGCTCCTTGTGGAGTGGGCCGTGATATGCTTGGGGATTTGCAAGGACTCCGCCTGGTATGCCCCAGTGATGCATGCCCTAATCCACCTACCAATGGTAGAGGACGAGACCTTCCGGCCCCTAATGGTGGGGTGGAAGGATATGAAAAGCGCTTCCGAGCGTCGGAATTCCGCTGTGCGCGAAATGTAATGTCTTAGTGCCCTTCGTACGTCCAAGGTGTGCCATTGTTGCTCCAGGGGATGAGCTGGGTTTGGACAGAAGTCTGGTAGGACTATTTCCTGTGATCTGTGAAAAAAGGAGTTGACCTTTGGAATGAAGGAAGGGTCTATTCTTAGGACTACCTTGTCCCTGTGAAAGTGACACAGGTCCTTCCTCGTTGAGAGAGAAGCTAACTCGGATATCCATCGAGCTGACGTGATAGCTACTAAGAATGCTACCTTATGGGTCAGGTAGCGAATGTCACGTTTTGAGTGGTTCGAAGGGCGCTCTGGTAAGAGCTTGTAGTACTCGTGGTAGTTCCCACGATGGATACCTGTGCACGGTTGGCGGTCTGATATTCGCAGCCCCCTTGAGAAAGGATCGTATTAAGGGATGCTTGCCCAAGGATTCACCGGGGCTGGCAGAAAATATAGTTGAGAGGGCGGCGATTTGCCTGCGCAGCGTGTTTGGCGAGAGGTCCCTCTCTAGGCCATCTAGTAAAAATTCTAGGATCTTGGGAACCGTGATCCCTTCGAGTAACAATTCCTGTTTAGAGTACCATGATTGGAAGCTTCTCCACGTGGCCTCGTAGATACGGTTCGTGGAGGGGCGCCTTGATGCCTGTATGACCCCAATTACACCCTGTGAGCAAGCCCCCTTGGCTAAAATTGACCGTTCAAGAGCCAGACGGCTAGTTGTAGCCATTGTGGCTCTGGGTGGGAGATCTCCCCCTGCTTGAGGGAGATCCTCTCCGGAGGAATCCGCTGTGGATTCGTGCGGGAGAGACTCCTCAAGTCTGCGAACCAAGGTCTCCTTGGCCAATAAGGGGCCACAAGGATTACCCTGGCTCTTTCCCGCAGAATCTTGCGTACTACCGCCGGAAGGAGAGGTAAGGGTGGAAACGCGTACAGGAGTCCCCTTGGCCATGGGCTCCGTAACGCATCCGTCTGCTCTGCTCCCCTGGATGGGAATCGGGAGAAGAAGCGAGTTAGGTGGGCATTGGAAGGAGAGGCAAATAGGTCCACCTGGGGAAGCCTGAAGCGGTAACAGATCTCCCTGAAGATCCTCGGGTGTAGTTGCCACTCCGAGTGATCTATTGTTGATCTGCTCAACAGATCTGCTTGGATGTTTGCCTCCCCCGATATGTGGTCGGCCTTTATGGAGGCCAGATTTTGTTCCGCCCAGGCCCCCAGTAGGAGGGCCTTGGCCGAGAGCGAGCGAGAGTGTGTGCCCCCCTGACGGTTTATGTGGGCCTTGGCTGTCACGTTGTCCGTCAGGACCAGTACGTGCCTGCTTTTTATGCTGCTCTGGAAATGCCTTAACGCTAGGTGAATAGCCTGCAGCTCGAGCCAGTTTATGTTGTGTCAGAGGTCCACCGCTGACCAGCGGCCCTGTGTCCACTTGGTCCCCAAGTGGGCTCCCCAGCCGAATAAGCTCGCATCTGTTGTGACTACTACTCTGTCTGGTTCCCTGAAGGGGGACCCTCTGAGGAGGGCTGGAGATAGCCACCACCTGAAGTATGCCTACCCTCCTCCGGGATGCACTGAGTTGCTGTCTCTGAAACGGGAGCATGAACCACTGCAGTTCTCTTGAGTGCAGCCTTGCCCAAGGAACTATTGCTATGGTCGGTATCATCTTCCCTAGCAGCTGGGAGAGGCAGACCAGCGTCACTGACTGACCTGTTTTACGGCTTTTCTTATGCTGCTGAGGCGTTCCTGTGATAGGTACACCTTGCACTCCTCTGTGTCTATGACCGCTCCCAGATGGAGTATTCTCGTAGCTGGGGTTAGGTGGCTCTTTGGAAAGTTCACCGAGAAGCCGTGGTCCTGCAGCAGTTTTATCACTAACTTTAGGTCCGCCTGAGATTGTTGGGCGGACGATGACTGGATTAGAATATCGTCCAGGTAGCACTGGACTCTGACCGGGACGTTTCTTAGGCGTGCTGCCAGAACTGCCAGAATCTTGGTGAACCCCCTGGGCGCTGATGACAGGCCGAATGGAAGTGCCCTGTATTGAAAATGGTGCCCCCTGTAGGCGAACCGTAGAAAGAGCCAGAGAGATAGGGATGTGCAAGTATGCCTCCGTGAGGTCGATCGATGCCAGAAAATCCCCTTTCCTTACGCTTCCAAGGATGGAGCGTAGTGTCTGCATTTTGAATTTGCGGTATTTTATGTAGAAATTTAGCCTTTTTAGATCCAGAATGGCTCTCCAACCCCCCGAGGGTTTTGGGACCACGAAGAGGATAGAATAAAACCCCTGGTCTCTCTGGTTCATAGGCACCGGTTCTACGGCCCGTATGTTTAGAAGATGCTGAACGGCCTCGTTCATGAGCCTTCTCTTTGTTGGGTTCGTGGGACAGGGGGATGGGCGGAAGTGGTTCGGGGGCTTTGAGAGAAATTCTAGAGATAGACCGTGACGTATGGTGTTCCTGACCCATACGTCCGTGGTGGTCTCTTCCCACTGGGGAGCAAACCCTGCTAGTCTGCCCCCTATGGGAAGGTCTGGGTGGGAGTCATCTGGTACGGTGGAAGGGGCGGTTGTTCCCCCGAAAGGGCCGTCTTCCCTGCGTTTGCCTATGTCTTGTGTTCTGTCTGTCCCCCTGTCTTTCCCTATCCTGTCTAGCTTGGAAGGGTTGGGAATTTTGAAAATAGTTGACCCTGGTTTCCGTACGAAAGGATTGTTTCCTTCCCCAGGAGCTGGGTCTCTTGTCCTGCCTTTTAATCATGTGTTTAAGGACCTTGCGCTTGTCCTTGTTCTCTGTCAGGTATGGCGTTAGTGCCTCACCAAACAGCTTTGCCCCTTGGTACGGAGCCGAAGCCAATTTCCACTTGGATTTGGTATCTGCCTGCCAGTTCTTTAGCCAGAGGAGGCGCCTGCTCGTGTTGTTTGCCGCCATTGCCTTGGCTGAAAACCTGGTCGCTAAAAGTGTCGCGTCCGACGCATATTCCGTGGCCGCTACCATTTTGCTGAGTTCCTGGTGAGTGCGTACGTCCTCCATGGGAACCCGGCCCTGTAACTCACGGAGCCAACAGTGTGGCTCTGGTGAAAAAGGATGCGGAGGTAGTCGCCCTGGTAGCCCAAGCTATTGCCTGGTGCGTTCTCCTGTAGTTGGACTCACTCTTTCGGTCCTCGGCTTTAAGAGCCTCAGCAAAATCTCCTGATATGGCCGTGTCCGATATCAGGGGACCTATGGGTTCGTCCACCACCGGCACCTCCAATGTTCCCTCTAGCTCCCTTGCTACGTTAAATAGCTTCCTCTCCGCATTGCTAGGAAGCGGTAGGGAGGTTGGCGCTGCCCACTGTTTCCTTATTGTGTTTAGGAACATGGTCGGGCATGGTATGCGGTATTGAGTGGTTACCTTTTCGGCGAACGTTGGCTCAGCCTCCGTGTCAACTGTGACAGGATCCGCTGGTGTCCCATGTCCCAGATGGGCTGTGGCCTCAGCCTTGTGCAGAATGGTAACAAAAAGAGAAGGGCTAAACAGGCAGCTGAAGGATGGCCCTTGAGGTGAGGTGTCCTCCTCTTCCTCAGACATTTGAATCCCTTGTGACGTACCTGGCTGGTCCAGGTAAGCTTCCTCTGAGACCGACGAGTCTGAGAAGGAGGAGAGATCCTGGTGGTCCTCCGTTTCCTCCCGATGCCTCGTTCTAAGTCCTAGAGGCTTGGCTTTGGAAGTTTGAGCCCTGGCCTCAAATGCTCGGTCCACTGCCTGTGCTATTAGGGTAGCTAGCAGATCCCCCGTCAATGCAGGAGGAGTAACCATTGCCTGCAGGTGCTGTGGTTAGCGTGGTCCTCGGGGTTTCCTGTAACCTCCGTGGCGAGGGGGATCGGGAGAGCGATGAGAATTCGCCTATCCCGCCCTCTGTTTGGGACTGTGATGAGTTCCCTATTGACCAAACGCCCCGTGGGGATGAAGGGAGACCCAGCGGTAGATCGGGACCTATCCCCCCATTCTGCCTATTTTCAATTCTGGCCCTTTTCTGGGCTCTGTTGAACTCTTTTTCTAGGGCTTGGTGTCTTCTGATTGCCTGCTTGTCAGCCTTCTTTGATGACTTCCTTGCAGCCTTTCTAGGGGCTGCAGAGGATTCCGAATCCTCTGAAGCGGGTGCTCCAGAGGATGAAGGCAGGGCTCCAGTGGAGGGAATGATTGCTTCCTCCATTCTCCACTAACGCCGGGCCGCAATAGGGGGGACCCAGGTAGTAGGAGAGCTCCAACTTTGAGTAAGGACAGGCGCACTACAGGGGGCGTCTGGAACTCTGGAGCAGACTCTGCAAAATTGTCAGTTAGTCACTGTGCACGGATAAGAACAGGCACGCTAATGGGGATGCCTGGAACCCGGCTTGACTATGGTGGGTAAGGACAGGCACGCGACTGGGGATGCCTGGAACCCACCACTAAATCCAGAAGCGTACGGGCCACTAATGGGGGATCCGAAGTCCGGAAGGAGCCAAAGGCAACTGAACACAGTTAGTTATGAAAGGTTCTTATTTATTTTGGACTGAAGACACCAAGTCCTGGAACAAGCAGCTATGTGTCTGATTTGAATGTCTCTAAATGAATGATAGATGCTCTAGTACCCTAGTACTGCTTGCCTATTATTTTACTCCAGCGGCTGGACCCAGGCTTCTCAGGGAGCCTTGGATCCCCTGTTTGCACAAAATATGGCCGCCGCTGCCAGGAGACTACTGCGCATGTCTAAAGAAGCAGGAGACTACTGCGCCTGTGCTAAAAAGGCTGCCGGTGCCACGTGCGGTTGTAACAAAGAGCCGCGCGTGCTCCCAGCTGCCCAGACAATGGCGCCTTGTTTAAAAAACCCTGAGCAGCCTGGTGAGTGAAAGAAACTGCTCCTTCGCTCGCCAGCTGTTTCCCGTAATCAATCTCCCTCCCAGCATGCGTCCCCTTTGTCCTCCGTTCCCCTCGCTAATTGCTTGCCTTTCTGTCTTTCTTTCTTTCCTTTTTTTTTTTCAAAAACGCGAGGGTTGCACGAGCTTCCCCGTTTAAGGCGGCAGCCGGCTGCTCCGGCTGTGGGAGGGTGGTTGGGGTTTGGGTGAGGGAGGGGAGTTAGGGAATTCCCCCTTTTAAGTGAGGGTGGTTTCCCCTGTAGGGAATCTGACTTCCTGAGTCTTACAATTTAGCAAGGGAATTTTAGAGTAATCAATTAAATTGAATTAAATTATCTCTAATTAACTTTTAAAGTAAGCAATTTCAGCTACTAGAAAATAAACCCCCCAATGGAAAGGAACTATACCTGCCTAGGAGCCAAAGTTGTACGTCTGTCTCTGTGGCCAGATCAGTCAAGACTGGGAAGTCGTGGTCCAGGACAGGCGTGGCAACCTTGGCTGACTGATCTGATTGGCCAGGAATACAGTCTCAACCCACTGCGTGGATTATCCATCTCCAGTGCTGGAGAACGATACTGTGAATATAAAATAGCCCTGCCTCCGATGTATTCAGGGTCCCAGTCAAGAAAGGTTAAAGAACCCTCAAAAATCAAGCAGAAATACCCATTTTAAATAAATTTGGCTATCTTAGATTATAATATAGTTTGTCATTATAGTTTTGCTATTAGTTCAGATGAAGTAGCACTATAGTGATAAGGTACGTGCCATATGGGGATTAGTTTTAGGTTTATTATAATGGATTAGTATTTCTCTGTAGCAGAAATCACACAAAATTCCTTGTAACCGAAACCTTTTCAGAGAAATCAATTGCTCAAAGCAGTCTTCTGTATAAATGGTTACGCTTATATGTTACCTAAAACATTTTTTAGATTAACTAATGTTATTAATAGTGAAGGTTATTACTTTAAGGCAGCCAGTTTAAAATCTGGGTTAGTCATCTAAATTTGTTTCAAATGTAGCAGCCAATATGCTTCCTTCATGAAGCTTTATTTTGATCCCCAAGTCCATTCTCCACCTGCCATCTAATTTCAACAGCAAAATATTGAGGAAATTTGTCAAGTATATATTCCTTATTTACATTTTCCTGTCTCTTGTTTGATGCTCCACGAGACTCCCAAAAGTTATTTTAAAGAAGTGGGCAACACCTAGATATTATGGATTACTTCACTATCTGAAGATTTCTTGAATTAAATCAGCACAATATCAAAAAGTGTTTGATTTCTAGTCTTATTAACTTAGAATCCCACGTGTTGTGTTTTATTATAGAAAACTCACTAATCTAAACAGTGTAAGTGGATAGTTTACACTTAAACAAAATGTCAGATGAGGGAAAAATACTTAATTAGAAATTGATTTAAATATTTGAATTCTTCAAGGGATTTCCCCCCTAATCTCTGGTATCTTTAACAATTTAACAACAGTTACAATTTTAAACAAAGTTTAAGCAATCACAGATGATGGAAAACTGAAGAGCTTTATTTTACCTAGATGAATATTTATAAAATATAGTGTAGAATTTATTTCACATGGTGGACCTCAGTAAACTTCTTACAACTGATAAACCTCTTTTTTTAATGTGGGGAGGGGGGAATTTATAGTTGAATCCCATACATTTATTTGGAAGCATGTTCCACCATATACAATGGGACCTACTTTAGAAATCAGAGAACTTTAGATTTGCACTCGTAATTCCTAGAAATTAAGGAACTGAAACAAAATATTCTAATGAGGAATTTATGCCAAATCTTTAGTGTAGAAAATTATCAAACATATATTTAAAATATTACAGATAGCTCTTCAAAAAAAGAAAGATTTGAAAGAATGTCTATGGAGATTCTCAGTCATCCAGGTCATGGTTGTCTCAAAGTTGCTTTTTCAAAAGGCAGCTTGAACTGTCTTTATTTTTCCTTGAAGATGTTTTGCTTCTTATTCAAGAAGCTTCATCAGTTCTGACTGGATTGGGGGGGGGAGATAGATGAAGCTTGGATGAGAAGAAAAAAACAAAAGGCCATTTGAAAAAAGCATCTTTGAAACAAAGATTTGAAAAGTTATTTTCCAAATTCATTACCGTACTATATTTCTAGAAAAGCACTGTAATTACACATTTCAATTTCTTTCTCTGGTCCCATTCCAAAATTACTCAAGAATAGACAAAAAGTTTGCAAACGGTTATAGAAAAATTGCCTTTTCCACCATGTTGTCAATTCTACTGCTTACCTGCTCTCATCAGCATCAGTGCAACCTTTTCTGAATATATAAAAGCCCACATCACTATTCACATTTCCCATCTTATATGCTTTAAGAGGACATGACAGAAAAATATCAGTTTCAATTTCAATTTATTATGGTCAAAGATCAGCCATTATAGTTTCACACAATATCTGAAAGAAATGGGCTGATTATCCTATGCAATCTGTATGACCAGAAAGACTTATTATTTGTCCCAGCAAACAAATATATTATGGAAAATAACCTAATCTTAGACCATTTTCCACTGTGATAATAAACAAGGAAAGAAAGTCTCTCTCAAATCAATTTCAAATCTAAGTAACTTTTTTGTCTAAGTATTAATTGCAGATCTTAGTGACCAATGCTAATATGAGAAGTTGGTTATATAATTAACCAATTAAATGACTTATATATCTTATATAGTTAGCATTAATATAAATCTACATGAAAAATATTCTCCTAATAATTAGTTGTTACCATTTCAAGTTTGATCTTAACAAGATAGAGGAAAACTCACAATGCTTGTACTTCAGGAAGAAGGAGATTTTAGTTGTACAAACATGGCTCTACTAGGTAGGCCAGACTAAGAAATAAACTCCACAGGAAGGTTGAAGCTCCTTTAACTGAGACTGGTTATAACAACAGAATCTTGAACGATTGTATTGTATTTAATCCTACTTATACTTCAGTAAATTAGGGAAATAGCTGCCTGATCTGCTTCTGAATGTTATTCAGACATTCTGGTTTTAGAAAATGCCTTGGCAATAGAGCTTGCAGAAATGCTTTACTAAACTACATATTAAGATAAACTAGGACTACATATATTAAACTACAATGTGGCTTGTTTAGTTTTGTTTAATGCAGTGTATGAACCCAACTTTATTCATTATGCTTTATGCTTTATGCCTCTACACTGTGAACATAACTACCTCTCTTAGTTTTTTTCAATAGAGTATATTTTAAGCAAAGTGTAAACATAATAAAATGTTTTAATCCAGCTATGATTCACCACTGTGCTCAAACTGAGATAATGACTAAAAAGTATAATTTCCTACATAATCTCAGAATGTAACACCTGCCTCAGAAACAATTCTAATGTAATTAAAGACAATGGCAAAGAAAAAACTGATTGTTATTATGAAAAAGTTGGATTGCAGGGAAGTAGCTCTATTTTTACCACCACATTTATGGAACTATATCAGTGGTGGCGAACCTATGGCACGGGTGCCAGAGGCAGCACTCAGAGCCCTCTCTGTGGGCACGTGCGCTATTGCCCCAGTCCTAGGCCTTCAGCTGGGTTTTATAAAACCTTTTCGCTTTACGCCTCCGCCACCGTATGCAAAAAAAAAGGTTCAATCAGTCAATTTTAACTTCTCGCAGGAAAAAAAAAAGATCTTGCAAAGTTGGAATTGATTGATTGAACTTTTTAGTCCCACCCAGTCTGGGTTAGTTACCACTGCAGCCACTCCCACCCAATGGGCCACACCCACCCGGCACTCGCAGATGCATAAGTGGGTTTTGAGTTGCAGTTTGGGCACTCATTCTCTAAAATGTTCGCCATTACTGAACTATATCTTCAGTTGACATGATAAAAAAATCAGCAAGAAATATCAACATAATAAATTTATATCTTAGAGAAATATTTGTATGACCCAATACTCATGAAGATATCTCAAGAGCTTCAACTGGACATTTTGTATTAATAATCTAAAATAGAAGATCAGACAATCCTGGCAATGACATTGTTTCAAACACTATTGAAGCATCTGGCCTTATTGTATTTACTGTATATGCCGGCGTATAAGGCGACTTCCGCAAGCGTTAAAATCGGCGCCAAAGACAGGGGTCGTCTTATACGCCGAGTCGTCTTATATGCCGGAAATACTGGTAGTTTCCAGCGTATAAGACGACGTTCTAGGAATGCGACTCGGCGCCAAAGACGGGGGTCGTCTTATACGCCGGGTCGCCTTGTACGCCGGCATATACGGTATTTTCAAAGCATTCAAGTTATTCTATTGCAATGGTAAAAAATAAGCAATGAAAAAATAATCAAATTTAGAGAAACTTTTCTATTAGCAAATATTGATAAAAGAATTTCAGAACACAGCACTTTTTAAAGTAATTTGTAAAATCCAATTCTATATTGAACAAAGTGACTAGCCCTTATCAAATTGGTGAAAGTATCACAAACAATTATGGAAAAGCATCCTTCTTGTGGAAACAGGTACACCAAGAAAAAATCTCCCATTTAACCATCTTCTGGAAACTGTTAATGTTAATTAGCTAGGCTATGAGTTTGTTTTGTTTATAATCTGGAACAAATTTTAGTATTAGTATTACATAACATATCTGTGCATGAATTGGTTTGAAGGTGGAGAAGATGGAAAAGTAAGATTTTATCTTTGAACTTCTCCAGTGCTCATTAAAAAGTCAGGTACAGTATTTAGATTACCAGAACTATGTTCTAGCTGAGGGGTAAGAAATGTGATATTCTGACTATAATTCTCATAACAGAGAACATGAGACATAATAGAAATTGTTCCAGAAATAAATCAGCAAGATTAGATTGTTACCTGTTTCTTAGTCTAGTTTCCTTGCTTGTTTATTTTACTCTAGAATTTTATTTATATTTCACATTTCTTTACCAACCATCTCCCTCAGAGAAGGGCTCTGGGCAATGTATAATGTAATAGCTGTCTTCTTGAAAATATTGTCAGGAGGAGAAAGACAGCGATGATCAGCTGTGGGCAGTGGTGTTCAGGGCAGTCAAAAGGGCAGAGATGGGTTGGGAGATAGGCAGGTGGTGGGAGTTTGAAGCGAGCACAGCCAAGGCAGGAGAAGCACTGTGAAGCTTCTTTATAAACTGCTGCATTTTGACTTCTACTGTGGTGAGAGCTACCTTAGGTTGCCTAATTAATTTCTGGAGTTCTCAGAGGCTTCTCTCAGCCTCCTGCATTCTGCTGTCAGGCTGAACTTGCTGAGATAATCTGGCCTGGGCAAATTGGTGGGTGTTTGAAATCTTCCCTGCTTGTAGATGATTTTCTGGAAGGTGATGTCCAATTGTCTGGAGATCTTTTAAAATCGTTTTCCAGATTTACATACATCTAATATTTTGCCTTCTTTCTGTAGATCAGAGAATTATTTCAATCTATACATGTGATACTACACACTTCGGCAAGAAAAAGCAAATCAAACTAAATTCCTAAGGTTTAAGTAAGACAAATTCCTCCCAGATCTTTTCTAATAATGTTCTAATCAACTTGTACCAAATCTGGTGCACCTGATTTTAATTTTGGGTATTTGAGACAGTGATAAGTGGAGGGGTACTAAGTTCTCACAGAGGAATAACCTTGAGGAACAGGGGAAATCGCAACCATGACAACACATAAAGAACTCCCTTTATACAATACTGTATAAAGGGATGAAGATGGGAAAGCACATTCAGACTGGCAAGATTTGGTTACTTTAATCTTATAATAAAAGTAGTATTAGCATGTGTGATTTCTATGATTCTACATACCGTATTTTCCGGCGTATAAGACGACTCGGCATATAAGACGACCCCCGACTTTTGAGAAGATTTTCATGGTTTAGAAAGTCGTCTTATATGCTGGAAAATACGGTATGTTCAGGTAATCCAGAATGAATTTATTGGTATTACTTCTTATCTAGCCCATAACACACAATTACTGGCATTCAAAGTATAAGATAAGGTTACTTATCTATACTACTAATTTACTAATCATTATAGTAATTTCAATTTTACTGTTTTACATGGAAAAATTTAACAAGCAACAACTAAATCCAAATTTGAATTATATTTATTCTGCAATTACATGCTTTCAATAGAGCTGTGTATTACATAGTGAACTGCAACTATTAAGCAATATAGAAATAATTATTTAGTTTATTGCATTTACAAATGTTACATGGTCACTCTTTTAAATCAGTAATTCTGAGTTACTAACCCATTTACAAAAACAAAAAATGAAACAAAAATAAACAAAGAATAAACAAAACAACAAAACAAAAATAAACAAAGAAAAAACTGAGCAACAACAATTAGCTGTATATGGGGCTAACATCCCAGTCCTAATATCTGAGAAAAAAGCCAGATCTTAAACAGCCTCCTGGAAGGCCAAGAGTATTAGGACCCTCTGCATCTTGAGGGGGAGGCTGTTCCGCAAGTCTGGAACTGCCCATTCTTGCAGAATGATAGTGTTTAATAGAGGGGAGCATACCTATCCTGTGGGATGTGGTTGAATGGGCAGAGCCCTCAAAGACAGGAAATTCTGTAGGTAATGGTCAAGTGCCATGAAGGTCTTTAAAGGTGACCAACGCCACTTTTAAGGAAGATTGGAAGCCAATGTGGCTTAGGCATTGCACAGGGGAACTCTGGAGCATCCAAAATTGGACGTGCTACTGTATTTTGGCCCAGTTAAAGTTTCCAAGTGTTGTTCAATGCAAGCCCCATGTAGGGCACATTGCAGTAATCCAGTCAGAAAGTGATTAAGGAATGAGTGATAGAAGCAGAGCTTTCTATTCCAGAAATGAGTGCAACTGGTGCATAAGATGAATCTGTGCAAAGGCTCCCCTGACCATAGTCACTGCCTGCCATGACTAAGTAAGTAAGAGCCATGAGTCTAAAAGGACTCCCAGATAACACATCAACTAAGTCCAGAAGCATGCAACTCTATCAAAAGTTCCAACTCCATCACCCGGGGTGATTTTTCATCTTTACATGCATAAAAATAACACAGATTACATTGTCATCTTTACTTCTATAAAATAGATATATGCCTTATAACAGGTTGGTTGAATTCTCTATACGGGTGACTATATTATGTGACTCACATAATATTTTAGCACAATACAAGAACAGCTGACATACCTGAAGGGCTAGGTACATGCCTGGATAATAACAAAGATAAATCTACATTCTATAGAACAGACTTAATCCATATATATATGCATTTTTAAATGATCAAGTAAGCATTACCAAAGCCATAGCTTTAAAATAATTATGCATTTAATTTGAATCCAATAAAATATATAGAGTGAAAAATTTCTAACCAAATCTATAAACATTCTATACCCAACTTTTAAAGTAAAAAGAGCTAAAAGACAACAATTTTTACAACAAATTTTCTTTGTCCCATCAAATACCACTCACAAGGGTCACCACCTTAAAAAAAATACAGAACAAACGTCAATAAAGTTCAGCAGCACTAGCAAAATGTCACTTAGTCTAAAACAGCTGCATTATTAGTACTATTAATACCACAGAAATTTATCCTGGTATTTATTTTAACCGGCATTATAGCAGAGTCAACATAATCAATGAATAAAACTGATTCCAGTGTTATTATGTAGTGCAGATAGTAATATGATTTGGGCAATTTTCTTAGACACGAATACACAGATGTATACAAACACACATAGCACTAGTTATTTGAAAATAAGGCAGCATTTCATTCTATATTAAATGCAAATACACAAATATTATAAAATACTGTATTTACAAGTAATGTTCTCCCATTATAAGCTTTCTCTCAATTAGTTAAGCTATTTTATTCAAGCCAATTAATAAAAAATGTAACTAGGATTAAATAGTCAATTTGCTATGACAACAAGCTGGTACCATTGGAGCCCCTTTCGTCTTCATTCATATACCATAATGAGTAGAAGCTTCCAGTAAAAAAAAAAAAACCAGGATAACTAAAAATCATATTTACTTCAAAACGGTCAAAAATATAACAATGGCACAAAGATTAGTAGCGTTTATATTGCATTGCCCCTCTTGGCAAATAAGAGAAAGTTGTTCTAAATGTTAATTACAAAATTTACATTCCATAAATATGTACTCAGAAGAATGTCTTATTGATTTAGTGTTGTTTACCTGAAAGTAAACTTTAAGCCACGCAAATAAAATGATTAGCAGAATTGCACCTTAAGTATATTTAAGTCTAGTAGGATATAGTTCTGTGAGAAACTCTTTAGAATTTACTGATTATTCACTGATGAACTGAACTAAATCATTAAATTTTGGATTTATTACTACAAATAAACTTCAGTCACAGAAAAGTTCACAGAAAGCCAAAATCCTAGAAAATGCACTTTCTCTCCTAGTTAAGAATTTAGCCTCGTAATGATACCTATGTAGCAGATAGTAATTTTATAAAACAGAAGTGTGCGAACATTATAAAACTGACTTACATTACAAAATGTGTTTCATTCTTTTGCTTAAAAAAACAAGAGATTAAAAGAAGAATGAGTAACAAAATACTGAAAACTTTTGGAGAGCTAAATATAGGTAAAATCCCTTTCCAGGAATATGAAGAACCCCCAAGACTTGCAAAAATTGAGTACTATAGACATATCTCTTCTGTATTTTTCAGGGAAAACAAAATAAAGATCATCTGATATAAACATATTGTATTAAGTTATAAAACATATTAAAAGCTACTGAGAAAACTAGCAGAAATTGATTTTATTAAAACAATGATATCCAATTTCCTTTATTATGCAATGTCTGAACATCTTTTTCCCCATTTAATTATGAAGTGTGAAAGAAGATATGCCACCATGTATTTACATGACAGGATTTATGTTCTGAATCTTTACCTATGGGAAGTTGAGCCAACATTTCAGGCTAAAGTTGGTGGTTATGTAAATACTCAATAACTTCACACTTCAAGGCCACCAAGTACAGCACAATCTGTTAATTTGTGAGAAATATAGGAAGAAAAGGCTGCAACAGGTATAAGAAACACATCTCACACTAGCAACATCCAATAAATTGTTTTGTTTTACTTCTTTCTTGAATACAATATTTCTTAACTAGCAACACTATGACTGTGACTGTTCTGTTAAGCTCGGGAGGGAGGGAGGGAGGGAGGGAGAGAGAGAGGGGGGGGGAGAGATCTTTACCATACCTAGCTATTTCCATTTTTATACTGAATAATAAATCTAACAATTCTTTGCAATATCTGAAAATTAATTATGGCTTTTAGTAATTTCATAAATTGACTTTATTTAAAATGGAGATGAAGGAATAATCAATATGTCTATCTTCAGTTAAAAGAAAGAAATTATCAGAAGTCTTCCAAAGTCAGTGGTTTAGGGGACATATCTAAAAATCTATTTTTTATATTTTTTGCACACACCTTTCCACTCTTACATATTATTGTAAGTGAATTTGCTTTTGTTCTCTAATTGTATCTTCTTCCTAATCTTTATTCTAATTTTCCATTCTTTTAAAATTCTATCTTCCCCATTTCAATTAATTAATTCACTATCAAAGTCTCACCCTAAACATAAGTGACCTTATAAGTGGCCTTCTAAATTATTGAATTGATAGCCAACAAATTTTACTGGGCATACTGGCTAGACCAAATAACTACACTTAATTGTTTAAAATTTGGTTGGTGCAATCACATCTTCAAAAGTAATAGTGTCTCAAAACACAGTATCTAGACCCATTTTTTAAATCTCAGAATTTAAAGAGCAAAGTTCCAAAATTCCTGTATCTCTTCTGTGAATCTAAGCAGATTTCATCCCCTCAAAAGATATTACAGGTAATCCTCAACTTACAACCATGTAACTGGCATGTATTTAGGACAGTTGCACTTGCATGAGGTCATGTGATCACCATTTATAACTTCCCAGCCTGCTCTCACAGCATAGTACAACCTTTTCTGGATATTTAAAAGTCAAGCAAAGTCAATGGGAGAAGTCAGATTCACTTAACAACCTCATAATTCACTTAAAATGGCAGTGATTTGCTTAACAACTATGGCAAAAAGGACATAAAGTAGGGCAAAACTCATTTAACTGCCTTGTTTAGCAATGAAAACTTTGGGCTCAATTGTGTCGTAAGTCGAGGACTGCCTGTACTGGTCCTAGACCTATAAATGACATCCCATTCTAAAATAAAAATAAGTTGCAGGCTGAGTTTCTTTTCTTTTCTAATGAATACATAAAACTTCAATTTTTCAACCTATTACTCTGGGTTGGGATCTCACTAAAATTTGGCAGTTAAAATTCAGCCCAAACAGAAATGGGGCGTTGGTCTTACCTGAACGCCTTTTCTAAGTATGACGATGGAGAATCCACCAATGGGTTAACTTCGTCTTCTGCCCGTAGACTAGTTGTCCAATTTTGCTCCACCTCTCCTCCTGCGCCCTCCCTTCCCCAGTCTCGACGAGGCGAAAGCTGTTTGGCTATGTTTTCTTGTGTTGACTCCATCCTCTCCCCTCACAGGACCTGACCGGCCTCAAGGGTGGGAGTGGATTCTCCATCGTCATGTTGAGAAAAGGCGTTCAGGTAAGACCAATGCCCCTTCTCCAGCATGACGAGTGGAGAATCCATCAATGGGACATACCAAAGTCTCACTGTCCTTGTGGGTGGGATGCTGTCTGGGCCTGTGTCTCACTCTCTGATACTATGCACTGGAGTACCCTCCTGCCAAAGGAGGCCTCCGCAGATGCGAATCTGTCTAATTTGTAGTGTCTTATAAAAAGGGAAGGCGACGTCCACGTTGCCGCTCTACATATTTCTTCAATCGAAGCCTGAGTTGCCCATACTGCTGAGGTTGCAGCACTACGCATGGAATATGCAGTGATTTGTCTGGGGACCGTCAAGGACTGTCCCCTGTATGCCTCCGCTATACACCTTCTAATCCATCTACGGATTGTGGATGCAGTGACCCTCCGACCTCTTGTATGAGAATGGAAGGAGACAAACAGTCCTTCCAATTTACGGAAGGGTGCCGTTTGCTTGATGTACTGCTTTAAAACTCTGCGAACGTCTAAGGTGTGCCACTTGTGCTCCAGTTCATGGGACGGTTTGGGGCAAAGGTTTGGTAGCACCACCTCCTGTGCTCTGTGGAATAGGGAAATGACCTTTGGAAAGAAGGAGAGGTCCAAACGTAACACTAACCTGTCCGTGTGGAAGGTACAAAGGTCCTCCCTCATTGACAGGGCTGCTAGTTCTGAGATGCATCTTGCTGAGGTAACAGCGACTAAGAAGGCGACCTTAAGAGTCAGGTACTGTACGTCACAGGTCCTGACAGGCTCAAATGGAGGTAAGGTAGATCCCAAGCAGGGTATCTGTGTACCACAAGTGGCCTACTGTTAGATGCGCCCTTTACAAAGGATCGCACCACTGGGTGTCTGGCTGGAGTTTCGGAGTTGCCGTAGGTAAGAATGGTTGATAGGGCAGCCACCTGTCTACGAATTGTATTGGGTGCTAACCCCCTATCCAGACCTTCTGCTAGGTAGTCTAAAATATCTGGGATAGAGATGTTGCATGGGTCTAGTTGTTGCCTGTTGCACCAACCGCAATAATTTTTCCAAGTGGAATCATAGATCCTGTTAGTTGTAGGCCTTCTATAGGCCTGGAGAGTCCTAATGACTCTTTGTGAGAAGTTGTCTCTTTCTAGTAGACTCCGCTGAAGCGCCAGGCAGTCAATTGGAGCCATTGTGGGTCTGGATGTAGCAGGGATCCCTGGCTGAGGGAAATTTGGTCGTGTAGAATCCTCCACGGTGGAGATGTAGATAGGTTTACGAGATCAGCAAACCACGGCCGTCTTGGCCAGTGTGGTGCAATAAGTATCACCTCCGCCTGTTCCTGCAATATCTTCCTGATGGTTGCTTGTATCAGAGGAAGAGGTGGGAATGCATACAGCAGTCCTTTCGACCAGTGGCCTTGGAGTGCATCCACTCCCTCTGCTCCTGGTGTCGGAAAACGAGAGAAGAACCTCAGAAGCTGAGTATTCTTTGGACTGGCAAACAGGTCCAACACTGGATGGCCAAATCTCTCTGCTGCCTCTCTGAAGAGGGCAGGGTGCAGGCTCCACTCTGAATGGTCTATTGTTGTCCTGCTCAGGAAGTCTGCCTGGCGATTGGCTTCTCCTGAGATGTGCTGGCCTTGATGGAGGCTAGGTTGTTTTCTGCCCAGGTTCCCAGCGCTTGTGCTTCGTTCATGAGGGCCCTGGATCGCATGCCTCCTTGTTGGTTGACATGTGCTTTGGCTGCCACGTTGTCTGTTGAGTATGAGCACGTGTCGATGCGCCACTGCGCTGCGGAAGTGACGGGGGGCCAGGTGTATGGCTCTGAGTTCTAGCCAGTTTATGTTGTGCTTTAGGTCTTTCTTTGACCATTGACCCTGTGCTAGCTGTGATTGCAGGTGTGCTCCCCAGCCGAATAGGCTGGCATCTGTTGTAAGAGTGACTCAGTTGGCTTCCTTGAACAAGTGTCCCTTCCCCATCACTGGGGAGGACCACCACTGGAGCGACCTCAAGACCTTTGGTGGCACCTTCACTCTTCGGTTTGAGGAGCCTATCCCCACTCTTTGAAACGGAAGTAGGAACCACTGGAGCTCTCTGGAGTGTAGCCTTGCCCAAGGTATGATTGCGAGGCATGACACCATCTTTCCTAGCAGCTGTGAGAGTATAGCCAGCGTTGAGGACCGTTTCCTTCGGATGAGCCTGACCAGGGTTCGAATGCTGTGTTGACGGTCCTGAGAGAGATGGACCATGCACTTTTGTGTGTCTATGACCGCTCCCAGATGAAGAAGATGGTTTGAGGGAACGGTCTGACTTTTCTGAAAGTTTACTGAGAACCCGTGATCTTGAAGGGTTTTCAGAGTCAGTGCCAGGTCTGACTGTGCTGTCTGAGCCGATGAGGATTGGATGAGAATGTCGTCCAGATAGCATTGGATGCGCACCAGAATTGTTCTCAAGTGCACGGCAATTGTTGCCAATACCTTTGTGAACACCCTGGGAGCTGAAGAAAGTCCAAAAGGTAGGGCCCTGTATTGGAAGTGTTGACCTGTGTGGTAGAACCTGAGGAACCTCTGGTGATCCGGAAGTATGGGAATGTGAAGGTAGGCCTCCGTCAGATCTATGGACGTCAGAAGGTCCCCCTTCCTGATGCTTGCTAATATCGAGCAAAGGGTTTGCATTCTGAATTTTTTGTACTTCAGGTGTCAGTTCAGACTCTTTAGGTCTAGTATTGCTCTCCACCCCTCCAAATTCTTTGGGACTATGAATAGGATGGAATAGAATCCTTGTCTGCACTGATCTCTTTCTACCGGTTCTATAGCCTGAATGTCCAGGAGGTGTTGGATGGCCTCCTTAATGAGGTCCTTCTTGATCAGATCTTTTGGAGATGGGCAAGGAATGAACTGGTTCGGGGGTGTTGAGAAGAATTCTAGGGATAGGCTGAATCTGATGGTATTTAGGACCCAGAGGTCCGTGGTGGTGGCTTACCATTTGTGGGCAAAAAGGGCTAGCCGGCCACCAATGAGGGGGCCCCTGGGCCGTCACTTGGATCTGCGCTAGGGATGCCCCCCGGCTCCTCGAAAGGGCCGTCTTGCTTGGGCCTGTTGTCTGAACCTGTCCCTGTTATTGTTTCGCTTACCTTGACGGTCCGATCTGGGCTGATAGGGATGGGAAAAGGTCCCCTGATCCATGCCTGCATCAGGTCAGAAGGCCGGTCTGCGGGAATAGGAGGGAGCTCTCCTCTCCATCCTCTTTGTCAGGGGGGCCAGGATCTTGCATTTGTCCTTATTTTTAATTCGGTAAGGGTCAAGCGCCTCGCCAAAGAGCCGGCCACCCTTATAGGGTACTGCCGCTAAATGCCACGTAGCCTTCATGTCCGCTCTCCAATGCTTGAGCCACAGCAATCTGCGTGCACCAGTGTTGTACGCTATTGCTCTGGCAGAGAAATTGGTTGCGTGTAAGGAGGAATCTGACATGAGCTCCGCTGCCGCTACTAACCTTCTTAAATTCTGGTGAGTTTTCTCCTCCACTGGGGGAATACTCGACTGGAGTTGGCGGAGCCAAAGAAGAGATGTCCTGTGAAGAAGAACGTAGTGATGCCTGCCTTGATTGTCCACGTCGAGGCCTGGTGTGCCCTGTGGAAGATGAGGTCCATCTCCTTGTCTTCTGATTTCAGGGCCTCCGCTGCATCCCCGGCTATTGGGGGTGGAGAAAAAAGGGTTGCAATGGGTTCATCTACTGTCGGCACTTCTATTATCTCTGATAGCGCAAGGTCTATGTTGAACATTTTCTTGTCTGCCCCCCCCCATTGGGAGGAAGGAATTCAGTGCCCCCATATTGTTCTGAACAGAATCAAAGGAGAGAGATGGGCAGGGAACAAAATGTTGGGTATAAGTGGGCTGTGAGAACACTTCATTGTTTGTGACCTTACTAGTTGAGGGACTGGTGGAAGGTCCTTTCTGCAGAATCGGAGGCCTCTCGATTTTTGCGGTGCTGCTGGCCTTGTGCAGCAGTGTCTTGAATAAGGACGGGTTAAAGTGGCCCACAAATGAAGGAGGATCTGGCGATATATCCTCTTCATCGGACAGCTTCTGGTCCATCAGCTTGTGGTCCTCCGCAGGAGCCCTCCTGCCTCTGGAGGACCTAGAGGAGGAAATAGTGTCTTGGTATTCAGAGGCCTCCTCTTGGGAAAGGGAGCCGCCCCTTGAAGCCACAGACCCTGTTCTGGAACAATGGTGCCTTGAGGAGGCCATGGCCTGTGTGACAGCCTGAGATATCAGGGATTGTAAGTGCTCTGAAGACATTGCTCCATGAATGTCTGAGCGACAGGTGCCTGATTCTAAACCCAGATCTCCAGGCCCCTTGCTTAGGGGAGATCCAATCCCCTGTTCTGTATCGGCCTCTGCTTCCAGAGGGTCCTGACTAGGCTTTCTTGGGCCAAATATTTCCTCCTCCCTGTAATTGGGTGGCTCTAATTCGTCCTCAGTAGAATTTTGCCTCCTTTCAGCTCGAGAAAATTGTTTCTCTAGGGCTGGTGTCGTTGCTTAGCCTCTCTATCCACAGCTTTGGAAGGCCTTTTTGTAGAGATTGCCTTGGCCTTGATCTTGCCAGCCACTTCCTGTTTGGAGGATCTCTGTCTCTCACGAGCAGCAGGGCTGCTGATGGAAGGTTCCTGCGCTGTTTGGGCTGTGTTTGTATCTGCCATTTGTAAGACTGAAGGGGATTCTCAGTTCAGGCTAATTCAGGATTTATTGATAATTGATTTAACTCTTTACCAATTTTTATTATTATTATTATTATTATTATTATTATTATTATTATTATTATTGGTGTGGCTAGGAAGAAGGAAGGAAGTCTGACTCCGATTCCCTGGCCTCAGACCACGTGGAGGTAGCTATTCTGCCTGTGCAGCTCAGCCGGGCTCCCTGGAGGCTGCTGAACTCCGTTTGCATTCGCGTCTGAGAACAGAGCCAAATCAGGTAACTTTTGAAGACTAGCTCTCTACCGGACGGAGGAGCTTCAATTAAGCCATGAAGTTGCAACTCTCCGTGGACCAGCTGATCTTCGGGAGAGTCGCGGAGTTTAAAGGCTCTCCGCAGACCAGCTGATCCTCGGGTGATTCGACTAGTTTCAGAAGAAAAGACGGCGAGTGCTCTGTTAGCCCTCCACGGCTCAGACTGCCGTAGGAACCATGGGAGGTTTAAATTTACCCACGGATCAGCTGGCTAGTGGGAAGCTCTCCTCTTGTGGCTGGAAATCCCTGTGGGAGGGGTGAAATGGAAGGAGAAGGAGGAATGCTTCTCCCTTTTTGCCCAGGGTCAAACTTTATGACCGGAAAATGGCGTCCGCTCTTTGTCTGTCCGGCTACCGGCTGGACTCAAGCGAACCTCGTGGCTGTGCTGCGATCGGCCAATCAGGCAGCAGAAAAGGAAAAGGAAAGCGAACAGCCGTTCTTTTTCTAGCGATTCCCCCCCCCCTTCGAATTAGTCAGAATATCAAGAAAATCAAGAAATACGACCTTATCTTCAGGAGTCAATGAAATTCAGTCTAATCGGGCTCAAGACTAGTCGAGACTGGGAAAGGGAGGCCCCAGGAGTAGAGGCGGAGCAAAATTAGATGACTAGTCTACGGGCAGAAGACGAAGTTAACCCATTGGTGGATTCGCCACTCGTCATGCTGGAGAATGGGTTCATTTCACATACTGTGATTAATGAACATTCCTGATTTTTTTTAGGAATAGAGAATTACTGAAAACTTCTATTTTACTCAATACGAACCCCACAGACCTAGGAACTCTAGAGAGAAAATGCAAGATATTAATCATTTTTAAATGTTTGTATGTAGCTGAAAAATGAATTAAAAAATAGTTTTATGCAGAAATTAAGACAACCAAAGTGCTCCATTCAATGCCAATGGAGCACTTCCTTATGCTTTCATAAACAAAGAAATAATAAGAGAAAGGGAACACGTATATGCACATGAACAACAAATGTCAGTCTTTTTATGTGAATAGTTGACTTGCGTTTCATGTTGCAAATTGCTGTTAGAACTCCCCTTGGTATGCTGTGTGTTGCTACTGAAGATCAAGTCTAAGTTGATCACTCAGACCCACAAGTCTGTCTTCCTGGATTTATAACATTATTTCAAGTATGAACACATTGATTTATATTTGCGTATTTCTGCTGTTATCTTCAGGATCCATAAAAATAAGTATACAAGCACAAAGTACAATACTATTTATTTTATTCTTTTTACTTACTTTTGTAAAATTTAACTAAATGTAGACAATTTCAGGATTAATTAGGTTCCTCCTAACATAACATTAGAAGTATAGTCTGATATATGACAAAATGGGTTAATAATTTTGGACAAAATATAGGAGGGAAAAATGGCAGAATATGTGGTTGAACAGACTGAATATTATGTTATAAAAGAGAACGTTGATAAAATGATACAGCATTGGTATATGATTCCTAAAAAAATATCCAGAATGTACAAAGGTACTTCAAATCTATGCTGGAGATATGGACAACATAAATGATATTGCCTGGTGGATTTGTTAAAAAAAAAAATCCAGGAAATTTGGGGTTCAAATATATACAGTGATATCAAAATTTTAAAAAATCACATGTAACCAAAACCATAATTTTTCTTGCTGGAACTAATGGATAGACAATTAGAAAAGAATTATGTCATATTGTTTTTGTGTATATAACTGCTGTGAGGTTATCATACTCACAAAAATGGAAAGACTCTGAAATACCCACAACAGAGGAATGGCTGATGAAGTTTAGCAGAGATGGCAAAATTGACTAATTTGATTAGAAAAAAAGACAATAACTTCATTTATTAGTAACTGGAAATCCCTTATGGGCTTTTTGTTGAAAAAAGAAAAAAATGAACTTGTGATTTATGAGTTTGATGACTTGAAAGGATAGATTATGGAAAGAAGGAAATTATGATGCATTTTTAGAGGGAGAGGTAAAACACACGTGTTTGTAACAGCTATTTAAAAGACTGAAAACCACTTCTTTATAATCTTTTATAATTATATAATCTATTATAATCTTTATAATCTTTTTCCTACCTATTCACTATTTTCTCTATTTTTAAATTCCTTTTCTAAAATTTGTGTTCTTTTATCTTATTTTTTTATTTAATTCACATAGCCATATCTTACAAACAAGTGATTATAGACAGTGTACAACAAAACCAAACAGTATCTAAAAGCAACATCATTATTAAAAAAAAAAATACAAATAGGGCTAAAACAAATAGTAAACGAAGGGATGCTAATAATAATGGAGCCCCCTCAATTGTTAACCTGCCCCCTCAATTGTTAACCTGCCCTCCCTAGGCCTTTTGGCAACCAGTTCTTGAGGAACCTTCAGAAGCTCAGAAGAGTCAGGGGGAAAATATTCTACAATGTGGGTACCACAGCAAAGGCACACTTGATGTACAAGGCCATGTGTTGCTGTTCATCTGAGGTTGTATTTACCTACTTTTAAGAACTCTAACGACCAGATGATTTTTACCAGGGTGCATAATAATTGATTTTAAAAATAAAAAAAATGTATTTTCTTTTATTTAAATCAGATTTTTTTATTTAAATTGATTTTTTTATTTTTATCAAATTTACTTTAATAAAATGCTTTTGGAGTAAAAATCTATCTAAATATAGTTTTCTATTTAGGATACATTAATAATTCAGTTTATTCAGCATGAAATGGAGCTTAGTTATGGAGCATGAGGCTGTATATCAGGGGTCTTCAAACTTGGCCCTTTTATGACTTGTGGACTTCAACTCCTAGAATTCCTCAGCCAGGCATGCTGGCTGAGGAATTCTGGGAGTTGAAGTCCACAAGTCATAAAAGGGCCAAATTTGAAGACCCCTGCTGCATATTCTGCAATATTTACATTTTTGGTAAACTCATTCAATGAATGAGTTTGCAAGTTGAGATAACATGCACTGCATTGATGCATTCACACAATTTCACAGTAACCATGAGATAAATCATAAAACAAAGTTCAGAAATATTCTTTCATCCCATTGTTTTGCAAATCTATGTACACTACAAACTGTATGATTGTTTGAAGAAAAATGCATCTGTACCAGGCTCTAAGTGTTTTAATTAAACAAAAGAATTTGAGTAGTTCTCCAACTATGTTTCTCCAAAAGTAAGATCCGGTCTTACATTATTTTTGCCTCCAAAAGAGGCATTAGGTCTTATTTTGGGCAGGTGTCTTATATTTTTTGTGATGGGGTACCAACAGCCCCGCCAGCAGGTGCCCGTGTGGCTGTTGGCCTACTTCTACTACGGCCGCTCGTGGCAGGAGGCTGCACAGCACATCACACTGCTGCCACAAGTTGAGGCAGGTGGGGGAGCTACCCTACGGGCCCCATTTATTTCAGGGCCTCACCAGCCAAGCCATTCCTTGCTTGATGATCTTCCCTTCCACTCCACTCCCAAGCTGGACTACCATGCTATAGAGGATGGGTGGAGTAGGCTCGGTCCCCCTCCGCATTTCAGAGCCAGAGGGGAGTGATGGTGAAAGGCTCTGCTGCTGCTGTGTGCCGCTGGAGGGGCTTTCTTCGCACTTCACCCCACAGATCATCTGCCAATGGCAGCCACCGCATCCTCCTCCACCAACTCTCCCATGGCTTGCGCCGTGACCAGGCAGTGCAAGCCTCCCCTGCCGCTAGCCCTCCATCACCACCACTGAAGAGAATGGAGAATGGGAAGGTCTTATTTTCGAGGTAGGTCTAATTTTCGGGGAAACACGTATGTGTGATTAACCTACTAACCTAAAATCGGTTCTGATATCGCTGTTTTGCTAATCTGACAGCTTATTATTCTAAATAGGAAACCTTCATTTTGTTTGCAAATAATGTTAAAGATTCTAACTACTAGCAAGAATGAGTCCTTACATTTAAAGAGCACCTGTCATTTCAGATCCATCATGGCAGCACTTGTTAACGGGCATCCTTTCACCTGCTGCCCGCCACATCCCTCACCTTGTTGTGTCACTGCCGCATCATCAGCCATCCCATTAAAGTGAATGGGACTGTCAGTGAATCAACAGAGGGTAAGAGGAGCCGCTGCGGGACAGAGATGACACTTGCTCTTTAAAAATTATGATTTAAATCAAGTTGATTTAAATCAAGCTTTTTTACTAATGATTTAAATCATGATTTAAATCAAATCTACCCTGATTTTTACTATGTCCTGATATATAAAACCATAGAACTTAATGAGGGTGTATTTTCTTTTTCACCTGATTGTAACTGCATAGGCAACTGAACCCGTAACACTCAGTTGGATTGGTGGGAAAGACACAGTGGTCCCTCAAATAAACTGGTCCCATGCTATGTAGACCTTTACAGGTCAACAACAACACCTTGAATTAGACCCAGAAACAAACTGGTAACCAATGTAGCTCATGCAGTAGAGATGTAACATATGTTTTACCAGAAACACACATAACTGCTTGTGTTGCTACATTTTGCAGAGGCTGAAATTTTTGTATATTCCTCAAGGACAGTCCCATGTAAAGACCATTGCAATAGGCCAATTGGGAGGGGCCCACGGCATCAGTGACAGAGAGCAGGACCCCTTGATATAGAATGGATACAACTGGTGGCATAATTAAAGGCCCTTCTAGCCATGATTGACACCTGCTTTTTCAGTCCAGGATGGCCCCAGATTATGCACAGGGTTGGTTTCGGGCAATGAAACCCCATCCAGCACAAAAGATGGTATAGAACTAGAGTTCCTCCCAACAATAACAATTTTCTCTCATACACACTTAGAAGAAGACAAGAGCAACTTCAAAATAAGGCAATCTATTGTTAATACTACAGTCCATAGGCAATCTCTATAACTCAGTGGTTCTCAACCTGTGGGTCGGGACCCCATTTGGGGTCGAATGACCATTTCACGGGGGTCGCCAAATGCAGTCCGCTATTTTTCCCCCTTTTCCTTAGCTGTGCTACTCCCTTTTATTCTATTGGCTTTTGAAAGCCAATAGAATAGACTCTCTTGAATAGAGTCTAATTCTATTGGCTTTCAAAAGCCAATAGGAATTGTCCAGGCTGTCTCTGCCCTGCTCTGCCCGCCAAAAGTCCCATTCTGCAAACGGTGCTGCACTAATTGAGTAGTCCTCGACTTATGACCGGTTGAGTAATCCTCGATTTACAACCGGTTGGGGGTCGCGGCATTAAAAAGGTTGAGAACCACTGCTATAACTAAATGTAAACATCAAACCAGCCGCAGCTTTAAGAAATGCTACACAATTTTCCATATCTAAAAATGAAATATAAACAGATGATATGAAGGGTAGACATTTGTAAAACTTAAATATTCTGTCACTTTAAGCAATTGATAGTTCTCACCTAAGAATTTGCTACTAGGCAATTTGTACTAGTTAATGTATACCAAAAGTTTGCAAACATGCCATGATTTCTCCCCGTTAAAACCACTCAAATATTTTCCTGCCAAAACCTCTTTGTCTTTACTTATACATTTACCCTCATGCTACTTGGTTATTCCTGTTGGACATCCTGTCTCCAACTTCCAAACCTGCAATAGTTGGTACTTTTATTATGGGTTTAAACAGACCATCAACATTTTGTCCAAAACGAAAAGGACCTGTCTGACATTAGAAACAAAATTAGATGTATTACATTGTGTTGAAGCTGAATGGAATCTTCAGTCCTAAGATAAGCTTTTAACTTGGGCAAAATTACTGTGCACAATATAACAAATGCTAATTCTTAGTGCTTTGATGCATTCTACCTCTTTGTCTGCCAGATAACCATTAGCATTAGAAAACCAGCAAAATGGATAAAATTCTTTCACTGCATACGCAAGCCAAGTCAAGAAAAAAAACATGGTTGAATAACATAGTGCTTAAGAATAAATGTATGCGAGTATTTACATTTGGGTTATAAAATTTTATACCTTGCCCTGCAACCCCTTTTTTCCACTGGTTCAGCATCTTGCTAGGGAAATTGGTAATTCATATGTAAGTGGAAAGGCATTGTGCAACTGAAGATTTTAAATCAGCAGCAAACATATTAGTAAAACTTTCACCAGAACAGACAAAGCTATTACAAACAGCACATACTTGTACTTGCAGAATATACCACCATTTATCCACACTTGCCCATTCTTTTAGTTGAAAGTTATATTCCATGAAAGAAACAGTCTTAATAAATTATTAAGTATTTTTCGTGATACTATCAGCAAGAATGGCCAAAAATGCTTTGCCTCTTTTTTGGTAGGCAGGAGAATCATGGGTGAAAATGGAAACAGGTGGACTTTGGAAGTCATTATTGCATTCCTACTTTTAACCCTCCCCTCCCCAAACTGTTTTTTTTCCCCCTTTCAGGACAATTTCTGACTTTTAAGAGGATTGGGGTTGTTTTAAATGTAAGAACAGGAGCATTTACTTTTCAGAATTCCCATTCACTTCTCCACCCTTAAGGCTTACCAAAAGCAAGGACTATTGAGAAATTATCATGGGAACAGGAGGAGACTTTCCAAGTTTTTCCACATTTAATTCTGAAGAAAGATTGTGTCATAATTTTGAGGTGTGCCTCATATAATGTTAAAATATATGTTAAAATATATAGACTAGAAATCTGAGGATTGTTCTTTATTGGAGAAGGGGCAACTGAACCTTCTGACATTCTTGTACAGTTCCATGAAAAGCATTTGAGCAGATGTGCATATCAGGTGTTTTATGTTTGTTCCAACTGAGGCTGACAAAAAGTTGTAGTCCTATGCAATGTATATAATGTAAAAGGCCCTAGAATAAATCCCCACATCTCCAGATGGCAAGAGATTCCATGAGAGTGAAACAAAATGAAATGAAATCTATTAAGTAAAAGCTACAAATGAAATAAGGTGGGGGGGGGTTCATAATACATTCAGCCTGCAGCAATGTTTACTTATGTTACTTTGTAGAATTCTCCAACTTTCTGGAGCAATTTTTCAGAGCAACCTTTCAAACTAAAATTGTTTTTCCCTCTTCTTTGACTTAAAAGTATCTCACTGGGGAAAAAATCACCCATAGGTCTGGACTGAATCCAGTGACTGGTTTCTTAAAAGCTATTATTTATTGCAAACTTGCTTCTCAAATAAAATACAATTGGTTGGACTTACATAATACGATAAGCCACACTAAGGCTTAATGTGATGTGTGAACTAGTCAATGAGATGGAACATCTTACAAATGAAGAACTGCTGGCTAAGCCACTCTAGGTTGAAATTCAACAGCTATATTGTATCTTCTCCATTCCTGAATTTACAAAAAGAGGAATCACATGACACTGAATGTCAACAGAAAAAAAATTCACTCAAAGCATTATTAACTATTTCAATGTAGTATTATATTCCTTTATCATTAACATGAAATGTAATGAGGAACACTTAGATAGATTACACTACAGGAAGTCTTCAATTTATGACCCCCATTGAATCCAACATTTCCATTGCTAAGCAAAACAGTTAAGTGAGTTTTGCCCCATTTTACAACCTTTTTGCCACAGTTGTTAAGCAAATCATGCAAATCTGGTTTCTCCCATTGACTTTACTTGTTGGAAGCCAGCTGGGAAGATTACAAATGATGATCACATGACCCGACAGTGCAATGATCATAAATACATGCCAGTTGCCAAGTGCCGAATTTTGATCACATGATCTTGAGGATGTTGAAATGTGTGAAAAAGTGTGAAAAACAGTCATAATTTTTTCAGTGCCTTTGTAACCCCAAACAGTCACTAAACTAATAGTTGTAACTACCTGCATTGTATGGAAAATTGTTCTACAATAAGCTATTAGCTGCCTCTTTAACTCAAAACATGGATTTTTCTGCAACCACATAGCTACCAAATGAGTCCCGAAAAGAGAGTTCTTTTTTTTTTGGAGATCCATAGACAGGTACAGCAGGTGGGCCAACATCAAATCTGAAGTACCTTTCCTACTTTGGAGCCAAACACTGCACACTTCTAAACACTGACATTCAGTTCTGTTGTATTATGTATGTATGTATGTGTGTATGTATATATACATACATACAGTTCATGTGATTAATAAAACCTAGCTTTCGTTGGAAACTTCCCACATCGTCAGGGTTAAAAGGCAGTTAATGGGGACACCTTAAATAAGGTTAGCTAACGCTTACACCCGGCTCCTAGACCGCGTCACTGGTCCTGGCTGAATAATTTGTGTTCTAGTTGTTTCTTTGACGTGTGCATCCAGCCCTCCTCTATTACTCCTTTGAGCATTGCTACTCACTGTCTCAATGTTGGTTCTTAAGTTTGTTAAAATCCTTTTATCTTCCCCCCCTTTAATGGCATTTACTCCCGTGCCACCCTTCTCTCTACCACGGGTCTTGGGGGGACCCTTTGATATTCCCTTAGTACTTCCCCACGCTGTATTAGGGCTCCAAGCATCTCCCCTCGCCCTCTCCAACTGTGAGTCGGTGGTCTCTCCCTGTTCCATGTTCCCCATCCTCTTCCCCTTTCCTGCGCAAGTAGCACTAATCCAGACATCATATGGTCTGGCGCTTCTACCTTCGTCTCCCACCCTGGTGCTCTTTACACTAGCTGTCTCCCACTGTTCCATCCGTTGCTGGCGATCCTCGTTGTCATCCAAGATGGATCCCCGGTAAATACCACTTATTTAAAGCTGCTAAGAGTTATTAGATATACAGTCTTGGCACATTAAATCTGCTATTCACATTGATCAATTCCCACTGGAATCAATGAGACATGATTAGCATTTCAGAAAACACTACTGCAGCTATAATATCCTCAAATTCAGTCAAGAGACAGCTGAATTTTGAGCCAAAGGTTTTATTTTTTATTCTTCAAATTTATATAGTTGCCCATCTCATAAAACAACTGACCCTTAGTTATAATTTCTTACCCTTACCATTCCCCGTTATACCTTGGCTTCCATTTGCCTACTTGCAACACTATTCTTCTATACATAATTATGTTATAGCTGTTTAGTTAAAAGCAGTATGATTGGTGGCTTTCTATTACTTTACAAGCAGTGATGGTACCAGAATGCACATGGCACAAAAGAAAGAACAGTTGTTAGACTCCAAAGAAAGATTTGCTTGTTCACTAATGTTTATAGTGTGGATAATAGGTGGCAAAATCAGTCATACTGAAAGCTTATGATTAGTCAATTTGAAAATAAAAGGACCCAAGATGAGACAAGGAACCCAAATCAGTAATATTTAGGAACATATTTATTGATGCCTTCTTTTAACAAATCATCCTTAAATGTATGTACTAATGTATTGTATGTATTAAATGTATTGTACTAATAAGTTTAATATATACACGGTCTTCTAGACTGCTACTTTTCAATATCATAATAGCATCTGCTAATGCCAGATACAATCATTTTTCTTAACCATTTCTTATCATAGCACTCCTAAGATCAAATTTCCCCAAAACCTCCTCCCCATCAGAAAGGAAACTTGCCTTCTTTTCAACCTTCGATACAGATTAATTTTTAATACAAAGTCCTTTTCAATAGCCCACTATTAGTGATAGTTGTGACATTAAAGCAGTTTCTCTGGATTTTCTTGTAAGCAAAAGGATGGTCAAGCCAAAGGATTTATGCAATCCATAAAGGACTTCTGTGCTACCTCAGTGCTATTAGTAATCCCAATACAACAGCAAAAGAGTAAAATAAAATGGGATCATTAGAAGCGAAATTTAATTATCCAGCAACATCAATGCAACAGACATTACTGAAGAGGACTAAATCCTCCATGTTTCTCTTTATACCATTCCCATTAACTATATTATTCCCCAACCAGCATATAAAACAGCAGCTTAATAGAAAAAAGGAACATAATTTCTCTGTACTGGGACAAAAAATAGATGTTTACAATGTTTTTGTTAAGTGTGATCCTATATATACCTTAATGTTAACTGCACATGCAGTAGAATTGTAGATCAAAATATCAGGAAGTTTCTTGTTGAAAAAAGACAAGGATGCATTGCTATCAAGGAAAAATCCAAGAATTAAATAAATTATGCATGTTTGTTAAATGAAATATACTACAGATAGTCCTGGGCTTACAACCATTCATTTAATGACCATTCAAAGTTACAATGGCACTGAAAAAAGTAACATATGACTGTTTTTCACACTTATAACCATTCCAGCATCCCTATGGTCATGTGATCAAAATTTGGATGCTTGGCAATTGGTTCATGTTTACGAGGGTTGCGATGTCCTAGGGCAGGGGTAGGCAACCGAAAACACTCAAAGAGCCACTTGGAGCCATTTCCCACCGAAAACAAAACACTGGGAGCCGCAAAACCCTTTTGATATCTAAAATGAAGATAACACTGCATATATCCTTTTTTACCTTTATGATATAGATATAATAAAGGTAAAAAAGGATATACTGTATGCAGTGTTATCTTCATTTTAGATATCAAAAGGGTCTGTCTCTCTTTCTCTCCCTCCCTCCCTCTCCCTCTTTCTGCCCTTGTTCTGCCAGTCCTCTTCCCTCACTCTTTCCTCTCTCTCTCTCTCTCCCTCCCCCCTCTCTCTCCCTCTCTCCGATCTTCTGCTCACCTGGCAAGCTGGCTTCAAACTGTTCTCCAACAAGTTCAGGGGTAGGCAACCTCGGCTCTTTTATGACTCATGGACTTCAACTCCCAGAATTCCTGAGCCAGCATAGCTGGTCTAGCTAGCTCTCTTCTGCCCTTCCTGTTTCCTGTTTCCTGCAGAGACTCAGCCAAGGCAGGAGCCCCGGCCAGTAAGCTTGTCGGCTCGTCAAACAGGGTGATGGCACCCTCTCTTTTTTACACACACACACACACAGAGAGAGAGAGAGAGAGAGAGAGAGAGAGAGAGAGAGAGAGAGAGAGAGAGAGAAGGGAAGCCTCTCTCTGTCTCTCTCTGCAAATGGCAGAGGAGGAGGGAGCCGCAGGTGGCTCCGGAGCTACAGGTTGCCGACCTGCGTCCTAGGGCCATGTAATCACCTTTTGCAACTTCTAACAAGCAAAGTCAACAGGGAAGTCAGATTCATTTAACAACTGTGTTGCTAACTTATCAACTGCAGTGATTCACTTACCAACTGTGGCAAGAAAGGTCATAAAATGAGGCAAAACTCAACAACTCTTTTGCAAGAGAAATTTTGGGCTCAACTGTGATCTACCTGTACAGTATGTATCGAAGTCATTCTGTAGTATACAATAAAAATCACAAAACTAAAGTTAAAATTAGATACATTAAAGTTAAACTTAGAAATAAAATAATCAAATTTATTTTAAACAAAGTCTTATGTGGGCATTCTAGAAAGCTACAAAAAAGCCAAATCCCTTCAACACAGCACAGAATAATTTAGTAATAGTAATAGTAGTAAAGTTGGAAGGGACCTTGGAGGTCATCTAGTCCAACCCCCTGCTCAGGCAGGAAACCCTACACCATTTCGGACAAATGGCTGTCCAGTCTCTTCTTAAAAACTTCCAGTGTTGGAGCATTTACTGCTTCTGGAGGCAGGCTGTTACACTGATTAATTGTTCTCACTGTCAGGAAGTTTCTCCTTAGTTCTAGGTTGCTTCTCTCCTTGATTAGTTTCCACCCGTTGCTTCTTGTCCTGCCTTCAGGTGCTTTGGAAAATAGCTTAATTCCCTCTTCTTTATGGCAGCCCCTGAGATATTGGAATACTGCTATCATGTCCCTCCTTGTCCTTCTCTTTGTTAAACTAGACATACCCAATTCCTTATATGTTTTAGCCTCCAGTCCCCTAATCATCTTTGTTGCTCTTCTCTGTACTCTTTCTAGAGTCTCAACATCTTTTTTACATCGTGGTGACCAAAACTGGATGCAGTATTCCAAGTGTGGCCTTATCAAGGCATTGAAGAGTGGTATCAATACTTCACGTGATCTTGATTCTATCCCTCTGTTAATGCAGCCTAGCACTGTGTTGGCCTTTTTGGCAGCTGCAGCTGTAGTCCCTCTGAGCTTCCAGAAGCTCAGAGGGACTACAGAGTATCTTGACCCCAAATTACCAGAAAACAAGACCATAGCAATTGTAAGAAAAACTCAATGGTATGAGGAGCATTATTATTGGATTCAATGTATATCAAATTAAAAAAAAGAAACCCAGCACTTTATAATTAGCTTTAATTGAGTTTAGGTGTGGCAATTCCATTTATAGGCTTGCCACTATAATAGGAAATTGCAGCAAGATCTGGCTTCCTTGTACATACAAGATACATTTGAACTGATTACATGTTTAGAGCAGAAGCAGACTGCTAGCTTTCTCCTATGCAGAGGATGCATACCAAATCTAACTGGAGTAGTACTTTCCAATGTTTATTTGTTTCAATGTTTGAGCAAGGAGAAGGTTTCCTCTTTTCTTTTTGATTCAGGAAGCAAAAGAAACAAATTATGTCATATGTATTCAGAATCTATATACCTAAATGCTAAAACAATGTCCAATGTACATATTACGAAAAGCAATTTTGTTTGCAGCTTCAAGTATTTAAATCTACATGTCAATAAGACTTTAGATGACAAAAATATTAAACACATTCATTTACTTCAAATTTCAATCCAATCCAAAATAGTGTTACCAATATAACTCAACCATGTAATGCAATATTGTACACAAAGATTTTTTTCATTTTCTTTTATTCTTTTCTCTTGAGCTAAATGAGCAAGTAACAAGCAACATGGGAAGACACAATGATATGCCATTTTCTGAGAAAGTGATCTGCAGGTCTAGTTGTGTGAAACAGGTCTTTTGTAGTCCAGTTTTAATATAATGCAGGCAACATATCACCTACTCATCACAATCAGAATAGCTTAAGAACTCTACAATAATTGGGGACAAGATGCAATCCAAATAAACCCTGAAGAGTTTTTGCAACTGGAAAAACTAATATTTAATCCTTGCAGTATCTTTTTGAAATATATTCAGGTCAACATACCAAATAAAAAGACACTGTGATATTTAGATTTTTCTAGATAGTAAATTATGTATTGAACCACACAAACACACACAGTGATAATTAAAGTTCTTAGCCTGAATCTCTAAAATAAAAGAAATGAGAACTAGGAAAGGGAAAACAGGCTTTTGTTATTCGGTATAATCCATGTAATATTTTGCAGCATCACATAATTTTAGTACTGTAGTCTTCAATTTGGCTTTAAATCCATAGCATTCTTTAAACAAATACTTGTCATCATTTAATCTTGTAGTGAGAGTAGCCTAAATTCACAAGATAAAAGTAAGCAGTTCATTTCCATGTCTTTTCATTGACTCGTTATCATAAAAATCAGTGGTTCTTAATCTGTGGGTCGGGACCCCATTTGGGGTCGAATGACCATTTCACGGGGGTCGCCAAACAATGCAGTCCGCCATTTTTTTCCCCTTTTCCTTAGCTGTGCTACTCCCTTTTATTCTATTGGCTTTTGAAAGCCAATAGAATAGAGTTTCTTGAATAGAGTCTAATTTTATTGGCTTTCAAAAGCCAATAAGAATTGTCCAGGCTGTCTCTGCCCTGCTGAGCCCGCCAAAAGCCCCATTCTGCAAACGGTGCTGCACCAGTTGAGTAGTCCTCGACTTACGACCGGTTGAGTAGTCCTCAACCTACGACTGGTTGGGGGTCGCGGCATTAAAAAGGTTGAGAACCACTGATATAAATGAAGTAGTTTTCTTCTCTTTGCCTTCCGCTCAGCTTAATCCATATAAACAGGTAGCTTACACTGACACCTCCCATTTCATCTAATCCAATGGTTTTTGCTGTTACATTTTCCAGCTCTAGTACAGGAGACAACCAAGCAGACTAACAGAGTAACAAGATAACAGACCACCACAACCATTTAATTAAGCAGATGTGATAACCCATACTATATAACAGGATGCAGAGAAACTTGTTTGCACATGTGGATCATTTTTAATTGAACTGAATATATCCCTGATTCTTAGCAAAACATCAAAACGTCTAATTTCAATATATTTATGGCATGTCTTCAATAAAAGAACATGACAATACATTTGTACAACAAATATTTCACAAATATTAATTGCCTGACATGCTAATAGAACCTCTAAGCCAAATGAAATCAAGAGTTAAAACAAGTAGAATACATTATTAGGTCAAGCTCCACTCTTGTAACTGCATCCATGCAGTTTTGGCAACTTTATGGAAGTGATCTATCATTCCTTCTGCTAAGATTTTTTTTAAAAATTCTCAATCTTGCCATCAGCTGTGAAATTCCCAGAGAGCACCCATCCACATATTAAGAGTCAACTTTGCTTAGCTTCCAAGATCACTCAAGGACAACAAAATTGTTGCCACTCACTAAGATCATTCAAAAAGCATTATTTTACTAAGTGACTTCCTCCAAAGCACACAACTTATAATGTGGCTTCCAATGAAACATCCTAAATGTTTTATCATTAAAATGTATAAAGTATACTTTGAATTTATTCCATAAAATGTATTGAGAAAAAAATCTTATTAAATATAAAATTAAAAAGAATGAATACAAGTGTAAGAGTTGCGCAGTGATCTGAATTCAAAAAGAAAAATACAATTCAGGTTATCCATTAATTCACACATAGCATGTTCAGAAGCATTTTAAACTAATGTCTTTTTCTGGGTTTGTCTGCATCTGAAGAAAGCAATTGCATGAGCCAAGGAAAAGATATAGCTGCTTTAAGGCAGAGGCCCCCAACCTTTTGGGCACCAGGGACTGGTTCTGTGGAGAAAAGTTTTTCCATGGACCACAACGTGAGTGGTTTTGTGTGCTGCCTGCATCCCACAGATGGGGCTTTCCTTGTTTATGCAGACTGGTTGCTGGCATGCCACAGACCGGTACCGGTCCATAGACCGGGGATTGGAGACCCCTGCTTTAAGGTGTTCCCAACAGCTGCTTCTTGCATACCCATTGCATGTATTGAAACACAATGTACATTTTGAATCCAGATCTACGCAGAGCCTAGCAAATATTATGATAGGGTTAATAAACAGCAGTTTAATATAGTGGTTAAGACTGTGTGTTCTAATTTTGCCTTAGGCATGAAACTGGGTGACATTGGGCCAGTCATTTATTCTCACTCCAACACATCTCAAAGGGTTGTTGTTGGGGAAAATAAGAGAAGGAAGGTGTATTATAAATGTTCACCACCTTGAGTTACTTATAAAGTAATAAAAGTGGGATAAAAACCAAATAAATAAACAAACATAAGCATATCTTTATATAATGTGCTTATTATACTAATAAACCTATATCACATACCAATATTTTTATTATAAAAATTGGTGAACAAAATTGCAGTTAGTAACTTCATGTGCTTTCTATTTGAGGGGAATACAATCTCCATCAGCTGTATCCAAATATGGCCAGATTTTAAGAACTGTGGTCCAAAACATTTGATGGGTACCATTTATTGATTTCCTAGTATAAAATGTCTCAAAGTACAAATATACTGCTTTCTTAGCTAATACAAAGATTATAACCTAAAATATGAAGATAAAACATATATAATTACTGTTATTTGGTTTTCAGTTAATACATGCAATGTATTATTTTGGATTTTCAAAAACCATAAAAATGATAGTGAAATTAAACTGTTTCACTATTTTAAGTTTCTAAAGTTCTAATTATACTACTTTTACAAATAACTATTATTTTCACATCAGTATTATATTGTTTTGATATTAGCACTATATAAATTTAAAATTATAGCCGACTTATAATCATTTTTTCTCTGCAAGTGAGAACAGCATGAAGGAGTACATTCAGCAAGTATGTAACCTAGGCATAGAAAGTATCCAGATGCACTGGAATTTTGATAAACAAGGAACAATTTTCTACACTAAAACATAAACCATAAATAAGTTAATCTATCAGTAGAGTGGTCTAATTTAATCTTAAAATTGAAAAACTCTTTTCATACTTTAAAGTTGCACATTGTCACTATTTCTGTTTTTCTGAATGGCATTTTGAATCTCAGCTTCTGGCTTAATGCATTTTTTTTCCTATGAGAAAAGGTAAAAAGGCAGTTTTACACAAGGTACTCCTTAGAGTATCATATTTTACTCTTCTTAAAGGTTTACTTAAGAATTGTAAAACAAACTGCAAAGGGTCTTCATAAAAATATCTTTATGATTTATCAACATTTTATCATGCTACATTACCTATGCAGCAGCGTAAGTGGCTGCTCTGAGATTGTGATATTGCCACACTAAATCCTTACAGATGCAATTCAATATATAGATATGCATCTCTTAAACAGGTAAAGTAATATAACTCTAGTTTCATTTTTAACTCTCAGAGTAGATTTAGAAAAGATGCTTTAAGGTAAAGGCTAGCAGGCTGTTTCAATTTTTTAAACATAACATTTCATCTATTTTAATTTCACTCTTGAAAAATACATTCTTTCATATTATAAATCATTTCCATGCCTTTGCTACTTATTTTCCAATATCTTTATCTCTGCAACTAAGTAATTCAATTGGGGACCCCAGCATGCCTTCAGGCAACCTAATTTTGTCGTTTCTTCACTCCCTCTTAAAGAATAACGTAATCCTGCTGCTTCTCCGGCTAATATAATAGGACGCAACACAACACTGCACGCTTCAGGACAGCCATTCTCATCCTTTGGATTTTCGAAACGAATATATTCCGAATATGTCCCTCTATTGCTATTAGTGTAGCACAGCTTCACAAAATAAGAAGGAAAGAAAAAAGAGTCATCGGGATCTTTTGCTGTCTTTTGCAAGCAGACACCAGCATTAATTCTAACCGCCTCTTCAACTGTTTTCTGGAGCAATTCGGATAATCGGACAGGGTTTCTTTTCAGGGGACGTTGTATTCTCCGTCCTCAGGAAATTCAAAATTGTTCAACCCAACGCGAGACAACGTCGATCTGGCAACTCCAACCATCGATCACCCCACGCACCTTCAAAGTGTTGTCACACACACGCATGCATATGTTGAGGTCAGCCCACAATTCACACTCAAGACCCGAGCAATCATCCACAGGGAGAGCGAAGTGGCAATTTTGCTTGCTCTACCTACCTTACTATAGAGAACTACGTAATAATATTTGGAGCGGTAAGGAGAAGGGGTGGTGTTCGGGGGGGGGGGTTTCTCACGTTAACCTGGCAAGTTTCTTTAAAAAAAAAAAAAAAGCAGAGATTTCCTTACCTTCATAAAACAAGCCTCGTCCTTCCAGAGAACGATAAATGAAGCCACAAACCAACTCGAAAGCCGAAAGGTAAAGTAAAAAAAGGAAGGGGGGGTATTTACCCCCCCAAAGGGCGAGTTCAAGCCCTTCCCCGCTCAGTTCAATTTAGTTCTTGTGTCCCCACGCGACAGCAGGCCAAAAGGAAGGGGGGTCTCCAGCAGCCGTTGCCCCGAGCGCCCCGCTCTCAACTCAAGGCCCCCCCACATTCCTACTGCAAGCAGAAAAGGCGAGGATGAGGGAGAGAGAGAGAGAGAGAGAGGGAGATCTGGAGAGAGGAGCCGCGGAAGGCGACCGAGTCTTCCCGCCTCCCCAGCCGCAGGGGAAATCGAGCGAGAAGGGGCAAAGGAGGGTTCAGTCGTCGCTTCCCTGAGGGGAAAGCACCCTCGTCTTACCCCACCCACCCCCAAGGAGAATTTCTTCCTCTTCTCTCGCTTCCTTCTTCTGGAACGGAGGGTGAGGAGGGGGGGAGGCGCGGTAGCTATCCAGCAGGGTAAAGCCTGTCTGCGCTGAGGAAAGAAGGGGAGGGGGGGTCGAGGACTGGCAGCAACCGCGGGTGCTGGTGCTGCCGCCTCCTCCGTCTTTCTCCCCTCCCCAGAGCCAGCCTCCCTCCTTCCTTTCCTCCCGCCTGCCCTCAGACAGGCAGCAGCATAGCAACCAACATGGCAGCTGCGCAGTCACCCAGTCTCGAGTGGACGGGCCGGCTCTCGCGAGAGCTTCCGACTTCCACCTCCTCGCCTCTCTCTCTTGCCCTTTCCCGCAGGACGCGCCTCTTCAGCGGCCGCTGCTTGGCTGTGTCTGCCACGAGATTGGATGTTGCTACCTGAAGCTCCGCCCTTTCCTTTTCTCGGCCGGCCCATTGGTTGGCCAACACGTCTGTTAATGTCTGAAAAAAATCTAGAGCGCTTCTAGAGCATTAAAGGAAACCTTTTTCTCTGCGAGTCCCGAATTACTTTTCGGGCCGTTCGGGATGGTTTTGTGGGTTTGTAGCATTTTGTTTGCAAAAGATAACGGAGATTGAAGGCGCTTATAGTAAAGAGCAGAGAAGTGATATCTGCTGGTATGTCTGAAGAGGGGGCGACTCTTCAAAAACGTATATTTGTGTAGATTCGTGTGTATCGTATATTTTTCTGTTGTTCGTTTCATTCATGGATGGTGGATGGTTGGTTTTTTTCAAATAGAAGTCCTGTCTAAAAATTAGGAAAAGCCATTTAAATCTATCCAGTAATTCTATAAAATAAAGTTCCGGCTTCAAATCCTCTGTATAAGTATGTATTTGAATTCAATTTTTTAAGCTGTTTTATACGCCCATAATAATTTCCTTTCAGGATTAATGGATAATCAATTTAAAAACAGCCATGGAAGATTTCAATCTATGATTACTGCAGCGAGATTATTACAGGCACAGAGATGGAAAGATCCAACTCTACGCACTGGTTGGTGAAGATTTTTCTGAAATAAATGAATTCTTTGATTAAAGTAAAAACAGTATCTATGTTTATTGGTGACTGGAGACTTTTTGCATAAAAATGAAAAAAAATGAACTTGTGATATAGGGTTTTGATGATTAGACAGTTTACTTTATAGAAATAAAAAATATACAATGTAATTTGGGAGAGAGAAGTTGAAATACAGGTAGTCCTTGACTTATGATCACAATTGAGCCCAAAATTTATGTTGCAAAGTGAGACATTTGTTAAGTGAGTTTTGCCCCATTTTATGACCTTTCTTGCCATAGTTGTTAATCATTGCAATTGTTAAGTTAGTAACATGGTTGTTAAGTGAATCTGGCTTCCTCATTGGCTTTGCGTGTCAGAAGTTTGCCAAAGCTAACCACAGGACCTCAGGACACTGCAACACTCATAAATATAAACCAGCATCTGAATTTTGATCACATGAACATGGGGATGCTGCAACAGTTGTAATTGTGAAAAACACTTTTTTTAGCACTATTATAATTTTGAACAATCACTAAATGAACTGTTGTAAGTCAAGGACTACCTATATATTTGTACTTATAACTGCTGTCAAGATTGTAGGAAGCCACCTCTTTATATCAATCTGTCTTTTCTGTTTCTTCAAGTTTTTTCCACTTTTTATTTACTTTTTTTCCTTTCGTTTCTTACTTTATTACTCTGCTTGTTTTATAATGCGTGCGCACACATACACACACACACACACACATAAAAGAAAAGTAAATTTAAATTGAGAACTTCATGCAAATCCAATATTTGTATATGAAAGTTTTTATAAAAGATGTATATGTATGTATAAATATTTTGCATTCAATGTAACAAATTAACAGTAGAAAAGTAAAAAATGATACAGTCTTATAGACTTTTAAATTGTTTAGAATTCTGAAGCTTTTTACGTATTAAAACCTATGTCTTGAGTAGGATTAGCCCTAGGACACATAAATTAAGTCTTCAGGGGGTCATGTTTATGCAAAACTGAGCAATGAGGGCACCCGCCCAATACATGCAGCCTCCTCTTGCTTGCATACATACCGTATATTCCGGCGTATAAGACGACTGGGCGTATAAGACGACCCCCAACTTTTCCAGTTAAAATATAGAGTTTGGGCTATACTCGCCGTATAAGACTACCCCTCTTTCAACGCACACCAAATAAAAATTAAAAAACATCAGATTTGATTTCAATATGGTAATTTTAATTCAAATGCTTATTACATAAAGGTACTTAGCAGGAAAACTGTCACTTATAAACATAAGGCTGTTTGTCATCAAACATGTAAACATAAAACAGTGCAAGTGATTAAACTTTTCCTAATTCACTCTAAAGCTGAAAGGAAGGATAAGACAATAAACCCATGGGAGCTGCCATGCTATTTGTTTTCTAAGCTGTCAACCAAACTGGAACTGATGATGATAGGAGGAAGATAACAAACAATAGAGAGAGCAAGTGCCGGGCAAGTCCCTGGCGAGTCAGCAACGCCCATCATAACTGCAAGCTATTTTTATAGGTTTTGCTGGCATATACTTTCCCTTTAAAAGCCTTTAAAATCATCCTGTTCATCATCTGATATCATAAAAATATCAATGACATCTTGTGATACATTTGCAAGGCAGTCATCGTATGGATCGAATTCCGTATCAGATGGTGTGGTCTCAGCTTCGGCTTCCTCTTCATCTTGCCACAAGTAGTCGTCCTCCATACCATCTAATGAATTTGATATGCCACACTTCTTGAAAGACTTGATTATTGTTTCTGCATCAATATCATTCCAGGCTTTTATGACAAACTTGCACAAAACATCCAATTGTGGAGCACGCATGTTTCCTCCTTTTGTGAATGACTTTTCGCCACTAACCATCCATTCATTCCACTGTTCTCGAATGCGATCTTTAAATGGCTTGTTTAGGCATACATCCAGTGGCTGTACTAACGATGTTAATCCTGCAGGAATAACTGCCACATCTGTGTTTAGTCTTGCAAGCTTTTGCTTGGTGCTGGGAGTTAAATGAGCCCTGAACATATCCCACACCAGTAGACTACGTTTTTGAATAAGTCCACCTGGTCGCCTGCTCCATACATTATCAAGCCATAGCTTTACCCCTTCTTCATCCATCCAGCCTTTTTCATTCACATGTACAAAACAACCAACAGGGAACTTGAGTTTTGGCATTGTTTTTCTTTTAAAAATAATCATTGGTCTCAGTTTGGCACCATCAGCTGTGCATGCTAGTACCACTGTAAAACTGGACTTCTCATGTCCTGTTGTTTTAATTAAAATTGTTTTTTCACCTTTCTGATGGACAGTTTTATTTCCAACCATATCAAAATTCATTGGAGTTTCATCCATATTTCCAATACTACTTAATGCATAGCCATGTTTAATGCGCTGTTGTATTATGTATTGATGGAAACTAATTACTTTGCTATCAAGATCTGCAGGTAATTTTTGTGCAATTTTCGTCTTTTGCCTCAGTACCATATTATGCCTTTCCAAGAATCTAGTACACCAGGATGCAGTGGCCTTAAATCTGTTGCTGTGATCTGGGTTAGATTTGGCCCACTGAAGTGCAAACAAACGTATTTTATTTCGTGTCACTACATAACCGTTTTGGCGATGCTCATTCACCATGTCTGCTACATGTTTTTCAAGTTCTGGCCAATGTGGGGTGCCTCTTCTTAATGCACACTTACCCCTTGGCATACTCTTTAATGCTTTTTCATTTGCTTCCAGTCCCGAACCATCTTTTCTGTTACTCCATATTGTCTTGCAGCAGCGCAGTTATTATGTTCCATGGCAAAGTTTACAACTTTAAGTTTGAAACTGGCTTCATATTTCTTCTTCTTGCTGGTGTAGCCATGATGGGTCTTGACTATTGGACATTGTATACTGTACTGTATGTATTGGTGCTGTACTGTATGAACTGGTACAGATACTGGTGCTGTACTGTATGTACCCAGTATACAACAACCAGCCAATCACAGCAAGCGATGAACCTTAGCTGGTTGTTGTATACAAAGCCTGCTTGGATTGGGTGGATCAGCTCTCCCTGCCTGCCCAACCCTTCCTGTCATCTTATAGGCCAGGGGTAGGCAACCTTGGCTCTTTTATGACTCATGGACTTCAACTTCCAGAATTCCTGAGCCAGCTATGCTGGCTCAGGAATTCTGGGAGTTGAAGTCCATGAGTCATAAAAGAGCCAAGGTTGCCTACTCCTGTATAGGCCCTAGGGAAAAAATGGACAAGCTAATTCCATGAGGGAGGGGGAAAGGGAGCACAGTTTCTGAGTTCTCATTGGCCACCTGTAAGTCCAAATGAGTAGCTCAGGGTGTGTGCGTGCACATGTAGGCATGCGTGTGACTCCCTGGGTCCCTTCCATTGCCCTCCCCCCAGTAGCAAGCTTTGGCTTGGAGCAAACAGGCTGCACACAGGGATCTCCTCCTCTCAGTCTTCCACCCTGCGAATACTCCACAGCCTCTCCAAGCTGAGTGAGCAGAAAGCCTGCCTGTTTTTCAAAGGCTCTGCCTTGTCAATCGCACACACACCTTGATGAAAATTGCCCTGCCTGCAAAAGGACTTCTCAGCAGTTTTTTAAAGCAACACTACCAAGAATGAAATTGGAGACAGCCAGAATGTTTAGGGAAGAAGGAAAGGAAGCAGTTAATAAGCTAAGTAAGAAAGGCATTCGCCCTTCGAAAACTTGCATTTCCATAAATGTGATAAGTTGCCCCCTTTTCAGGTAATGGGGGGGGGAGTAAATGCTTTCCTTTTAATTTGTTATTAAAACTCAGTGCACTACAGTACTTATAGATGGGAGCCAGATTGACCAGCCAGGATCTGTCATAAATAACACCACAAATGCACCATGCAAGTTTATTTAGGCAGGGGGGGGAGAAACTGCTTGCATAAGCTCGGGCAAAAGGATTGTGTAGCTGTTTTCTGTCCCCACTCCATTCCTGCTTCTTAACTCCGAGAGGAATTTAGCTGACACCCCTCCCCTTCCAGACCCATAAGCTCCGCCTCCCCCAAGCTACTCTCACCGGCAGTGAGAGGTAAACGCTGAAAAGCTTGCATGAAGAAGCACTGAAAAGTGCCTCGAATGGACGCAGATGCTTAGGTTTGTTTTCATTATATAAAAAAACCACCCTACAATTCTTTTCCCCCCTTCCCCATTACATGGGCCATCCCTTTCTACTTCCTTTGAATGAATTAATCAGGGGATGGCCACTACCAATCCGCAGTTCTGGAGGGGTGGGCAAGGAATTGGGATGCAAAAGGGAGGGAAGAAGAGAGGAGACGGTTTGCAATGTAGCATTATAGAATGGGGATTAAACCTCCAGGAAATCTTACCGTCACAACAGCCAGATAATGCCTATCGTACTCTCAGAGATATCTTTAGTTGATCGGCTGGTTTTAATAATAACCCTAGGACTCTTTTTGAGTGAGAGAGAGGGGGGGGGGAAGAGAAAACTTGCTGAGTAATATTTTTCCGGCGTATAAGACGACCCCCCACTTTTGCGAAGATTTTAAGTGTTTAGAAAGTCGTCTTATACGCCGGAATATACGGTACATATCATTTCCTTCTGCTCTTTTCTTACATAAATGAGAGCAAAGATTCCCTTTGTAGACAAAAATCCAGTGTCTTTTTCCACTCATGGATGCACACACTTATAATTTCTGCCATATATATGCAGAGTCTTTTTCCATAATGGACAACCTTTCTTTCTTTTCACCTCATGTAATCAATATACATGTATATGCACTTCAGTGGGAAAGGCAAAAATTAGCTGCCTTTATGGTAGCCATTGCTTCAAGGCACTCCTGATGCCTCCCACCTTCACTAATGAATTTTTGTTTATTGCTCTACAAATGCTCAGATGGAAGATTTGTAGCTATGAATCAAAAGACATTGTGCAGCATATCTGGTTTTTTTTTTCTTAAAAGATTTTTTGTTGTATGGAAAAAAAGTAGTGAGAGGTTATGATATTGTTAAAAATGGAAGATGAAAATGTTTGGCGCCCTCTCCCTGGCCCATAAAAGTCCTTGGGGTAGTAAGGACAATTGCCAATAAAATTCACATCCCAAAGTACCCATGATGCTTGGGGAAGGTTACTTTCTCCCTGGTAATTACTTCAATGATAGGGGTGGCCTGGACAAAAAAAAACCTGTCCAGTATGCAGAAAGAGGTAGATCAAAGAAGGAAAATTGTGCATAAAAACTGTGTGTGTAATGAAGAATTGCAGACATAGATGGTGCAGATTGTAATGGTTTAGGGGGGAAAAACAGGGAGAAAATACAGAATACTGCTGGACAACTTTGAATTGGAAAAAAATACCAATTATTTACTTTGTTGGGTTTAGAAGAGGATCATTACCCAATGGAGCTCTTGAAACAGCTAAACTATGAACAGTTTAAAAAAAAAAAATCTTGGCAGCTGTACCAACTGTAGATCCTAAACCAGTTTTGGAACTATTATTTCTAATGCATTATTTTAAAAACTCACCAGTTTTACAGGGTATTTATAGGGAATTAGCTAGAGAATTATTGGTGCTTCCTGTGTTAATATAACATTAGAACCATGGAGTGTGATACCTGAGTCATTTAAAAGGTTATGAGTTGTTTAAAAGGTTCTTGGGGATTGCAAGGTATATATCATATCTTTTGGTAATTGAAAAACCCTTGACATTTTCTTCATGAAACTTTTTAAAATTGGAAAATAGAGCAGTCAATCATAGGAAGCTCTGGCGATAGTATATTTTTTATTCCAGCACCACAGTTTTATGTTTTTGAAAACCTATTTATTTACTTACATCATTCCTATATTGCTGACTCTCCAAGGTCTCTTGACAGTTTATAGAAATTACTCATGAAACATAGAAACATAAAAAAAATATCCTATCCCTAGCAACAACCAGCATCCAATAATAACTTCTTTCTCATTGTTAAAAGTTCTGCAAGGGTGTTAGGGAGAGATGGATCTTTGGAGATATGTTCCAAAGTACTAGAGCATATCCAGAAAAAAATACCAGGTTTCTAGCCCTTTTTCCTAATTTCACTGATAAGGATGCTCTCTCAACATCTTCATTCTGGCTGAATAAACCAGACCAGTAGGTTTTTAGAAAAAGCAGGCATTTCTGTGCATGAGGAAGCAACAAGGTGTACAGTTTAAAAACAAGCATTTCAAATTGCACTCTGAAATCTATTGCTAGTCAATGCAGTGCTCACAAAACCAGAGTTATATGGTGCCAATGGCTCTCAAACTTACACAAATAAGTCCCTGCATTTTGTATCAATTGGAGCATTTGGCTAAGTCAGATACATTGCAGCAATTAATGCTCTAGGAAGGACACTAGCTGCTATCACTGGGCACAAAAAAAAATCAGCATTTATTTATTCATTTAGTACACTTACTAAAAATGAGAGAGAGCAGCCTTAATCTAATAACTCTGTACACGACGGGTCAAATCTGGCCTTGTTCAAATTCGTTCAGTAATTTTCAAAACAAAAAAGTGGGTTAGGTTTTAAATTTATATTCACCAGCATTCTGCCTGTTTGAACTGCATGACTACAACGAAGCAGCATTATTTGCTATTGAAAAATAATAGCTGTTCTGCATAAAGAAATGAAGTTAAATGATAAAGCTTTGAGTGCTCTGGCTGTACCTCCTGTTTAGAAGAGGTGCTTCAGAACACAAATGCAACTCATTAAAGCAGTTGTATTTATTTCAGGATTAGGATACTGTGGAGGAAACTTCCCTGCAGACGGACACGAGGGTATGTGTAATTACATTAAAGAGTTGCAATATTGCATTCTGAAGGGTGCCAAAACATTTTACCAGTATAACCTTCTCTCAGATACTACCTTTCCATGCATTAGATGGAGAAAGCCAGGTCTCTATAAAAAGATGTTTGCCACAGAATAGGCAACCTGTATAAGCAGTTTAAAAATAATGCAGTTATTGTTGAAAGCTGCTTTTTAATGAATTACCATTACATTTGCTGGTAAGAACTCATTAGTGCATTCCCTGTTGATGATCTTGTTTAATCTTAACCATGAGTCATCCTTTTGGGCTAGTAGCAGGTATTTCATAAGCTAAGAGATACTATCAGTTTTGCCCAACCTTTGCATAATGCATTAATAATATGTAGGCTGTTTGGAAGTGTTCACTCCTCAATGCCATGAGTTTTAGATTTCAAGCTAAACTTTAAAAAATGTAATTATAATTAAGTGTATTAAACTTAGGTGGATGTTTCTGTATGAAAAGCTATATGCAAAACAGGAACAGCTGAAAAAGTGATTCAGAAATAGCATGGCAGTGCCTTAGTCGTATTGGGGCACATAAATGATTTAAAATGCAGTGAGCCCCTACAATGGCTTTATTAGCTAAGAAATACTTCTACAGCATTTTTCTCTTCTCACAGTACTACCACTGGCTATATATTGCACATATCTCCTGGATGGCAAGATTCTGGCAGCAGTTTTGATTGGAGATCTTACTATTCATAGAATAGCCTGTGAGGCTTCTGGTATAGGTTCAGCCAAGGCTGGTAACTAGTCTGCACCTCTCAGTATTACTGCAAAGCCAAAAGGGTGCAAGAATGTGGAATGTGGAAAAGAATGGTGTACAGTCATTTGCTAAATTGTCATTCATTGGATCTAGCATATCTGAAATTTGTCAAACTTGGAGCATTTGTTAAAAATACCTTGATATTGTTTTTTGGGGGAAATACAGTATTTCTTTTAAGCATCTTAGACTGTTTAATCCAATTTTCTATTGATACAATAGGTAGTTAAAATTCAATTATTTATGGTAAGAAGAAATATTAAATTATTATTACGTCTACTAATAGCCTAAGGAAGGTACACAGCTGAGGGGTTTTTTTTAAAAAAAATCTAGACTGCAACTTCTGTATGTAGATGGAGATGCTGTTTTATTGGAATCCAAGTGATTTGGACACAACTACACACATGAATCCTCTTGTCCTAGTTCTCGTTTCAACTTTTCTTTTAGAATTAAAGACGGCAAGAACTATATTGAGCACTTAGGGGCAAAAGTTTACATTTGACCTCTGTGCACTTGAAAAATTTACACTTTGAGATGATCTGAATTAAGCAACTGTAGACAGATGCTGTATTATGCTACGCCATGCACTTTCCTTTTCCTTCCTATTTAGGCAAAAATGGCTTTAATGCCGTGGACAAGGTTATTTTTAATAACTTCTTCAGCATTTGATGTAGTGCAAGAAAAAATTAGATTGCCTTAAAGCTTCTAAATGGCAATATATTCAGTTAAAATACTTTTTTGTTGTGCTAATAACTTCTGAAGCTCCTAAATTACTCATTGTGCCAGGTTTTAAAAGTTTAAACACACAGTTTCTTTTTATAGGCAGCTTAAAAATATAATTAAGATATATATTGGTATGAACTTGGGGAAACAGAGTTGGAATATCGTATTTTAACAAAGCAAAAGTCTTTGTGTTTTAAAGACTGTGAAATATATTTGACATGACCTTGAGAGTTCAGTAATGAATTGAATAAAAGCAGGAGAGCATACAGTATAGCAGAACATGGAGATGAAAAAGAAAGGCATTTGGTTGAAAAGTACTTTATTACAAAACCTCAATCCTGACATTCCAAGTTAAAACCTAATTTTCAGAGAATTGCTGAAGTAGGAAAAGCACTCAAAACAGACTGTAACTGAATTGGAATTGGGTTTTCTTTATATTGTGAAAAGACTGATCAATAAGATTCAGATTTGGCAAGAATTCATTTAGTTAAAAACCAAGTCAGTATGAGCAGTAGATGATGGAAGAAAAATATGGATAAGATTTAATGGAATGCTTAGCAAATGGCTCCAGATGGACCATGGAATAAAATAAAGGATGTGTGGTGTTCTGACTTGTTGAGCTTATTTTGGGCAAAAATATTCAAGAATGTTTTTGGTGACATTAGATGAGTATTGCTTGGAGATATAAATGTGAGCACTGTAAACTTTAGTATGGAGACATTGCCATATTGTTGACTAAGACTTCAAAGAACGTGCAGTAAACTTTAGATGACATAGCACAGTGAAGAATATCTGAAAATTAATATATCAAAGATCAAACAGAAAGGGTGCGGTGATATTTAGTTTTTTTGTACAGAATGTCATTTGTGTCATGGTTTCACTTCTTGGCAGAAAGTGTGTATGTGTGTGTGTGTGTGTGTGTGATTAGTGCAATGAGTGCTTGGGTGTCATCAAGCTAATTTGTTCCTGTAGGGCCAACGCAGTTGAATTAGAGAAGCTGGGAGTGACTTTTGGGGTGATAATAGCATTACCCAGTTCATGATGATGATGATGCCATAGTAGTCATGAGAATGAAGCTTTCTCTATCCAACGGAGTGCCAAAGTAGCAAATGCACAAGATCAGAGATGCTATTAAAGGCAAAAAAATATATACAGTATCATCCTTTAAGAGGAATCAGTGGGCATTTCTCACTTTGGCACTAGTGAGAGTCTACCAAGGATCAGTGCTTTATAACTTTGTAGCTGGTGTAAACTATGAAAAGTAATTTTATTTGTTGGTGATACTGAGTTTAGAATAAATAATTGAAAAGAAAGATTGTGAGGTCCTGCAAAAGAAGCTGTTCGGATGAAATGAACAATTTCAAAATGGCAAATATCATTCAGTGCAGACAAGCATAAAATATTTATGCTGACACAAAATTACTTCATCTGTATGTTACTGGATTTTAACCCTGCAGTAGGAAGGGAAAGGAAATCTGGAATCATGGTCGACCCTTTGAAGAAACTGTCAACTGGTGCTAGAAGAAAAAAGACATGTAAATTCACACGTAAATCTTTAGAAAGAAAACGAACATCACAGTGATAAATGTGTCTGTGAAGAGATATGTATCATTTTGGTCACCCCTTAAAAATATAGATTTAGAAGACAGGACAACCACAATGTTCAGAGCTGGTGTAAATCTATAAGGAAAGCCTACAGCAATTGGGCTTCATTCGCTTGGAATGAAGATGAGTAAAAGAAGCTATATAAGATCACGTATGGCATAAATAACACAGACAATTTTCCTCCTCCTTTGACAGTGTTGGAGCTTGAGGTATCCTTTAGATGATTTTAAAAGAGTATATAATGATGATGATGTTGGAAGGGACCTTGGAGGTTTTCTAGTCCAGCTCCCTATTCAGGCAGGAAACCCTATACCAGTGGTGGTGAACCTATGGCACGAGTGCCAGAGGCGGCACTCAGAGCCCTCTCTGTGGGCACGCAAGCTGTCGCCCCAGTCCTAGGCCTTCAGCTGGGTTTTATAAAACCTTTTCGCTTTAGGCCTCCGCCGTCATGTGCAAAAAAAAAGGTTCAATCAGTCAATTTCAACTTCTCATGGGAAAAAAAAAGATCTTGCAAAGTTGGAATTGATTGAACTTTTTAGTTCCACCCAGTCTGCCATTACCACCGCAGCCACGCCCACCCAGTGGGTCATGCCCAACCAATTGGCCACACCCACCTGACACTCGACGATGCATAAGTGAGTTTGGGGTTGCAGTTTGGGCACTCAGTCTCTAAAAAGTTCACCATCACAGAGACAAATGGCTGTCCAGTCTCTTCTTAAAAACTTCCAGTGTTGGAGCATTCACAGCTTTTGTGGAATAGGTGACCAAGCCATCAATGGCTATTAATACTCATTGTTGTTTACCATACCTGAAAAATAGCAGACTGTAATAATTGGTTGATGGAAGGAAAAATTAAAATCCAGTCCAGATTTGTGAACTTCCCAATTGCACCCAGTTGATCACTGGACTAGTTGGGCTATGGCCTGAGCTAGAAAGGATCTTCCCTCCTTATGCCTGCGGAACAATTCTTTTCACAGAAAGATGAGACATTTAACCTCCAAGACTTTATATTTATGTTGTCCTCTTCATGAAGCTCTCAGGTGTCTAAGTTTAGCTGGAATTTTGGAAGATAACATTAGACTTATTGGCAGGAATGATTTTGATAACATCTGTTACATTATCAGATTTGATAGATATGCTATTCTTAAAAGTATTTCTATGCAACATTTACAAAAAGTGTCAGTTTGATAGACCCTGATTATTGTATCTTTCACTGCATAAAATTTAAAGTTTTTTTAAAAAAATATTATTTAGGATGAAGTGAATGAAGGTTTATTTGCACAGTAGGAATTTCTCCTGCCTGTTTGCCTGTGTTTCCTAAATATGCTCTGGAACCTTTTCTGTCACTTTGGAGAATATTTGGCTATTCAGAGAGAGATGGGAATTAAATATTCCCCCTCTCCATGTTCCATAGACATAGTTTTGGGGGGGGGGGGAAACCCAAAGAATTTTGTTACTGGATAGCATTGTTACTGGTTTAATAATAGTAATATTAGCAATAGTACTAGCAATTTGTGATGATTAATTTAGAAAAAAGTAATCTGAACTGAAACTTCTAAAACAGAAAGGAGTAAAAATAATTAGTCAAGGTAGTAGTACATAAGGTTTCTGATTTTAAATCAAAGGGCATGATTTAATCGACTCAGTTTAGCACAGTGGTTCTTAACCTGTGGGTCGGGACCCCATTTGGGGTCGAACGACCATTTCACGGGGGTCGCCAAACAACGCAGTCTGCCATTTTTTTCCCCTTTTCCTTAGCTGTGCTACTCCCTTTTATTCTATTGGCTTTTGAAAGCCAATAGAATAGACTCTCTTGACTAGAGTCTAATTCTATTGGCTTTCAAAAGCCAATAGGAATTGTCCAGGCTGTCTCTGCCCTGCTCAGCCAGCCAAAAGTCCCATTCTACAAATGGTGCTGCAAGTTGTCTGCAGCGAAGGCGAGCTGTCTGGAAGCTTCCACCCCTCCCTGCTGAGCAACTACTAAAAATGTAAGTAAAAGAGGGTCAGGGGTGGGAGGTGGGAGGCCAGTGGGTGCAGGGAGGGTTCCTGGCGTGCATGACGCCCGGCGGGTGCCTTACCTCCCTTGGGGTGGGCGAGCTGGTGGCCCAACCGGTGGTCGGCCTGTGCCGTCTCTGCCGCTTGCCAGCTACGCCTCGGCCGGCGCAGGGGGCGGCACCACGCATGCACGGCGCTCCCGGGCAGGGAAAGTCCTCGACTTACGACCGGTTGGGTAGTCCTCGACTTACGACCGGTGGGGGTCGCAGCATTAAAAAGGTTGAGAACCACTGATTTAGCAGGCTTTGCATTTAATGGATTGAGTCTGCTGTTTCATGAATTTTGCCCACATTTCAGTCAATAACATTTTTTTTCCCTAGCAGTGTTTGCTGCTTCCCTCAAAAGTGTTTTTCACTGTTATCAAATAAAGGTACATTATTTTTTTCATGTACAAGTGTGTTTTTACCTCACAAAGTCCCATTTACCATTTAATGGACATTCATTCATTCAATGGATAATTAGACAACCGATGACTAAGATATTCTCTTACCCAAGCAGAGAAACGGAGTGTTCACGGGCAGCCAAACAATGCAATGTGAACAGGACTGACCTCTGACTTCCTGCTGACTTCTCTGTTGATGTTGCTTGTGTGGAAAATAGCTCTTCCTCCGCCTTGACTGTCCGATGGAACTCCCTGCCACTTTGCTGGGAGGGAGGGGGGAAGAAAGTGAGCCAAGGATTGTGAAGAAAACTGCACCCCCACTCCCCATCCTGATGTGTCCTCAAGATCCCCCTCCTAGGGAGGAAGAGCATTTACCCTTCAATCACCAGTGTCCCCCAGCCAGGCCTACCTCACCAGCAGGCACACCAAGTCAATCCCTTGTCTTTCCTTTGCTGCTCACGGCTGTTAAGAGAATTCAAATTTCAGCTTGATTCGAAAGCAACCAGGTGTTGGTTGCCTGTCAGCATTGCCACCATCAGATTGGAATACACCCCTACATCTTCCCTTGTACCAACACAATCTACAGGTTTCTGGGAAGTGTAGTCGGAAGGCACGGTAGCACTGAGGCAGCCGTAACTTTGCCAAATTTCAATTCCACAGGAGTGATCCTGGTCCCAGATTTTGGATGCATTTTCTGTAAGTTAGCCCATTTGAGGTACCTTGGTTCAAATATTGTTGCCCCATGATGCAGTGTTTCACACAGTTGAAAGATACAAACAGGCACAATAATTTTCATAGTATATAGATGTTTCTCCTCTATTACCCTGTTAAATAGAATGTTTATTATATTTAAATAAAGACTGATAATATATCCATAACAATTTTCTAAGTCCAGTTTCCATCCCATGTAAATATGTACTGTTCCTTCTAAACCAGTGTTTCTCAACTTGGCAACTTTACGATGTGTGGACTTCAACTCCCAAAATCCTCCAGCAACGCTAGCTGGAGAATTCTGGGAGTTGAAGTCCACACTTCGTAAAGTTGCCAAGGTTGAGAAACACTGTAATCTAAACAAACTTCAAGAATATTTACAGAATTTCAGGTAAGCAATCTGTGCAAAAACATGCACAGCTACTTCTGAATTACCTTCTGTATAGTACTCCCTAGTACGCAGTTTGTGATTTTGCAGCAACTCTTGTCAAAAGGCTATAATGAAATAAGTGATACTGTGTTTTGTTCCAGCGCTGAGAGAACAGGAGTTTTCTTGAAGACATTACAGAGGTGCTTGACTGGTCGCTTGATTTGAAGTATTTCTGGGTCCCTTTTTTTGAATTAAAAAAAAAAGAAATCAGAGGCCAGAAGAATACATAGCTATTCTGTTTTAAGTATGAGATAAATTTTGATCTCAGAGAAGATAACTCAAAATCACAGCCTATTAAACAGGAAAAGGAATTGGTTGGGGTTTCCCGATGGAATTCAATACCATTACCAGAGTGTGGGGTGGGTATATATTCAGTTCAGTTCAGTTTAGGCACCACCCAACTTTAAACCCACTCTGGACTGCTCACAATAATTATTTTAACAATAATTAACAATAATTAAAAAAAAAACCAGCCCTCCATCTCAGCCCAAGGCTTGGTACCAGCCAGGTCTTCAAGCCTTCCAGAATGTCGACAGGAGCTGCACGGAAGTTTATTCCCAGACACTAGGAGCCATGCCCGAGAAGACACGCTTCCTGGGTCCCCATGGATCTCTCAAGAGGACCATATTCAATGGCGTCTCCTGAAGGCTTCTCTAAAGGGAAGTTTCCTAAAGGCCTCGTTCAGTGCAGTCACTTGGAGAAGTACTTTTTCTCCATTAACAGAAGGGGATGCTGTGAAAATTAACTGCACATTCTCATGCATTAACATTTGAGGTAATTTCTGTGGAGATGAATGCGGTGCTGGCATCCTGCCTGGTGCCATTCAAGCCGAATACTGTGATCTGTGTTTCATTGTATATCTCATGCAGGATTCAGTGAAGCATCACTGACATCAGTACAAATTACAGAAAACATGAAAGAAAATGTGTCCTTTTTTGTTGTTGTTTTTTGGGGGGAGGGAGTTTTGCTTTTCTGCTGCAGTCGAGTAACAATAAAAGAAAACTAGCTGTGAGATAATGTGGCAATACTAGTAGAATCTTGCTAAAGGAATTTCAGGGGTGAAAACAAATCTGAATGAGTATTTTAACCTGCAAACTCTTGAGGCTTGCTTGACTTTATTCTAAAAGTCCTTAGTTCTTCAACTAAATATTAATGCAATATAATATTCAACCCTTCAACAGCCTGTAACTTAGTAATGGCCTGGATTCTGCCAATATAATTCAAATTGCAAAGCATGCCTAGACCATTTTACCCGCAATAGCATTTTTAACATAAGCTCATTTTACACAATTTATTACCAGGTAGAACAAATCAGCCACTTTATCATTCAAGTATTGGAAGTTATGGATGATTGGAAATGTGGGCTGAAGCATTAGGCAATTTTCCGATTTGCTGATATCAAAGGTGGAAGACAGTTCAGTATTTACCGTTAGAAATATACAGTACATTTAAATATATGAATACAATGCAAATAATCATGGGCAACATTCTTATCAGGAAACACTACACACTTTACTTCTGTTTCTTTGTACACGTTAATATGTCAGATAGTTGTTGCTTTAATACAAACTTATAATGCTCTGGGTTGTTTTAAGATTGTAGCCAAATAAGAGCAGTATGTAGACAAAGGGCAGAGAATAAGGCATGGAGTCCAAGTGGTACAAAAAGCACTTTCACAAAAAATTGGAAAACTGGAGATGGAGAATCTTGAAAACAGGACGGGGACTGAGATATGTTCGGATGGGAAATGCCTGCATCTGTATCTGATAAATCACAGCCTTTTTTTTTTTAAGCTGTGTGGAGATTCTCACTCACAAATTGAATCTTGTTCTAGGAACCTCTGCAGTCTGGTGTTCCAGAAGAACTGGTTCCCAGATGAGTGTCAGTCAAATCAGCTGCTGCACACCAAAGCCCTTGGTTCAGTTCTGCATATTTTGGCAGTGCACAAAACTAGACGTGCCTGTTAAGCAAGGCTATTTGAGACCTACAGCTCAGCAGCAGAGCATGTGATTTAGACTTTGTCTACTTGACGGAGCGTAAGGTCCAAGGTTCATCCTTTCTACTGATTAGAAGGCTTTTATAGCAAGACCAGGAAAAAGATGTATCTGTGCTTTGGAAAACTAAAAAGACTGGATTCACAAATCATACCGAGTTGTAGCGTAGTTTGGCTTTGGCATAATGTGAAACTAATCATGGTAGACTGCAAGCCATGATTTATGGCTCAGTGAAATGTATGAATCCTTCATTTGTAGCTTAGCAAAACTAAAGTTACGCAAAACCTAGTTTAGCATATCTGAATTAGGTTGCAATCATGTGCAGGAAATAGTTGTGACCTATATATACCAACTTATACAGTGTAGCTAACCAGTTTGAAGCAAAGAGGTAATTTATAATTGTCATTATACCAAGAATTACTCAAATGGAAGTCTATTGTAGGTGAATCAGATATGTTGAATTAATAAACCATGACCCATTTCTCTCTATCTGTAGCTAAAAAGGAATGTTACATTTCTCAGTTCAAAGGATTACTCACTCAGCCCTTCCTATAGTGCATACCAGAAAGCAAGCTGTGTATCATTAAACGAAGGTGTTGCACATTCACTAAAATCTCCTGTAACATTAGCAACAAATGAATACTATCAAAGACAATTATGCTCTCAGTTGTTGCATAATCTTGACTAAACTCCAACTTGGGGAGTGTTTCAGGGTGTGGTGCCTATTGGAGGTTTTCAGGCAATGTTTGTGTTTTAGAAGAACAGGTCAATCTTGACAATATCAGATACTTATTTATTTGAAGTTGGAATATTTTTAATGCTTGCCAACTTTATCCCCTGCTTCTAAAGAGCACTCACTAGGTAGGGGTGGAGCTCTGCCATCCCTTAGGGGTTGCCAGATTTGCATATTAAACCATTTTCTTCTGCGTATAATATCTCCTAATTATGGCACACTTATTTTTTAGAATAAAATCAGTAGGAGTCAATCATCACTTAGCAATATGCAATTTTCTCTGCACCTAGTAACAGCACAGAAATCCTGTATCACATTTAGTTGGCTGAGAAGGCTGATAATTTGGGACATCACATTTCTAACGGCGAAGATCTAATGGATCTTTTTCCAGCTTAAAACTGGAATATCATTTGACTTTGGCAGTCATGGTGAAAGAGCTTTTTTCTCCCCTTCTGTTGCCTGAAAATCCTAAATCTCTTTTGTCTTGCACAAAGGGGAGACTACCTAGGGTTTTGGAGGTGAAATATAAAAGTTCTCCTTCCCAGCTGATTTTGAAGAAACGACCTAAGTCAGTACTAACTTCAAAACCTTTGGCATGCTTGGAGAGTTTGAGATGATGACATGTAGTATGAGAACAGAATCAAATTACATATGTACCTTCTAACCAGTCAAATATTTTGTCAGGGAGTTAATGATTAATGTTATCTCCTTCCGGAGAAGGCAAAATATTCTCCTGTGCAAGAAATGAAGCATTATTCATAACCATGTCATTGAATTCTGTCATTCATGTCTTGTTTTTATATATTGTCTATATAGTAAGCATAAATGAAAGATAACAAGGATTAAATAAACAAAAAACAAAAAATTCCTTCCTTCCTTCCCTGTGCCATAGTGAATTCTTTAGCCAAATAGATGGAGGAAGGAAAAGGTTTTATTAAACTACATAAACACATTTCTGTTGTTATGCATAATATTGCCACTAATTTTTTAATTAGTGCCTGTTTGCTTGGTTAAGGTTTAGTGTAATGTGTTAACATAATCATTGTGGTTTGTAAATTATGTTTTATAGTGAAACCAGCCAGTATGACTCACTTAACAATTCATGGCTAAAACAATCATAACTTTAATGCACTGTGTGAGTAATTTCCTTTTCAGTTAACATATCTGAGATATGTGCATTTAGGATTTTATTTATTTTTGTCTCAAACTGCAACAATCTAAACTTCTTATATTGAAATACAGTTGCAATTATATCTACCCTGTTTTTCTGTTGGAGAAATCTGTTGAGTATTCTTTATCATCTCTTAGATTCTAAAATATTAGTAATGTCACACTGCTTGGATATTTATCTATTAATTTGCTTAGGAAAAAAAGGTTACATTAATATATTCTTGAAACTTTTTTTGTTAAATTATAGGATTAGATTGGCCAATCTTTGGTACAGAGGCTAGACTGTGGGGGGGGGGGGAGATTAGCTATCCTGGTTGGAAGATCAATAGTTTCACTTACAGATTTTTTTAAAATAATCTGCTGGATGGATCTCATCTGGATTCAATGATATATCTATTTCCAGTTTGCCAGAAAGGTTTAGTATTATATATTGGTTCATCATTATTGACTTTGTTTTTTTAGATTCCTTTCCCGAGAAAGTCAATTCAGTCATAGGTATCTGCCTCACATCTGCTACAGAAAAGATGCAAAGAAATTGTTCAGTTTACTTCAGGTTTACCACTTAATGATAATCGTACAATGATCAGTCAGCACTTGATAAACAGTTAGCTGTACTCATAAGCTTTGCATAATTCAGAGATTTGAGCTAGATCCGAGGCCTAAAAATAAGCTAAACTACTGAAGCTCTCATCAGAACATCTATGATGGATAAATAGCTTCCTTTACTTGAAATAACACAATTAGCTATCCTACCATCTTTTTTTTTTCTCAACCTAGTCAAATTCTGCCAGATACAAACTTTTCTGGAAACTTCGGCCTGAAAAGGAAAGCAAAAAAATTCAGTTGACATTGGGATGCAATATATTGCATTTGAACATTATTCAGTCACAAAATCCAGAGTGATTGGGATGAGTTAACAGGCAAATTATTTCCTGTGGTTTTAATCTTACTGTATTTATTTATTTATTTGAAATATTTAGTTTCCCATTTTTCAGCCAACTGTGGTGGCTCCCAGTCAGAGTTGCATTGATACTCGTTGCATTGATATGGCCAACATTAGAAATTTAAGTGGCATGTAGCAGCATATCTTTTTCTCCTCTTAACTGATGAAGTGTAACATCAACTATTCCAAACAAGTTCAACAGTGAAACTGTGGAATTAACTGCCTCATAATCTGCATCCATGTTTTATGGCCAGGATTAGGTTGCTTTCACTTTATAGGCAGGCTGAAACTAGAAAGCACAAAATAATTAATTATGGATCTCACCAAGTGCATGTTAGGATGGATAGGAGGTTTTAATGTAAATATTGTTATAATAAATTTATTAAACACTACAATTAAAAAAATATAAGAACTAATACAAATTAAAAAATAAAAAAAAAAAATAGAAGGGGCAAGATGTCCATAGAATGGTATAAAGTCATAATTGCAGGCAGTTGCCGAGTACCCAAATTGTAACCACATGTTTGCAAGGACAATGTGATGGCCACAACTTACAACCTGCTATAAGTCCTCTTCATTCAGCATCATTGTAACTTCAAATGGTCACAGAATGTGTGGACATCAAGCAAGGACTATCTGGACAGCTTAGCTGGTTGCATAAACCTAGAAATAATGACTAAACTTTGACCTGCAATGAACTCCAAACAGACATGAGCTTATTCGATATTACCTACCAGGAACAGCTCTAAAAATGCTTCAACTAAACAACTGAATTTGTGACATCAGAATAGAGCCAATCTCACTACTAAGGAATGCACCAATGCAAGTCCACTAAGGGAACGTGTGTTATGTTCTTTCCGAAGTGACTTTACAATCAATAGTAATCACAGAACAATGGATACTATGAAATTTGCATCATTCAATTTAGAAAGACATGTTTAGAAAATCAGATGTACTGCCAGTTGCAAGGTTTGGGATGGGTGGGGTCCCTGGCCAAAATGGTTTCCTTTTCCTCTGGACCTTCATCTTTATCTTGACACCATTGTCACTACTCATTTTTTTCCCCTTTCTGGATCTAGTCGGTGTTACAGTAATGAAGAAAAGCAAGATACAGTAGCTTAGAGCTAACTGCTCATTGTCTTTTATTGTTCACCCACTCAGATGGTAAAGAGCTGGAGGACCAAGATTAGGAAACTCCGTGAATTTGCAGTAGTCCTGAGGAACTTTTCAGGAAGTTTAGAAATCTAGAAGTTGAAACTAGAGTTAATTGAATTCAGCAGTTCTGTTAATTCAAAACTCAGATCCAAACATTCCAGCAGACTTTCTTAAATTTGCATTTTCCCAACTAAAGAAACAAGTGACATTAGACATCATGATCTGCATTGCTAGGGTTTTTTGTGAAAATGCACAACAAAGCTTATTTGTAGCAGTAAGCAAAATAATAAGATAGATGCTTACTTCAGCATCATCAGCTGAACTATTCACATAGCTAGTAGGTCATACATACTTTATCAAAGTCCGCCAAGACTTAAAACACCTCGCTTGAATTTTAAGACCGGCACTACCTCTAATCAAAGTTCATAACCAAAGATCTGTATCAGAAGTGCAATTAATTTTGTTATAGTGGCAAAGCTGACAAAGAAGCAGGCAGAGTAATCAAGAGGGAAGTGTTAAAAGAACAAGATTGGGTACATCAGTTTTCATGTAAGTTTGCACATAGTGACATCAGATTAAATCTGATTATGATTATGATAGGAAAAGTCCTGTGAAAACATTTCTCACTCAAACCCAGTATCATAAATATATTCATGTCATGCTATACAATTAAATTATTCACATTTGAAAACGAGTAAGTGAACACGCAAATGACTACATGGATTCCAAATTTCTAAATATTCTTCCATTTGAGCTTCCCTATAATAAAATACTTGTCCAAATATAGAAAGAGAAATGCAAGTCCTGACAGGATCCATCTTTGGGTGCCCAAACAGACCCAAGCACTTATATAAAGAATTGCTCAGTGCAAAAAGCTCCACCCAACGAGAGGAAGTAATTCTTCCAGAAGTTACTGGAATCCTAATGATATAATCATGATCATAAGGAGAACCCTGGTGGCACACTGGTTAAAGTGCAGTATTGCAGGCAAATGGCCCACATTTTGGAGTTTGATCCTGATGGGGTTCAACGTTAACTCAGTCTTCCATCTTTCTGAGATCAGTAAAATGAGGACCCAGATTGTCGGCAGTAGGCAAATAATGCTTCTACATTGTAAACCGCCCAAAGAGCGCTGTAAAGAGCTATGGGGGAGTATATAAGCCTAAATGTTATAAACCAATCATCTGCAGAGCCTGTTGAAAACACACAGGGTAGCTTCTCATTGCTAAGGAGGAGAGACATAGCTCTCTAATCGATATTTCTCAACTTTGGGAATTTTGAAATGCGTTGACTTCAGCTCACAAAATTCCCCAACCAGCATGACATCAGAATGGTCATATTGGCTGGGGAACTAATATAGTATATACTAGTTTTCCTATATTTCAGCTATGTCCCTTTAAGCTCTTGACATGATGAGATTTCAAAGATATGAAGTTGCTTTTGGATTGGAACAGAATCTTCACATGATTCTAGCTGATATGTTATTTAGTGCTAGGTTGTTGAACTGGAAAACAACACAAATTAGGAAGTGAAGTTAAGAGGTACATATTACTAAAGGCGTAACTTCATGTTTTGTTCAACTCTGTAATTTCCCAGTCTGAGAAGGCACAAAAGCTAATGAAGGAGTTTCTTGTGAAAAAAGGATGTTCAGTCTTTTGCATACCCAACAACAGTTACCTCTTGAGACTACTTTCTTTCTTTCCCCCAAGGTCAGGGGGAATTAAAAATGGGGTGTAGAAGGGGAAGATTAAGCATTCTTTTCTTATCTGCTGCTTCTCGGTTGGAAATGCCAGTTTTGTTTTGTTTTGTTTTATTATTTTATGCAGAACTCATATCCTGTTCCTTTAATTTTCTGGTTACAAGGAACTACCTCCACTGCTTGATGATGATGAGTTGTTTCTCAGTCAGAATGGATACTACAACAGCCGGACCGAATGGATACTGATGTTGGTTTTGCTGCAGCTGTTGCCCTTTGTCTCCTCTCTTCTATCATGTCATCAGCAAGGTTGCCAGCTGGCAGTGGTTCCCTGGGAAAGTACACAAGTTCCTACGAAAATACAATGGCCCAGTCGTCCAGCATTGGAGGTTATGCCAACATGATTTTACCTCTCGGTTAAAAAAAAAAAAAAACAGACCAGAAGGTGGAAAACGAAAAATGAGGCTTGGCTGTCTTGGACTTGATCCTCACCATTGGGAGAAAAAAAAAAAAACTTTGAGGAAGAGAAAGTGGTAGAGGCTACATCAGCATGTAGTAACAAATGTGTATCACAGGACACCAACAGAGACTTGTGGCTAGAATCTCAGAGCTTTTATAACTGCTGAAACTCTGGAGAAAGAATGTAATTAAGCCATTATATCCAAAAGGCGATTAGTGCACCAGCTGCAGCCATTCCTGATCTGGTTGGACTAGTTCTTAGAGGTCATTTCCAGTTTTGAAATCCTACATCTCTTTGCTGTCTTTTGGTCTGCTCCCATAGCATCTCATCCCAACTTTTAGAACCCATCGTGGCCTTTTTTTAGTCCCTTTTCGTCCAATTCAAATATTTTCTGCCACTTAAAGATGTTTTGCTTGCTCACTTCTCCATGCTGTCTCTTATGAAATTGCTTCCCACCATGATATCACCTCTTTTTTCCAGATAGTTCTCAAAGCTCAGCATAATTCAGCCTAACTGGGAGTGGGTAGTTATCAAGCATGCAGGCTCAGCTTTGTATGCATGTGTGCCTACACACCTGCATATGTAGGAGGAAGGAACCCAAAACCTGGGCTAGGTACACACGATATGCAATTGGTGCTAAAGAATCTTGAACCTGTTAGAAACCAAGAGGAGAAATACTTTGAAACCTCCCTGGCAGTCCTTTTTCCCCAAGGCTTCCCCAATTAGACAGTAGGTATCATTGGTCAGACTGAACTTCCTGATACCTCCCTAGTTTGACAAGTTAGGGAATTTTTGGTCCATCAGCTCAGATTCCCCCCCCCCCTTCAGCTCAGTTCTTGGAAGCTTTCTATTTCCTAGAAAGGAAGGTGATTGGCTCTTCCTGCCCAAAGTCCAGAAATGTCAATCCTGAAACACAGAAGGTGTTTAACCATATAGTCCTGCATGTGGAGAAGAGACTAATGGAAAATTCCCTTCTAAAATCAGTGAAGCTTAATCTTTAGGCCAGTGTTTCTCAACCTTGACAATTTTAAGGCATGTGGACTTCAACTCCCAGAATTCCACAGCCAGCTTTGCTGGCTGTGGAATTCTGGGAGTTGAAGTCCACATGCCTTAAAATTGTCAAGGTTGAGAAACACTGCTTTAGGCATAAAAATAAATATTCTGGCTGAAGGGTTGGACCCAGCTCTGTTAGTCTTTTGTAAAGCTTTAATGCTTCTGAACCTGGGATGCTACGTGTGCCAAGGACTCTGCTTCCTGGCTGTATTGTTAACAGGCCAGGTGTTTTGCTTTGTATATACTTAAATTAGAGCATGTTTTAATGTTTGTTAGTGTTCTAATGGTTTTTATTGTTTGAAAATGTTAAGATTGTAATTGTAATATATGTTTGTAAATTGTGAGCCACCTAGACTCATTTATTGAGATAGGTGGCTATAGAAATCAATCAATCGATCGATCAATCAAATAAATTAATAAATAAACAAACAAACAAATGGGAAGCAACTATGATGCATACCTAGAATTCCAAGTAAAATCAGCCACACTACACTAGATATACATTATTACTTTTGAGCTCCTTAAATAAGATTTCATTAAGGCAGACATGTCAAACTTGCGACGTCATGTGATGTCGTGCAATATATCGGGACGGGTTTGCCATTGCCGGCAATGGGGTGTGCGTGGCTTCTGGATGACGCGTCCAGCCTGCGGGCTGGCAGTTTGACATCCCTGCATTAAGGATACACATTCACTGCAGAGAGGATGCTGGAAAAAGAACATCTTGGCTTATATTTGGAAGTTTAAAGACAGGCATTTATTTTTTCTCCTTGGTTTTATTTCTGCTAATCCTTAATAAGAGGGAGAAAGCCTTTTGGGGGGAGACTGCTTTTTGCTTTGTCCAGTCAAGGGCAGTCCTAGAAAATCAGAAATTCTCTAGAGAATAAACCCACCTTCCTAATAATCCTTGATGAAATTATAGAAAAGAATTCTAGATTTCTATAATGGGATTACATGGAAAGTTTGGGGAAATACAAATTTAGTTCCAGGCCATCTAGTCTGAAAATGGCTTCATTTATCAGTTGCTTTAATGGGCACTGTGATGCCATGCCAGGTTATTATTTAGCGTATGGCGATGTTACATTACAGAGTTATGCACAGCCATACAGAGTTAATACAAAATAGTTGCTTTTGGTGTTGACAATTGCTAGTCTGTTCAGTTCATGCTTGCACGCTATCCAGAGCACACCACAGGGGGCAGGGTAGTTCCCACTCAAAAGGCTTGTATTATCCAGAGCTTTCCCCACCAATTGTACTCGTATTGTCGCTGGAAATGCCATGTTTCCCCCAACAAAGTGGTACCTATTTATCTACTTGCATTTGCATGCTTTCATACCACTTGGCTGGCATATGCTGAGGAAAGTGACTGCATTCTAACCATTGCTCCACCATGGCTCCTAATAGGATAAAATGCTCTTATCTTGACAAAATTATTGACAAAATTCTACAGGTGTGCCAACGGTTTATATGCCTAGTTATACTGTCATGCCTTGTGAAAAAATGATCAGCCTGGATAATGGTGGCTCATACCAAAATGCTCACCAGACCTCAGTATGAAAGGTTGTTGTCACAATGTTTTTCTATCATAGTGATTTTCACTTTCAAAGTGGGTTCACAGCCTCCCAGTGTAGCTATTGGGTTTTCAGTATCTGTCTTTAGGTCTATGGCTATTAAGGAAAAATCTGGCATAGCATTTTAATCAACTGTAGTCGCTTTTAGCTCTTATACCAAGTTGCAAGCTAGTATTGATCTTATATTCATTGAAAATTCCACCATCAAGTATTGTTTGAAGCCAGTCTCCTTTCTCAGGCCTGGAACTGTTTTTGTAATTTTGCACATTTTAGCCATGTGGTTATTTTTTTCGCACTTGTAACATTTGTTTTGTTTTTGAGGGTCCAAGTTGTGTTTCTGACTTAAATAATTCTTTAACTTGGATGATGGCCAATATTGGAGCATTATCCTTGCTCTATCCCATCATTTTCAATTGTGAGTGATATACTGCTAGATATACATCAGTAGTGCTTTCTCAGTACAAATTCACCTCTCTAAGTAAGCCTCCTTGCATTATTTTATTTCTTATGTAATAAGATCTTTAATCAAATATTCAGTCTACATAGCAGCATCACAAAATTTGCTCCATAGTTGGTTTTTCATATTATAAAGTCTTTGACTTGTTCAAGCTCCTTTTTTAAGCATGACTGGAATCTTTCATATACTATATTAAATTCCTTCTTGGCCTCACTTTTTTTTTTTAACCACAGGGTTTTTTTCTTGAATATAAGTGTGCAATATAGTTCAAGGGCATCTACTCCAGATACGGTCATGAAGAGTGTTATTTTCTATTTATCATCTTCTTCTTGGCAGTCTATTGCTCTCAGATACAATAGAAATCTTAACTGAAAGCTTCACCACTGATTTACCACATTGCCTGTAAACTTTGATTCTGCTTAACAGCCTCAGAGCATCCATTTAAAAATAAATGTAGTAAACAGAAACTACCACTATTCAGCTTCCCCAACAGAGGGCGCTATTTTTAAATGAACTCAATGTATTGCAGTGTTTCTCAACCTTGACAATTTTAAGGCATGTGGACTTCAACTCCCAGAATTCCACAGCCAGCATTGCTGGCTGTGGAATTCTGGGAGTTGAAGTCCACATGCCTTAAAATTGTCAAGGTTGAGAAACACTGATGTATTGTTACAATTTGCCTTCTAGGCATCTACTGACTCTCTATGGTTTGACTGGGCATCCTACTCATTTTTTTTTTCCAAACTTTTTTTTGGGGGAGGGGAGTAAATCTGGGTCTCCAATACACCATCACTGTTGGAGAAATTCAGCTTCACTTCTGATCCCATATAGTTTGGATTCAACTCTGATGGAGTTTAACATATTACAAGGGTTCCAATGGTAATGGTCATTAAGTCCTCCCTTTGACAACTGCATTGCGTTGTCATCCCTGAATGGCATTGTCCTGATTTCTGATTACCACTTATAATAAGTGAAGTGGTTAGCTTTCTACTTTGGCTTTGCTACTAATGCCTTTTAGCATGTCAGCAACCAACATGAAAAACATGCACATGTTAGCACACTACAAAACCTTGCCTGTCTTCACAAGGATCATTTGTTTGCTCCTCATTTGTTTGCTCCTCCTCTTATTCCCTTTTTGGGCCTCTCCCAGCTTAAATGGGGAAGATATAACAATACAAATGGCCCCAGGGAGAAGGGGCTCCCAATTATGCAATTAGCTGAGCCTATAGAGCTGGAGAATTGAAGGTGGCTAATGCAGACAACCGGTTTTTTACACCAAGGCAGAATGAAGGGATTGCAACTGAGAAATACGGTGCAGGGTAAATGGCCAATAAGCCACGCATACCAAATTCAACATCTGTTATTTTGGACACGGCAATAAAGAGAAATGAGGCTGCTGCAGCTAAATATAAGGCTACATTTTGAATTTGTGTTAAAATGAAAGGGTGAAAAATGTTCCTTTTTGCCTAGATAAAGTAACGGAATTCTGTTTTGTTCTCCATCTTGTTGGAAGCTTAGAGATTTACTGTCAAAATAAAGGTGGATTGCAGTTGATGGATATGAAAGGAACATAGGAAGCAAGTGCAACAGAGAAATCAAATGATGGACGGGAGAGAAATGGCTGCAGTATGGACTGGCTAGCAACTGGATGAGAGGACATAGAGTCTTCCCTCTCCCCCCCCCCCAACACTTTTCAAACACCTCCAACTATACTTACAACAGGTCAGCTGAATTCTCCACAGTAATGGAAGGCAAAACATAATGGCTTTTATACAATTTGAAGTGATATGAGAGTTAGTTCTCACATAGTCAGCAGAAAACAATCTGCCTATTGCTAGAACAGGAGATGGATGGGAATGGGCCCTCCCATCCAGAAAAGATCCACTGTATAACTTGAGCAGGCAAAAGAGAAGCAAACATTTCAATATTATCTCACTGACACCAGAACTTTTCTTTAATGGCTTTTTAGTCTTTGTACAATAAATTCTACTTACTAGGAATGATTGGATGTTGTGTATATCTGTTTAACTTGTTCCAAGCTAACAATATCTGAATAAAGGGGAACTGCAGGGTAGTGTTGGGCTTCAGGGATTAGTGAACATGGTCTAGATTAGAAAACAGATTTCTTATGTTTGGCTGGCGAGCGCGGTTGACATTTTCAGAAGCAAAGTAGCCTCCTATGCAGACCAAAGGCAACTGAGAAGAGATTAACTGGGCTCCTTTCTTTATAGGCAGCTGACTTCTGATTGGCCTTTAGCTGAGCTGGTTTCTGATTGGTGCAGATTGGCAAGGGCGAGTCTGTCACCAGTTGCTGACAAAATGTCAGGAAGTCTGTTCTCTGAACTACGGTCACTAAATCCTGAAGCCCAACACTGGCTAAGAGATACTGTCTGTGAAAGCCTACACCAATATAAGAGGGGAACTGTTCCTTTTATATCAACACAGCTAATGGTTATTTAAAGTTCTCATAATGGGCTGGGAACAAAACAAGTGCAAGGTCATGGCAGCAAGAATGGAAATTAATGTTCATAGAAGAGTACAAAGGTAGGCTTGAAAAAAGTATGTAACAGCCATTGCAAAAACATCAGCTTGGTCCAGGAAGACAGGAAGGGTGAAAAAGAGACTCAAGATTGGCTCTCTTGGGTATAAAAGAGAGAGGAAAGAAGAAACTCTGTCAGGCTTTCAAGATTCCATTATTGTAGCTTACATCAGTATTTCTCAACCTCAAGCCATTTTAAGAGATCCACGTGGACTTCAACTCCCAGCCAGCACGAAGTTAAAATCCATACATTTTAAAGTTGCTAAGGTAGGAAAACACTGGCTTATACCAGTACAGTCCTAGAATTTCTTACAGTGTCTATTCCCTGAATGAGCCAAATTTTGTTGTCAGTTTTACTATGATTAAGGGCAAATAGAAACAGAGCTTCAGACTATGTTTAGGTTAAAAAGCAGTAGATGCATTGTCTTCCTGATAATAACCGTACATTGAGTTTCTTTTTTATCTCTCCAACTTGTAAAATTTTAAAATGTAAACTGCCTGGGTTCTACCAAATGACCAGCCTTTCAGTTTTCCAATCCTTTCTTTATCCAGTTTAAAATATATCTGTGTTAGCAGACTATATTCTGATTTATCCAGGGAACAGGGTGTGATGAACTTGGGTGTTTCTTGTGGGATATTAGCCAAGATTATTACACAAAAAATGCCCAGCGCAATCAAGGAAAACTCCGGTTCCCTCTCAAATATGTAAAACAAAGTGGAATTAATGGGTGAACACCAGGCTTCTCAAGTGAAAATCGAAGAAAAAGCATCACTGATTGAAAAATACAATAACACACAGGATTATTTATTATTCATACACTTGATATCTCAGAGCCAAAACAGAAATTCAATCGTAGACTCAAGCGTTAGAAATATGCTGTCTGTTCCCGTGTAATATAAATCACTTATACTACCTTTTAATCTTCCCATTTTTTTTTTTAAAAAAAACCCTCATTCATTTGAAAAATTTACAGAAACTCTTCAAACTGTATATTAAGATAATTACTCCACATACACACCAAAGAAAGCCTGCCTTTGCTTTTTTCAGCTAGGCAAAATGCTCAGTCACATGCAATTAGTGGGCTGGCATAGTTCAGTGTTTTCTTGTGAACTGGGTAGCATAGCTGTTAATGTCACTGGTGAGAATTGGCACTTTGCTTTTTTACATATGTTCTGACTGTGAAGCCCCAGTGAAATTTCACCTGTCCCTAAAACCAGGGCATGGACAAACACTGAGGCCACAAAACTGATACGCCATCAATGGCAGAGCCAGCATTAAATTCTTTACAATATCGATCAGTGGAAAACAGACATGATTGTGGCAATACTGAGAGGAAACCCTGCATTAACTTAAAAGTGCCTCTAGGAGGCAGTATAGTCAGGTAAATCTGGCACAAAGGGAAGGAAATAACATGTCTTCACCTTATTCTACAATAGGACCTTGATCGATTGCTTAACTTCTAAGACCAATTAAATGAGAGGTTGATAATTTAAGTTGGTTTATCAATTTAAGCTGATAATTAATGCCACTGGTTTTCCCCCCTCCAACTTAGACAAAACAGTCCGAAGCAAGGGTGATTAACTTTGTGGCAAAAATAAAAAATAGAAGACTGGCCCTTTTTCTGCAAGTAGCCTATTTCCAATCCAATCTATTTGCCACCTTCCTAATGATTGTCAAAAGAAATCCTTTGGTTTGGTCTAAGCCAGGGGGTAGGCAACCTTGGCTCTTTTATGACTCGTGGACTTCAACTCCCAGAATTCCTGAGCCAGTCCACGAGTCATAAAAGAGCCAAGGTTGCCTACCCCACTAAGCTCTTTTTAATAGAACAGCTGGAATTATTGTCCTTTTGCTATAAAACCTTTCAGACAGCGATGAAAAAGAAGGCAAATTAGCACGAGCTGTTACCTAAATCAAATTACCCATCCCTATCAGAAAGACAACAAAAGATAGTCTTTCCTACTTTTGAACCATCAAAAACTAAGCATCTCTGAAAAGCACCATCCAGTTAGGAAAGATTGTTGTTGTTGTTGTTAATTGCGAAGTCGTGTCCGACCCATCGCGACCCCATGGACAACGTTCCTCCAGGTCTTCCTGTCCTCTACCATCTTCTGGAGTCCATTTAAGTTCACACCTACTGCTTCAGTGACTCCATCCAGCCATCTCATTCTCTGTCGTCCCCTTCTTCTATTGCCCTCAATCTTTCCCAGCATTAGGCCCTTCTCCAGTGAGTCCTTCCTTCTCATTAGGTGGCCAAAGTATTTGAGTTTCAACTTCAGGATCTGGCCTTCTAAAGAGCAGTCAGGGTTGACCTCTTCTAGGACTGACCGTTTGAACGCCTTGCAGTCCAAGGGACTTGCAGGAGTCTTCTCCATCACCATAGTTCAAAGGCCTCAATTCTTTTGCGCTCAGCCTTTCTTATGGTCCAACTTTCACAGCCATACATTGCAACTGGGAAAACCATGGCCTGGACTATACGCACTTTTGTTGGCAGAGTGATGTCTCTACTTTTTAGTATGCTGTCTAGATTTGCCATAGCTTTCCTCACCATGAGCAAGCGTCTTTTAATTTCTTGGCTGCAGTCCCCATCTGAGGTGATCTTGGAGCACAGAAAAATAAAATCTGTCACTACCTCCATTTCTTCCCCATCTATTTGCCAGGAATTGGGAGGACCGGATGCCATGATTTTGGTTTTCTTAATGTTGAGTTTCAAGCCAACTTTTGCACTCTCCTTCTTCACCCGCATCAAGAGGCTCTTTAGTTCCTCTTCACTTTCTGTCATTAGAGTGGTATCATCTGCATATCTGAGGTTGTTGATATTTCTCCCGGCAATCTTAATTCCAACTTTTGTTTCATCTAGCCCTGCCTTTCTCATGATGTGCTTTGCATATAAGTTAAATAGGCAGGGCGACAGTATACAGCCTTGCCGGACTCCTTTTCCAATTTTGAACCAATCAGTGGTTCCGTGTCCAGTTCTCACTGTTGCTTCTTGACCCGCATATAGGTTTCTCCAGAGACAAATGAGATGGTCTGGTACTCCCATCTCTTTAAGAACTTGCCACAATTTGTTGTGATCCACACAATCAAAGGCTTTTGCATAGTCAATGAAGCAGAAGTAGATGTTTTTCTGGAACTCCCTAGCTTTCTTCATGATCCAGCGTATGTTGGCAATTTGATCTCTAGTTCCTCTGCCTCTTTGAAATCCTGCCTGTACTTCTGGTAGTTCTCGATCCACATACTGCTGGAGTCTAGCTTGTAGGATTTTAAGCATAACTTTACTAGCATGTGAAATGAGTGCAATGGTGCGATAGTTTGAACATTCTTTGGCATTGCCTTTCTTTGGAATTGGAATGTAAACTGATCTTCTCCAATCCTGTGGCCACTATTGAGTTTTCCAAATTTGCTGGCAAATTGAGTGTAGCACTTTTACTGCATCATCTTTTAAAATTTTGAATAGCTCAGCTGGAATACTGTCACCTCCACTAGCTTTGTTGTTGCTCAGATTTTCTAAGGCCCTTTTCACTTCACATTCTAGGATGTCTGGTTCGAGGTCAGTGACCATCTCATTGTGGTTATCTGGGATGTTAAGCTCATTTTTGTATAGTTCTTCTGTGTAGTTTTGCTATCTCTTCTTAATCTCTTCTGCCTCTGTTAGGTCTCTGCCATTTTGGTCCTTTATCATGCCCATCTTTGCATGAAACGTTCCCTTCATATCTCCAATTTTCTTGAAGAGATCTCTAGTCCTCCCTGTTCTGTTGTTTTCTTCTATTTCTTTGCACTGTTCATTTAAGAAGGCATTCTTATCTCTTCTAGCTACTCTCTGGAATTCTGCATTCAATTGGGTGTATCTTTCTCTTTCTCCTTTGCCTTTCGCTTCCCTTCTTTCCTCAGCTATTTGCAAAGCTTCCTCAGACAGCCATTTTGCTTTCTTGCATTTCTTTTTCTTTGGGATGGTTTTAGTTGCTACCTCTTGTACAATGTTGCGAACTTCCATCCATAATTCTTCAGGCACTCTGTCTATCAGATCTAATTCCTTAAATCTATTTGTCACCTCTATTGTATATTCATCAGGAATATGATTTAGTTCATACCTGAGTGGCCTAGTGCCTAGTGGGAAAGATTAGACTATTCTATATTATGAAAACCCAAGAGAAAGAAACAAAGGGAGAAGGACCAGAGGAATACGGGGGATTATTGACGTACTCAAGGGGCATGGAAGGAATCCAGTTTCCAGAAAAGCAAGCCCAATTTCACTGAGCAAGCAAACAACAAGCATGAATTTAGCAAAAACAAAAAAAAGTCAAAAAAGTTTCTCTGTTTCCACTACTTTTTTTCCCATCCTCCTAGTCCAGGTTAGCCCTCATTCATAGAGGCATCTCACAGATATAGCAAGTAAACAAGGAGGGTTATGAAAGTTAGCAGAGAAGACTCCAAGGAACATGGACTGGGAGGGAAGTTTGGTCATGATCTGGTAAGTTTGTGCAATGTTTGCACAATCTGAAGTGCCAGATCATGACTGAAGCTGCTAAATGTGCAAGCTGATGTCTTTACTGGAAGCAAAAGGGAAGGAGCTTTAGGAAAGAGTTTCTACTCCACAATACATGAGGGTAGATGAGAAATTCACAAATGGGCAACTGAAGCTTCCAGGAAAGGCAATGAAGTCCAGAGAACATCCCAGAACAGGAAAAACTCTCTTTAGCTGAGGCAAAAATGTGGAAGTGTGACCCAAAGAAGCAAGAGAATCAGGGGACACTTGGTATTAGTGGAGTTCTCTCTGTGTTAGGTTTCCCCATTGAGGATGATGTGCTGAGTGTCCTGGATTTTTTGTCTGCTGCCAGATCAGTCTATAATAAAGTTCCTTTCATCCCTGTTTTAACATTAGACGAGAGGGCTGTTTTGAAGTGTATAACTGAGAACTGCCTGGGCATAAAGAGGGGAATTCCCCTCTTGCAGGTGTACCCACCTGGTTTTGAGTGTGGCACCAGCCATGATCCCAAGGCAGAGTATGGAATAGCTAGTTATTTCAGAACCTGGTAGCTTTCAGAGACACTGCAGCTGAGATAGCTGATTTTGACTCCTGTTGAGATTAGGTGCTAGGATTAGATAGCACTGCTGCTATTGGCCTTGCTACATAGCAGCTTCCCTACTAGGGTTACCTGAGGCCAAGTCTGGATTGGCAGTGATTTTCCCAAACTAATGGCACTAGGAGACTAATTTGCCTTTGTGAGCATGACTTTGGAGGTGGCTTAGGAGTTCATGGCCACCATGGACCTGATCCAGTTGTGTATGGAGCCAATTCACAGTAGTAATCACATTTTAACCCGGTTTTTATCTCAAGGCAGTGGTGGCATGGTCTGAAATTAGAAGTTATCACCATCAATTCCTTGCCATGCTTGGATCACTGGGTTAGTCCTAGAATTTTGTGCAGATACTGCTTGCTGCAGAGAAGAATCTATTTTAGATTCCACCTTCAGCATCTGATGGACCTTGTTGTTTCAGAGGAAGGGTGCAGTGGTTCCTGAGATTTTGATGCATGGTTTGGCCAATGCTATAACTGCTATCTGGAATGAAAAAACATCCATGGATTGTCGCTGTGGCCTTTCTCTGTGTCAGCTCCACAAGAAGGTTAAAACTACAGTTTGGCTATAATAACAGAATCTTACAAATCTTATTGTGCTGTATCTACTCTCCCTTCTAATACTCCTATGAATTAGGGGGGCATCTGTCTAATCTCCTTCCTAATATTTTCTTTTTCCTCTGAACTTAAAAAAAAAAAAGGCTTGCCTCCTTTCCCCTAGGGTAGAGTTCTTTCATACTTCCACCATGTTTATCTTACTTACTCTCTACACTCTACCCTTGATTCCTCAGGAGCTCCAGAAGATGAAACCACTGTTGAAGGAAAGCAAGGATGAATCTGATTGAACATAGGTAAAAACCTTTCTTAAGAATTACCATACGATGATAAGACTGACAAAACATGAATGTATTTGTTCTTATTGCATCTGTAGATAGCCATCCAACAGCTTTGTTCAGAGGAATGTAACCTTTCCTGGGGAAGAATGGACCGGCAAACAATTGCAGGGCCATTACAAAGATTATTCTAGGCATCTGTCAGTTAAATTACTTGGCTTTACACTACAGTTGTGCAGGTCCCTTAGGGCACAGTCTAGCGTAGTTACTTAGTAGGAAGAGTTAGAACTTATTGTACTTGAGAAACCAGACAGGATCCTCGGTGCCATGAGAATAGCACTAGTACTTAAACTTATATGCTGCTTCACAGTGCTTTACAGCCCTCTCTAAGTGGTTTACAGAGTCAGCATATTGCCCCCAACAATCTGGGTCCTCACTTTGCTGACCTCAGAAGGATGAGAGGCTGAGTCAATTTTGAGCCAATAAGGATTGAACTGCTGCTGCTGCTGGCAGTCAGCAGAATTAGCCTGCAAAACTGCATTCTGTGCCACCACAGCTCCTATATATTAGTCGTTGGTTAAGATCTTCCAAGAGATAACATGAAATGCTTCCTTGAAGAGGAAGTGGTACCACAGCATTTAACAAGGCTATGGTCCATCTCCTCAAGAAACCTTCCTTGTATCCAACAATACTGGGTAATTTTTTTGTAATGAATTCATGTACCTCTAAGACATAATGTCTTCACTGTGAAAATTATCATACCGACAGTAATGGAAAAAGCCACCATGCAAATTACCAAAGATTCAAAGTAGATAACAAAGGGAATGGTTATACTCTGAGGCTACGCAATTATTCAGGGAATGCTGAGGACACTGTAATCACCATGGGTCAGTCTTGGATCCATGACAATGGGAAATTTACCAAATCATGACTGCACGCTAGACAATGGTGGTAACTGGTGATAAGATAACCATTAGTCAGCCTTTCCTTACCAATTTCAACAATCTTTTGGAAGGGCTTATATACACAGAATAAGAAGTGCAAATTAGCATTCATCATGATTAGACCAAATGGACAAAATCACAGCCTATCTTCTGGACATAAATGGTATACCTCTTAATTGCTTAATTGCCTCCTCTCACTTTAGATCAGATTTGAAAAGTAAGCAGCAGTGTGTTATTGGCCTGTAGATAAATCCCACTGAAAAGAAATTGCACAAGACCACAGCTGTGCTGTTGTTAAACAATACTCAAGTATCAGTTAGAATCAAATATTAATTAGTAGTATCAGTATTTTGAGAGAAATACCCCAGTTAAATTGGCTCTTGTTTTCCAGTTCAAAGAACTGTTAACTATTTGGCAAGATCCAAAAATAATAGGACTCTATAAATTAAGAGTATAAAAATGGTTTAGGTGCATGTTGGAAATGTGAACAACATGAAGGATTCATGTACATACTTTAATACAGAAGATTTTACAGATCAATATTAAATTGAAACTGGAACTTTTCCTTTTAGGATTAAAAGATAGAAAAAGCCCTGGAAGATTATTTCAATATATGATTACTGTAGCAAGATTATTGAATGTACAGAAATGGAAAGTTTTGACATAACCCACTAGGGAGAATGGTTGGTGTTCCTTTCCCAAAGAACTCTACATTTATGATCATGCTTACTCTTTTATCAGTGCTGCAGAGAAGAGGCAAATTCCTAAACCAACAGAAGGCATCCTGATACTTTCATTATAGTAAATGTAATGAATTTGTCATAAGTATTTTATCAAGCATATGAAATTTCCTGTTATTCAGTGTATATTCTTTTTAAGAAAATCTGGGTAGGCTCTGGCAATAGCAGTTTTTTAATAATAATAATAATAATATGGGGAACTCAGGAAACATGAATAACACTAGGAGTTGGAAACTATATTAAATGGGCTTTTTGATTGAATTTCCATTGTTTTTTTCCCTCCCTTTTCTTTCTTCTAAAGATTTGCTGTCATACAACTAGGAATTATGTCATTGGGAAAAAAGTAGCCTGATCAAATATTAATACAACAAAGACAAGGAATCAGATCTAGGTTGTAGAGGTTAAAAATCGTAAATATTTTAAAAATTGGAAAATCTCAAAAGATTATAAACCTTAATGCATGAATTGATTAGTTTTGTTTTCTCACATTTTTAACTATCTTAAATCATTTTTTTTAAAAAAAATCTAGTGGTTTTTATTTACAGCATATGGTGAAGAAAAATGTTTACATCTGTGCAAAAATGAAAGAGAAAAAGAACATGCAATAAAGAACAATAAATTATTCAATCTCATTTTGGTAAGGATGTATAAATGAAAAATTAGAGAAGTGAACTGCAAATAATAATGTAACATTTAAAGACAAATGCAAAGTGCTTCAGTTAGAAAACAGAAATCAAATGCAAACATATAGAATACATAGCTTGCCAATAGTACTTATGAAAAACATTCTTGGAACTATAATCAGACAGTAATTATACATCGGTAGAATCATATTTCTGAAAAAAAAAACATGTAGGATTGTAGGTTGTATCAATAAAAATATAGTTTCCAAGTCATGGGAAGTAATGCTTCCAACATTTTTCTTTTTGCCTTGGTCAGCCCATTTCAAGTATTGTGTTTAATTCTGAACCTGAGATTTTAAGGATTAGGAAAAATTGGAATAAGTTTAGGAAAAGGCAACAAGGATAATTGGGGGATTAGACAGAAAGCTGTCTGAAGAGATACTGTAGGGCAGGGGTCTTCAAACTTGGCCCTTTTTTGACTTGTGGACTTCAACTCCCAGAATTCCTCAGCCAGAGTGCCTGGCTGAGGAATTTGGGAGTTGAAGTCCACAAGTCATAAAAGGGCCAAGTTTGAAGACCCTTGCTGTAGAGGGTGAATGGGATAAGTCTCAATAATAGAGAGGAAAAGACTGAGGAGGGACCATATAACAAATTTTGAATACTTGAAGGAATGTCATCCAGAGGAAGGTCAAGGTTGTCTTGTCTTGTTCTATCTTACATTTTACCTTATCCTTATCATTCTAAAATAGACAGCCATCTCTCTGGAATGTTTTGCTGTGAATTCTTGCATGGAATAGCAAAAATTCCTCTACGATCAAAACAGCCTCTTCTTCTAAGATTCAAACCTAATTGTCTCCCAACTCTATTATATTATTATAAATATTCAGATATAGCCTACATGGAGACAGAGCTCCAAGAATCCAGATGATGACATCTACTGATTCCACTTTAGATCTGTGGAGAAGCAAACTAATACTTTACAATTCTTCCTGAGGACAAACTCAGCTCTAAGTTTGCCCAGATGAAGAGCAATTCTTTTCCCATTGTAAGTTTGAGACAGTATTCTTATCCATCACATTTATCTAGGGTTTTAAAATGTCAGTAGAGAAGTTTTCAATCATTGAACAGCCTTCCCTAATATTTGGAACATTTTGTTCCAACAGAGCAGGTTACCTTTTTTTCTAAAAAAAAAAAAAAAAAATCTTGCATTACTCTTCTGCAGAACCCATGCAGATTAATCTGGTTTTCTTTTTTCTTTTTTTTAAAAGGTTACAGAAAGGGAAATTGCCTACAAAGGGTCATATTAAAACAAAGGATAAGAATTACCATAGGAAATAATGAGAGCTCTGTGAACAGCCTTAGGAAATAATAGGAGCTGAGAAAAGATTACTGCCCTGAATAGGCTCCATTGAAATCAGTGGAAGCTCTACAGGGAATAAAGCATGGAATGGATTCTGAAAGGAAGCAGAAGGGCCAAAAATATTGAAATGAGTTTGTGTTACCCTTGCTGCCAGATGATTTTAAATTTCCTTCCTACTAAAATATTCTATTGCAAACATCAATGTATCTTCTATTCTGTTTCTCTTCTTCAGTAAATGCTAGCCAAAGAGGCATTTTGTGTAGTGGTTAAGGCACCAGACTAAAAAACGGAAGACCATGAGTTCTAGTCCTGTCTAAGGCACAAAGCCAGTTGGGTACCTTGGGCCAGTCACTTCCTCTCAGCCCTAGGAAGGAAGCAGTGGCAAACTACTCTGAAAAACCTTGCCCAAAAAAACTGCAGGCAGTCACCTACCATAGAATTGGACATGACTGAATAGAAGAACAAAAATATTAGATGCATTGGCAAATGTAAGGTGAGGCTGGAATAAATGACACCTGAGGTTGGAAGGGTGGGCTCTGGAATGATCTCCCTCTGAGGCTGAATGTGGAATGTGAATGATGGTAGCTGGGAAAAGAATGAGAGGGTAATATAATCGGAGTGTAATCAGACTAGCAACTGTCCTTCCAGTTCCACATTGCCATTCGTTCTCAGAGGGTCTGTCTTGTAATCCCTAATCCATTTCCCCATGCCCAGGTCTATTATTCCAATGACCTGCCTTTAGGATGGTTCTACTGATCACCGCAAGGTAACAATTCACATCAAGTATGTAAAAATCTGTATATAGGTTTTCTTGTTCTTGGAAGACAGGCATGTTTGGAAGTAGCTGTTTGTTCCCAGATAGTGTGTGTGTGTGTGTGTACATGCTGAATGTATATATATTTTGTATACAAACAGACACACACACTTGTTGACAGGAAGAATATTTTTATGATTGTCTATTACTTTGGCTGTCTATGTATTGAATCCAGAATTCTGTCAATCCCAAGACATAGATCAGACCAAGAAATCAACTCCATAATAAGAGGAAAACCACTATTATTAGGATTGGGTATAGTAAAGAATCTTGTAACTCTTGATCATGATTGTGGCATTACTTATTATTTACTACCATGTTACCTCACAGGTCGTCATCTGTCAGATCACCTACATTTTCAACTATGATAGATTTTATCATACTTCCTAAGTAAGCAATATCCACCTGTTCTTTAAGAAAATCACTATATGGCATGGAAAACTACTACCTTACAGGTACAAGCCCCATGCATTACGAATGAATCTGGGCCGCATAATTTTAGTAACATTCCACCTTTATGTCAGAAATCAAGCAAGCCGTGAAGAAATTATCACCCAAATTTAAGGATTCTAAAATATCCGAAAATAAAAAAAATCGTATCAAGGGATTGGTATTTTATGCATTCTAGGTCCACTTACCAAGAGCAATACGCTCATTTTGTATTCATATAACCACGGTAAATATCTCCTATTGCTTTGCCACATTAATTTTTCCCAAATGAATGGCTCAGTTGTCACTCATCTTTAATGCTTCTTGACCTCCTTTTTTTTTAATTAATGCCCATTCAGCAGAACAGAAGGCTTCTGCAGAGAGCTAAAAAAAAAAAAAAAGCGAATTCAAGCAGAGATTTTTCTTGATTGTTTCTTCAATTAAGAGCTTCAGCCTCCTTTACCTAGGCAATGCTTCTATTAAGGTGATTTTCTTTACTCTTTACATCAGCCAAGATTATTTTTTTTTCTCCTAGATTTCAATAGGGCCTCTATTCAGCTAACCCACAGAAATAACCTATTGGTAGAGGTGAATGGTAATTTTGAGGCAAAGATTCAGAAATTGCTTTTTAAAACCCCTCTGCTGAATTTTCCTTCCCTCACTCCTCTTTTTAAGCACACTAACTCCCACTGTGGCCAAGGGAAAGCAACAAACTGCACCCCCTGTTGTGCCGACAGATCTGATCTGGAAGCTCTTGACCTTGCGTGAAAGTAGCTAAATAATTTAAGAAGTCATTTAAATGCAAAACTGAATCCAGCTTCTTTGGTCATTTGCATTCACTTATTTTTTTTACATTGTCTCAAAAGTTAGCCAGTAGCTTCCTTCTCATCCCTTCCCTGTTGCACTTCCCTAATTTAGACATGAACAGAAGACGTGTATCACTGAAATGCAGCCTGGGTGTTTGAAAACTTAACCAAAAGACACCTGGCAGAAAGGAAAACAGAATCACTTTGTTGAAAAAAAAATCACTTTGCTGACTGAAGAAACTATACGCAGGTAGCTCTCAACTTACAACAATTTGTTTAGTGACCGTTCAAAGTTACAACAGCACTAAAAAAAGTCACTTACGACCGTTTTTCAAACTTACGCTGTAGCAGCATCCCCATGGTCATGTGATCAAAATTCAGATGCTTGGCAACTGATTCATATTTATGACGGTCGCAGTGTCTCATGTGAGGGGGTCATGTGATCACCTTTTCCCACCTTCTGACAAGCAAAGCCAATCGGGAAGCCAGATTCACTTAACAACCGGGTCACCAACAACTGCAGCGATTCACTTAACTGTGGCAAGAAACGTTGTAAAATGGGGGGCAAAAGCCACTTAATAAATGCCTTGCTTAGCAACAGAAATTTTGGGCTCGATTGTGCTCGTAAGTCGAGAACTACCGGTATTGCATATCTTGTTCCCAAACTAGAGTCCTGAGGGTCTCACTAAATCTTGTACTCCGGCTGGCTAAGTGCTAGTTGGACTAGTTATAGATTCCACAATATCTTCAGAAGGAAGTCATTTACTGCAAAGGAGCAAAAGAAGATTAAATGGAGAAATAAATGTTGGGATAATGTTACGTGCAGCTAGTGTTCTCTGAAAACATTCAATCCTGAAGATCAGTTAGTTAAATCACACTGCCCTAGATATTTGTGGGCAATCTTTTTTGCAATGGAGAAATGATATTGTATTTCCCTCAAGAATGATTGAGGATAAACAAATTGAAAAACTCTTACGTCACTTAACCATCATTGATAGTATTTTGTAATTCTTTCCGCAGGGAGAGGGAGCCGACTAGGTGGTTCCGCCCCAGGCGCCTAATGGACCCAGATCGGTTCCAGGAGGATCTTGGGGAAATACCTGACTCCCTTGTCCACAACTCGTCCGGGTCCCTGGTTGCGGCCTGGAATGAGGCGGCGTCCGGGGCCCTGGATCGAATTGCGCCTTTGCGACCTCTCTGTGGTGGTGGTCCCCGGAGGGCGCCTTGGTTTACTGAGGAGCTCCGGGAGATGAAGCGCCACAAGAGACGTCTAGAGCGACGTTGGAGGGCCAGTAACTCTGAATCTGACTGATCACTATTAAGAGCCTATCTTAGGACTTATTTAGTGGCGATAAGGGCGGCAAAGCATGTTCACTTTTCCGCACTTATTGCATCCGCAGAATCTCGCCCGGACGCCCTGTTTAGGGTGACCCGTTCCCTTCTTAAAGTGGAGGAGGCGGAGGAACCCTTGCAGGGGAGAGCTGAGGAGTTTGTTCAGTTTCTTTCGGACAAAATCACTCAGATTCAGAGAGACCTGGACTCCGACTGGGCAGTGCCAGCCGAGTTGCCGGGGGCTGGTCTTAGTCATGTTATCTGGAGCAAGTTTGAGCCTGTGACCCCTGATGAAGTGGACAAGGCCGTGAGGGCAATGAATGCCGCCACCTGTTTATTGGACCCGTGCCCCTCCTGGCTGATCTCTGCCAGTAGGGAGGTGACACGAGGCTGGCTCCAGGCAATAATCAATGCCTCCTTGATGGAGGGGTCTTTCCCGCAACCTTTAAAGGAAGCGGTGGTGAGGCCCCTCCTCAAGAAGCCTTCCCTGGACCCAGCTGTTTTGAAGAACTTTCGTCCTGTCTCCAACTTCCCCTTTGTGGGGAAGGTTGTAGAGAAGGTGGTGGCGTCCCAACTCTTGCGATCCTTGGATGAAACTAATTATCTGGACCCTTTTCAATCTGGTTTCAGGCCCGGCTACAGCACTGAGACTGCTTTGGTCGCACTGACCGATGACCTCTGGCGAGCCCGGGATAGGGGTCACTCCTCTATCCTGGTGCTTCTTGACCTCTCAGCGGCTTTCGATACCATCGACCATGGTATCCTTCTGCATCGTCTCGGAGAGGTGGGGGTGGGCGGCACCGTATTGCGGTGGTTCTCCTACCTCTCTGACAGGTCGCAGTCGGTGTTGGGCGGACAGAGATCGACCCCTAGGCGCCTTGATCATGGGGTGCCTCAGGGCTCAGTCCTGTCCCCCCTCCTTTTTAACATCTACATGAAACCCCTGGGTGAGATCATTCGGCGACACGGGGTGAGGTATCATCAGTACGCGGATGATACCCAATTATATATCTCCACCCCGTGTCCTTTCAGTGAAGCAGTCGATGTGATGTGCCGGTGCCTGGAAGATGTGAGGGTCTGGATGGGGGTGAACAGGCTTAGACTCAACCCTGACAAGACCGAGTGGCTCTGGGTCTTGCCTCCCAAAGGTCAACTGGATGGTCCATCATTAGTCCTGGGGGGGGCAAATTTACCTCCCTCAGTGCAGGCACACAACTTGGGTGTCCTCCTGGACTCACAGCTAAATTTGGAACAACATCTATCGGCTGTGGCCAGGGGGACCTTTGCCCAGGTTCGCCTGGTGCACCAGTTGCGGCCTTATCTGGACCGAGAGGCTTTACTCACAGTCACTCATGCCCTCGTCACCTCAAGACTGGATTACTGTAATGCGCTCTACATGAGGCTACCCTTGAAGAGCGTTCGGAGGCTGCAGTTGGTTCAGAATGCAGCCGCGAGAGCGATTGTGGGCATGCCAAGGTATGCCCACGTGTCACCTATCCTCCGCGAGCTGCACTGGCTTCCTGTGGGTCTCTGGATGCAATTCAAGGTGTTGGTTATCACCTTTAAAGCCCTTCATGGCATAGGGCCAGGTTACTTACAGGACTGCATACTGCCACACAGTTCCCAGAGACCGGTGAGGTCCCATAGATTGGGCCTCCTTCAGGTCCCGTCGGCCAGACAATGTCGGCTGGTGGGCCCTCAGGGAAGGGCCTTTTCTGTGGTGGCTCCGACCTGGTGGAATCAACTTCCCCCCGAGGTTCGAACAACTCTCACCCTGCCGGCCTTTAAGAAAGCCGTTAAAACTCTCCTGTTCCGGCAGGCCTGGGGCTGATGTCCCTGGGGGGGGGGGAACATGATCGGACTTGCGGTATGATTGTATTATTTTATTGTTTTATTCTCGATGATTGTTTTAATTTTGTACGCCGCCCTGAGTCCTTTGGGATTGGGCGGCATATAAATAAATAAAATAAATAAATAAATAGAAGACCGGCAAGGTCCCTTCCAATTCTGTTATTCAAAGTTATCAGCTGGCTAAAAATATACTTTGAATTTCTTACACATCAGCATTAAGTTTATTTATTTATTTAGCATATGGCAAAAAACATTTAAGACTTCGCTGTTTTGCACCAATAGTAAACTGGATTATTTCACAGTAACACTGTCTAGGACAAAACCTTGCCATCCATACCTAATTATTATTTAAATAATTCTATTTCCTAGCTACGCCTTATATGTGTCTCTAATAAAATGTTCCAGATAGATTATGTTCAAGGATGGTAATTTTTGTTTTTATGCACTGGAGTTAAAGCGTTTAAAATTTTGTTTTTTGGATATATGTATAATTGTTTGATGTTCTTTTAAATTCTCTGTTTTTTGTTTTTTAACACTGTATTTAGCTCTGGGAAGTAAGGGGGAGGGGGTGAGGGGTTGGGCGGGGGGAGTATTTTATTGTAAAATTTTATAAACTTTCAATAAAAAAAAATGTTCCAGATAGAGTCAGCAACTTTTATATAATATAAAAAGGGAGGTGGGGGTTATTATTTTAATTTTGTATCATTTTTAAATTTCTTTTCTATTGTTTTTTTTTATTTCCTGTAAGTTGCCTTGAGTCACCTGTGAGCTAGTAGATGGTAATATAAATTTTTCAAATAAAATAAATATCCTTAAAACTCCTGCAAACTTGTGGACAGCAATCTCAAAAATCAGCCACAATATTGAAATGAGATGGTCAGAGGTTTTGGACATGTAAAATGGTTTTTGGTAACTTTGGGGAAGATTATTGGCTGGGCAACGAGTACATCAGCCTGTTTTTAAGAAGAGACTGGACGGCCATTTGTCTGAAATGGTATAGGGTTTCCTTCCTGAGCAGGGGGTTGGACCAGATGACCTCCAAGGTCCCTTCCAACTTTATTATTATTATTAAATGGTACTTAGTTATGTATTAAAATTAGGGATTTATGAAGATAATGCAGGCAGCTTGCTGAGTTTTCTTATAAGAAAAATGACAGATCGACCTTAGAAGACAGCACAAATGTATACTGAAGAGGACAGTGATATGAGCCTTGCTTTAATGCTCAGATAAATTGTAACGTTCTTCACTGAAACACCTTATATGATAAGGTTTGGCGGATGTCTACAATAATGCTAAAATCTATACAAATGTACTGCAACCTTCAGAATACGTTCTAATTCTACAATTCAAAAATTGCAGATTTCTGTACATCCACACGTTTTTTTCAAACTATTTCTTCTGTAAGCATGACTTTTTATTGAACCTCAAATTGGTATGGTGTTTTGCTCTAATTGTAATTAATATCTTCTGCTTCTTTATAAAAATAATTATTTACATGGCAGAGACATTTCGCTTTTCCCCCCTCAGTCTTGTCTCACCTCTCACAAAAAGGCCTAAGCTATTGCATACAAATCTTTTCTTATGCTATGGAATACAATTAAACAGAATCATCCTTTTGAGCTCCACTAAAGTATTGCAAAAGTTAAGAGCAGGGGTGTCAAACTCAATTTCACTGAGGGCCGCATCAGCGTTGAGGTTGCCCTTGGGGGGCTGGGTAGGTGTGGCCAGAGTGGTTGCAGCCTACTGGGTGGGCGTGGCCAGAGTGGGTGTGGCCTACTGGGTGGACGTGGCCAGTTCTACATCATTCGCGTCAAGGGTGCCTGTGGAGGCCTGGGCAGGAGTGGGACAGATCTGAGGGTCTCTGGCAGAAGGGGGTGGGACCGGGTCAAGTGCCAAGGCATGGTCCACTGGGGTAAGTGCCAAGATGGCCACCACAAAATTGTACTTTGGCTCCCGGCTGGCCTGGGCCAGGGCCAAGGCTGTGGGGGCTGTTCCCTCACTGTTTCCAGGATGGCTTCATGGGCCACATGAAACCACTTCGCGGGGTGCATCCGGCCCCCGGGCCTTGTGTTTGACATGTCTGAGTTAGCGCATCTGCATTCACAGGAAAGGGCTGCCCGATAATTTTCGTCCTTGACTGTGGAAGTTGCAGTGTTTCTCAGGGTTTTTAGCAGCATCTTCCACATTCTTCAATGTGAGACACAAAAGACAAGTATAGAAGTAAATGCTGCAGAATACTCAACACAATTTAAGCAGGAGCTAATGAAGGAAGAAAGGAAGAGAAGGGTACATGCTTAGTAGACTTTCGGTGGGAATTTTATTCTATGGATTTTCCAAAGACTCTGATATTATATGAGAAGGATCAGGGAAACAAATGACATGGAGATGATGATGATGATGATGCATTAGATTTAAAGAGACAGGATTCTTGCACGATTTGAAACCATTATGATTAAATATCAATCATTACCTATCACCATGTCCTACCTCACAGATTATGGAAAGAAAATGAGGTATCTTTTACCATGAACTTCCAGAAGAAAGATAGGATATATATACCTATATAAGCAAAACTTTCTGATGGCTGCTAAGTGATCAATATTGAACTTTTTTTTTCAGTCTGAGGTTATAAATCTGCTTTCCCCTGAATACCTCCGCTAGATAACACTTTGGCACTTACATAGCAGCTTACATGTTATCACCCTTTAATAATAAAATGGTTACCAAAACCTATGCACATTATCTTTTTTTTCTTGTTCAAAATATTTTACAAAGTAAAGATGCAATAATATTTTCTTTCAAAAATATGTTAAGTGAAAGGAAAAGCAATTTTTTTTAAGCTCATGACCTGGTAGGCAACACTTAGGTTTTAATATGGATTTAAAAGATATTTACAACCTTTGATGAGACTTTTACATTTTTTTTATTTAATTCATGGAAAGCTGGAGCCAGATAATACCACCAATCTTATTTTTTTTCATATATTAACAGTAATGACATTTTAAGAAAACCAAAGCCAGGCTGCAAATTAAAAAAAAAATAGCCATAATTTATTATCTTAACTTTTAATCATGTTTTTCCTGTGCCTGGGGTATGTTTAAGGTATTACTAATGAGATTTCTTCTGGAAGTGTGCGGTGGGTGCTTTAATCTGAACTTTGGGAGAATATTACCATTTGAAGCATATATTTGCTTACCTTCTTTACCCAAGATAGTCCGAAAAGCTTTATTCTGTGACAAAACCTTATCGTAGAATTCCACCCCACCTCTAGCAAAACTGGGAGAAATGGAAGCTGCCTTTCTGTCTGCCCTATAATCGAATGCCTGGCTTATGGTATCATATAATAGACAATAGCCCATCAGCCCAACTGCCACAACTGCCATGTTGTAAATGCTTCGAAGTAGTACTGGAGCATAATATAAACCCAAGACCTGCTTTACAGTTACTCCAGAAATATAGGACCCAGCCAGACAAATGGGACCAACTGTTGCACATATTAGAGGCCTATTTTGTTGCAAATCAATGATCTCTCTTGCAATGGCAAACTTCTGAGCCTCTGGAGAAAGTGTCAAGGCATTCTTCAAGGCCAGGCCCTCTGGGCTTGTCCAGTCCACTTTCTTGCCTTTAAGGTGAACACCTATCTTGGTAATCTGCTGTTCGTCACTGGATCTATTATTGAAATGATATGGGATGCCCACCATGCAGCCTTTGGCTCTCCATGGTAGACCAGCGCTTACAGGATGCAATGTGCAAGTCTTAATGGCATCGTAACGATCTGCTGATTTCACTTTGACATCTTGGAGGATGTTATAGAACAGGTTCTGCAAGTCTTCTGAAAGCTCCAATGGCTTTCCATGGTTCCAAGCCTGATACAGTGATTTGAACAACTCCTTTGAGAAGACATGGAAAGTCAAGTTGGCACCAAACAATCCAGCACAAGAAATGGACAAAAAAGCAGTCCTATGTTTCTCCATTAAAGAGACTGCCTTCCATAGAGAATGAAATGCCATGTTCAACTTCCAGCCAGATTCTGTTCAAGGAGGAATATATCTGCACAAAAAGAAAAATCTTAATGATTAAGTGGAATTACTTTAAACCAGACATGTCAAACACAAGGCCCGGGGGCCAGATGTGGCCCGCGAAGTGGTTTCATATGGCCTGCGAAGCCATCTTGGAAACAGTGAGGGAACGGCCCCCACTGCCTTGGCCCTGTCCGGCCAGGATCAAATGTACAATTTTGTGGTGGCTATTATGCTGAAATGCATTCAGTCTTAGCTCCACAAGGCCATCTAGAAACAGCGAGGAACCAGCCCCTGCTGTGTCGCCCCGCCCCCTGGTGCATGCTGGGAGGCGTCACCCTTTGTGAGGAATGAAGAAATAGACCATGCCTTGGCGCTTGCCCTGGTCCCACCCCCTTCTGCCAGAGACCCTCAGATCTGTCCCACTCCTGCTCAGGCCCCCACAGGCACCCTTGACGCGAACAATGTAGAGCTGGCCATACCCACCCAGTAGGCCACACCCACTCCATCCACGCCCACCCAGTAGGCTGTACTCACCCTGGCCACAGCCCCCCCGACCCCCGAGGGCAACTGCAATGCTGATGCGGCCCTCAATGAAATTGAGTTTGACACCCCTGCTTTAAATGGATAGAGCAATAACACTGTATTCAATAACCAGAAAGGAACTGCAGGAGTACAGTAATGAAGCACAACTTTTCATGCTGTTACCAAAGCCACGTCTTTTCCAACAGCAAAGAGGGCGTGCATGCATGTGCATAAGGAAACAGCCTGAAGCAAAATTTGGGGAAAGATATGGCTAGAAAAAGGCATGGGTTAACAGAGGAGCTTCATAATTACCCTGACATATAGCCTTAATCTCCTACTTATACTATAATTTTGTGCCGGTAGTCTTTGACATGACCACAATTGGGACCAGAATTTCTTTGCTAAGCCAGGTGGTTATTACGTGAATTGTGCTCAACTTTACAATCCTTTTTCCACAATTGTTAAACAAATCATTGCACAATTCTTAAGTGAATCGCTTGGTCGATAAGCAAATCCAATTTCCTCCATTGATTTTGCTTGTCAGAAGCCAGTTGGGGAGGTCACAGATGGTGATTACATAACCCCAGGGTGCTGCAACCATCAAATAGACACTGGTTGCCAAGCACCCAAGTTCTGATCACATGACCACAGGGATGCTGCAGCGGTCATAGATAGTCATAAGTCAACTTTTTCAATGCTATTGTAACTTCAAACAGTTGCTAAATGAATGATTGTAAGTCAAGGACTACTTATATAATGATGATTCAAAACAGCTGTCCAAATCAGTCAGGGATGGATGTTTTGCCTTGATATAGTCACAACTGGAATGCAGATGCTCTTATATATGCAATTTACAATAAGAGGCAAATTCCCATTCCATGATGATCAGAAAGCAGGGTCTCTGTGTATCTGTGAAGGTAACTTCTGATTGACTGCAATGAAAGCAAAGAATTGAAACACTTTCTGTACAAGCTGTTCTCTGGGAACAGCAATGGAAGGTAAGTCAATTGCCAAAAAACATGTCTAGTTTGTGCTTACAAACATAAATTACAGTCACAGAAAGCCAAGAGAATTACTTCCTTTTCTAGATGCATAGTCTACTGTATAGATGTGATCATTAAAGTTAATATAACTGGTATTAGCAGAATAGTGATAAAAAAATGGATTCTGATTTCACTTGACAGTCAGCCATTAAAATATTAATGTTGGGTTAATTTCTTATTTTACAATTTATGCCACACATGATTGTGTTTATAAGCAATGCCCTGAATCATCAAGACTCTCTCTCCCTACACACACACACACATATTAAAATCAATAACAAGTCGATCACCAAGAGAATAAAAATATAGAAAATTTATTAACTGAACCTAGCTTTCGTCAAGAGCTCTTGACATCGTCAGGGTGTAAAAGGCAGTTGTTGGGAAAGCTTATATGCAACCACTAATCATCTGCACTCAGCTCCTAGACCATGTCATGGGTCCCAGCTGAGCGCGCTGTAATCTGAGTGTGTGTCCTACATCAGGGTGTAGTTCTTTTGTTACTCCTTCTCTGTGCTCCATTGCGCATATCTCCTTCACCAATCCTGGGGCTGGTCGGAGTCCTTTCACTTCCCTCATGGGTAGTGGTTGTCTCCCTCCCACCAACCTCCTGTCCATGGTTCTGCTTGCTAGGGGGTATGTGTGTTATCTCCTGTTTTCTCCTAGCTCCTCCAACTATCTCGATCGAGTTACGGTCCGATCCCCCCGTCTTCTGTAATCGTGGTTTGAGTATTCCATCCTGTTTTGTGTTATTCTCTCTCCCATCCCTTTTTACAGATGTTGTCTCAAATTGTGTTTCATTGGGTCCAACGCCACTCCCCCCTCTATGTTCTTGAGAGCAACCTCTTTGGACTGTATGAGTGACGGTCTGTTGCTGTTTAGTTCGTAATTGGTCAGTCTTCCATTCATTGCGTCTAGATCCTCCGTCCTCATCTTTCACTGGGCGGTCTCTCCGTCATGTCGCCGAGTATGCTCTGCTCATAATTCTCTGTTCCCTTATCGGACCAGTCAACGCGGGACTATTTTAATTTATTTTAATATGGAAATACCCAAGAGTCATATTTTTACTTGTATAGCTAATATATATATATATGTATATATATGTAGGCGAAAACCTCAGAAAATATATATATATATATATATATATATATGTGTGTGTGTGTGTGTGTGTGTGTGTGTGTGTGTGTGTGTGTTTGCGCGCGCGCGCAACACACATACACGCAAATAATTACTATACATTCTCAATTTTATCTTTTTGTTAGAGAAGCTTATCTGACAGGCATTATTCTATTGCATGTTGAGTTCTTTCTCTATCAGTCCTACCATTCTTTTCAGCCCTGTGTTTTTGAATAGTTTTTTAAAAATTAAATTGATCATCATGATGAGAAAAAGCAATACAAAGGGCAGCTGCACTACAGATGACACTTTATGAATGTTGTTGTTACTTGCAAAGTCGTGTCCGACCCATCGCGACCCCATGGACAACTTTATGAATAGCAATATAGTAAAAGTAAGTAGATAAATCACAGGATCAATTAGTCAAAGAAGGTCAGAAGAAATACAGTTCACTGGGGTATTGCCACCACAGCAAGGAAGCTGCTTCACTTTCTGTTCAAATACCAAGCAACAATAAGTTTAAAATAGCTTAAAAGTCTTAAAGCACATACATATATCTGTACAATGCTGCAACGATGCATGAAATATGTCAGCCTCAACCCTTTTTTTTTTTTTCCTTTTTGGCTAGAACAGCAACTCTGGGCTAATTCCAGATCGCATAGCTAGTCTGTAGTTCATAGATTGATAGCACAATTCAAGGATCTCCTTATTGAAATAAACTTTGCATTTAATTACCGTGTACTTTATTCATATTTCACCCTCTTTGGCTTTGTAAATCACTTTACAACTCTTGACTGGGAATCGGGCGGCATAAATTATAAAAATTATTATCCTCAACTCAATATAAAGCATTGTACCGCCATTAAGAATCCCATTCAGAGCTAATTTCCAGTCCATTCCATCAGATAGATAGATAGATAGATAGATAGGTAGGTAGATAGATAGATAGATAGATAGATAGATAATCTTGTTATTTTTTACTGTGGGCACAATGGCACACATTAAAAATTAAATTTAGTTGCTTGCTCTCAAAGTGTACACATACATAACACGCATTTAAACATACTATATACAACATGTGTATAGATCAAGCTTTTCCCTTTCTAAATATCCGACTTTATACAGAACACAGAAAAGGCCTTTCACTTTGGCTTACCCTGGCCTATCGCCTCCCAATTGGGTTATTTATCGTTTAATCTGAAAACCAAGACGCGTACACGTAATATACCTAGGCGGGCACGGAAAGACTAGGTTTCTACATTAGCGTGCAATTTAACGGAGAGAAACTGCCCAGAACCCCGCTTTTACCTTTTACCTTGCGCCAGGAAGAGAAGGGGGGGGGAAAACAACACGTGAAAGCCATAAAGCAGGTGAGCTGCCGCAAAAGCCGAGTGTCGCAACGCAGAGAGGGACCGACGTCATCGCAGAAGCTCGGAGTTGCTATGGCGACGAGGAAGTCTTTATATTCTGGCGCAAGGTCACTTCTTGCTTCGGGGTTGGGGAAGGGGGGCGGCTTTTATGACTTTTATGATTTTTATGATTCTGGGAGTTGAAGTCCACAAGTCGTAAAAGGGCTCGTTCCCCACCTCTGCTCTGAGTAGGACTTTGCGTTGCTTTTGGTTTTTTTCTTTCTCCGCTCAGAGCTCGTTTTCCGGCTCCTAAGATCCAGCCTTCGGAAACTTAAAGTGAGGAGTCAGACGAACCTAAGACCTAGTAGTGTCTTCTGGAGAAAGAAAGAATGAAGAAAGGAAGAAAGAAAAAAACTGCGTCTGCGAATATCATTTAGGACCATTGGTGTCTTTTAGGTGGAAACCACCTCTCACAGTTCCCAGAGATTCCTGCACTTTAAATGTATTTCCTATCTGGGAATTCCTATCTACACACCATCCGTAATCATCTGCAAACATATGTTATATTTAATATAATTGTGCCTTAGAGGTGAAGGGAGCCAAAAGCAGCTGTTAAGTTGGCAGGAAATGTGGCTTGGGGAAAATATGGCCTACTCTTGTCTACTCTGGACAGTTGTGGAAATGGCCAGATACCTTGGAGGGAGTAAAGGACTCTTTAGCACAGAAAGGCTGGAACGAGACTCCCTTGCTGGAGGGATCCTGAGAGGAACTCCCACCCAAAGAGTCCTTGGCAAGGCCATCGATTTTGTATTTTGACTAGCTATGTGATTAGTATTTTATATTAGAAATGGGAATGATCCAGGGTCCTTGCTATATTACAACTAGATCATGTCATGGAACACTGGAGTGTATGTGTGTGTGTGTTTGCATGCTGCTTTGAGTTACAGCTGTGGATACTTGCTGTTAAAACACAAATTCTGCTGCTGTGTTTTTAAAATATTCAAAAGCAAACAATGGAATCATCTTTTCAATGTTGTTTTAATCAAGGAAAAAACAAGATAAATGTATGCTTTCTCCTCACTTCCTATCCCTTTTAAAGTATTGTTTCCGATTATATATCAAAATGCTTTAGCATATGCACATACACCCAACCACACTGGCTGTGTTTACTCACTTGGGCTGAGCCAAAAAATGATTTGCTTGGCTTTAGTAGTGTGTGTGTGTGTGTGTGTGTGTGTGTGTAGATGGGTAGATAGATTGATTTTGTGGTTTGTAAATCATGGATTTCTCTCATCCACTTCATAATTAACACTAATCCCAGAGCACTGTAGCAATATATATGGAACTGACCAGTATATCTAACCAATAGCACATTTTTCATAATATTCCAAGAGTTGCATGGTGCTCTCTTATCATGGTTGATATTTTGCTTTGTTTTTAAATGTTTATTGGCGTTGTATAATATTCTAATGTGAAAGAGGATTGCTAACTAAGAAAATGCAGATGATTTAAGTTACAAATTGATGCATGTATTTATTTTTTTATTAGATCAGAGCAAATTGGTTACTATTTTTGGAACTGTTGTATTTGTGGTTTGAGGCTTAAATGGCAGGGATTTACTTGAGAAGGTATTTGGCCCCCTTAACATTGTTTTCTCCCCCTACCCAACTCTTTGCAATCATGCAGCATTAATACTTGGCAAGGATCACCTCCTTCCCCTTCTTGATCTGATCATTACTTTCTGAATAATCCCCTATTGGGGATTATTAAAAATGGCAGCTAGTCACCACTCCATCCTCTTTCTTATTCTGCCTTTGCCACAATTTGTTTTCAAAAGAGGGTACAAAGATTAAAATTTCAACTGGCTACAGTGCAGATGGAGCAGCAAGGCCATCCCAGAAGAAAAGGTGGAAATGGAATAGAATAAATCAAAAGGTAGGATGAGGCAGGAGTTCCTGCCAATGAGAAACCATAACTCCAGAGGAAATTCAGCAAAACCGCCTTTGCAGTGTTTCTTCTGAGACTGAAAGCAAGTTAATAATTAATCAGCCCAGTGCTCCAAACCCTATGGAAATCGCATCATTGGGACTGGTGCCACTTATAGAAAGAGATTTGAATGGAAAGATTGGTAACTTAGATGAATTATTTCATTACTTAACAAAATTTAAAACTAAGTTTTGTTGTAATATCAGTGTATGATAGTTTGTTTGCCTAAGTTCTGGTACCTTAACTTTTTGGACAAACATATTTACAACAGATTTTTACTGTTCTGCAATGGAAGTAAGTGAAACTAAAATCTACGACTGTTTTTCCTCCCCACAGAGGCGACTGTGAAGAAAAAACAGACCTGGATTTTAGTTTCAGATGTTTCTGTGCATGAGGATAACCATCATCATTTATTTCCCACCACCTATAGCCTCATGTTCTGAACATGTAGGTATCGTATAGCCATTACATTTACAAATACATTTCTTGTAAAGTTATCTCAGCTAGTAGCAATGACAATTTCTGACTGCAAAAGGTTTTATGTTTTGGGAATGAGTACCTGAAAATATTATTACAATTTACTTTTAGATTAGCCTGCTAGATGGTGCTATAGGACATATTCTGAAGTAATTCCAATTTAGCAATTTATTGTGCTTCATTGGAAGCAAACTAAAAGTAAAATTATACATGATTTTCATTTGTTTCAATTCTAGGGTTTTTTTAACACAATACTTTGTTTCCTGTCAAATTGGAATGATGGAATGGAAAAAATGCTTGTGTACAAGGTATTTTTTTCCCAACTGTTCCATGTCTTTAGAATAATGCTTAATTCATTTCTTTGAATATTTTAAAATATACTTTCACAGTAGTGATAGGATAAGGAAATTGAATACAGAAGGATTTTATTTTTCCCATTCTCCCCCTTTCCTATAGAATGAAAATTAGAACATCTGTTTGGTCTCATGATTAAGGCACCTGGCTAGAAATCAGAAGACCATGAGTTCTAGTCCTACCTTTCGCATGAAAACTGGTTCGGTGGCTTTGAGCCAGCCATTCTCTCTCACCCAACACATTTCATGATTGATTCATTGATTGATTTAATATGCTGTCCATCTCACTGTTCAAAGAGACTCCGAGGGGATTAAATTTAGTAAAAATAGAGATATAAAAGGAATTAGAAATATAAAAACAGTTTAAAATTGCAAAAGGTTAAATATAGACAAAACACTACAAGCTCAGAGTGGAGCGGAGATGGTGCATTTTCTGTCACTGCACCAACTACCTCCTGCCTGCAGCTTCCCTATCAAGGGCCCACACCAATTTCCTGAAGGTCAGAAAGGTAGGGGCAGATCTCATCTCCCATGACAAGATTTTCCAAAAGGTCCGTGGCAGAAAAGGCTCTTCTCTAGATCCCACAGTTGAAATTCCTTGGCTGATGGAGTCTGTATAGGCCAGGGGTAGGCACCCTTGGCTCTTTTATGACTCATGGACTTCAACTCCCAGAATTTCTGAGCCAGCATGGATTAATAACCTGATACTTCTACACCACAACAATTACCATTCCCCAGTGACTTAACACTAGCCACACAGTCCCAAAATGTTGGTAATCATTTTTTATTGCAATCTGCCCCAAGGCCTGCAGTATGAAACATGCCTTTGCTTCCTCTGCACTCAATTGGCTATTCTATACAATGTGATCATCTAAACAAGCTGATCACTAAGAACACAGCAGTACAACAGCGCATCCTAGATAACACTTAGTACCTTCCAGGCAGGCTCAGTCATCAATAGCATACTGTCTCAGATAATAGCTTCTGCATAGAAGGAAAAGCTTTGATTTGCTTCTGAAGGGGGGAGGGGGGGGAAAACTTTGTATTTTAGAAAGCTGTGGCGGATCTCTGGACAAAAGGGAGCTAGCAAGAATATTGGTACAAAGAGGAGAAAACTGGGATCAAAATGGAAACACAGGTAATTGAAATCAGAAGAAGAAAAATTTGATTGAGCAGGGATTCCTATTGGGGAAAGAGGAAAAGAAATAGAAAAGATAGTTGTAACTATGCAGTTGAAGCCCTACCTTTTTTTGTACAGTATGTACTTAATACAGTATGTATGCCTCTGCATCGTGCTTGTATGTTTTGGTAAAGGAGTCCAAATGCAAACTTGCCAAAATGCTAGCATTAGGATCCTGGAAGACAACTGAAGTTTGCCACCATACCCAGCATAGGAATGCCAAGATTGATTTGGAATTATTCTGTTTCACTGATGTTAAGAGGAGGAAATGTGTATTTAGTAGGATTGTACAAAACGTGTCTATTATGGAATACTTCAATTTCCAAATGTTGTATATCAAGCTTGAAATTGGTAGCTCTGCCTTTACTGGAACACTGTGGATAATGCAGCACTGCTTTGATCATCTGCCCAAAGCAGTAGGGTGTGGGGATGTTCATGCTTATTGGACAGAAAACAGCAGGACAGATAGACACTGCATTCATTTACAAACCATTGGAAATAAATTATATGTATATTTTATATAATATTATTAAGATTAAAATAATGGAAAATACAATTGTTTACCTCTGAAATAAGGGTTGATGTGATTCAGTACAGGTGGGTGATGCCATCATTATTTATGCAAATACAGCCAAAAATGCACTACCATTTGGATTAATCTTCAACTTTAAAATAGTTGTGAATGGTCCCTGTGAGGGGGATCTTAGAGTCCTAGTGAACAATCAAATATGAGCTAGCAGAGTGTGGCAGCAGCCAAAAAAGCTAATACAATCCTTGATTGTATAAACAGAGGCATAGAATCAAAATCATGTGAAGTATTAGTACCGCTTTATAAAAGCTTAGTAAGACCACACCTGGAATACTGCATCCAATTTTGGTTATCACATTACAAAAAAGATGTTGAGACATTGGAAAAAGTGCAGAGAAGAGCAACTAAGATGGTTAAAGGCCTGGAGGCTAAAACATATGAAGAACGGTTGCAGAAATAAGGTATGGCTAGTCTAGAGAAAAGAAGGACTAAGGGTGACATGATAGCAGTATTCCAGTATTTGAGGGGCTGCCACAAAGAAGAGGGGGTCAAATTATTCTCCAAAGCACCAGAAGACAAGACTGAAATGTCTGAAATAGTATAGGGTTTCCTGCCTGAGCAGGGGGTTGGACTAGATGACCTCCAAGGTCCCTTCCAACTTTATTATTATTATTATTATTATAAGAAACAACTGATGGAGACTAATCAAGGAGAGAAGCAGCCTGGAATTAAGGAGAAACTTCCTAACAGGACAATTAACCAGTGCCTTCAGAAGTTGGGGGTGCTTCATCACTAGAGACTGGACAGCCACTTGTCTGAAATGGTATGAAGACCTCCAAGATCCCTTCCAACTCTATTCTAGTCTGAAAAAACTTAGATGTATATTTGTATTTGGTATAAAAATGACTTGCAACACAGTGTAAATTGCACAACAGATTTGGCATCAGCTAAAAATTGATTACGTCCTCTATAGTATTTCCTACTGCTTATATGTTTAAACAAATGCATCCTAGTTCCTAATGGTTATGGTTATGTCAACCTGTACCTAGGGTTCAGGGTTTTTTGGCAGAAAATCCCTGGAGACTGATGCCATTTCTGCAATGTAAGCTCAGCTTAGGCAAACTTAAGGATCACAATAGTAACAGTAAAATGGATTTCATCTCTGTAAGATACCCTTGGTATCCTAGGATGTCTTGTCAAGAAAGCTATCTCCTCTTTCAAGCCTTCAGTTGTATGTATCCTTTATACATACGTAGTTCATTCATCCCTTCCACCTTTCTCTTTATTGAAACACAATTACATTTTTCTGCTGCCCCTTTATCAAGTCTTAAAGGACATTTCAATTCCCTCTCTGTTACACACACGTAAAGGAATATTTGGAGAGTTAAAAAGGGCCCACAGTGGTTGACAGTAGCAATATAATGGCTTACATGATTTTCTTAAATGGCACATCTACAATAAATCTGTTGTTCTACGTATTGCAAAGTTTAGATGAAAAATTGCTCTGAGCTAAGCTAGAGAGCTATTTCCCCCCCCCCTCCAATTTCTCAGTCCAGAAAGTTTCTGGAGAATGAAGTAATGTCCATGGAAATAAAGTGAAAATAGTGAAAAACATTAAATAGCGATAAGGCAGTAAAGAAAAAAAAAAGCGTAAATGTATGCTAGTGATTAAATTAACTGAACATTACAAAAACAAAACCAATTAACTAAAAGAAAATGCTGCAAGGACTGGTTATTAAATTTTTGCCTACTTTAAAATAGCTAAGCCTAAAAGTCATATTTTTCCTGCTTGTCCCGTCAGAGCAGGAAGGAAAATGTCTGACAGGATTAGACAAGATTGTGCTTTCCAGAAACTTTTTCCAGTCTGAACAGAAAGGGAAAAATGTTAAATTTTAGGATTAGTTGTTCTAACAATATTGCAAATGCTGGCATTTAAACACCTAATAAAAATGTTACTTCATTCGATTCTTTTAAAATGGAACTTGATGCATATAATTATGACTGATGAATGAAAATTTGTCCCAAGTATATATGCGTATACATACTTCATTCAGGAGGATTCTGGTCACAAGACTGTAATATTTCAACCCAGATCTAAGGAGAAGTATATTTAATGGGTTTAGAAAAGCAGCTGATGCTTCTTAACTAATGTATTTTTAGTATTTTTGATTATTAGCACTATTAAAAAGAACAGAGGAAAAGCTAAATATAGGTAGTCCTTGACTTAGGACCACAACTGAGCCCAAAATGTTTGTTGTTAAGTGAGACATTTGTTAAGTGAGTTTTACGACCTTGCTTGCCACAGTTGTTAAGTGAATCACTGCAGTTGTTAAGTTAGTAACCCAGTTGTTAAGTGAATCTGGCCCCCCCATTGACTTTGCTTGTCAGAAGGTTGCAAAAGCGGATCACACGACCTTGGGACACAGCTAAGGTCATAAATATAAATCAGTTGCCAAGCATCTGAATTTTGATCACATGATCATGGGGATGCTGCAAAGGTCGTAACAGAAAAACAGTCATAAGTTACATTTTTCAGTGCTGTTGTAACTTTGAATAGTCACTAAATGAACTGTGGTAAATCAAGGACTTATAACAGAAAAGAAAATTCTAAACGTCATAGATTCAATATCTATACTCAAGAGGGATATCAAAGCATTTCTATTTTTGCCTTGAGTTCTCTGACCAAAGAGAAACAAATTTTACAACCTTTTGTTATTAAAAAGAAACGTCATCAAATTTAAAGGAAATTCTGTATGTGAAATATATTTTTCCTGTCAGGCTTACATTTTCCAAATTAGGATTCGATTTAAACTTTACTTTAACTTTTTTTACTTAGAGCAAAGTCCTGAATTTGTGATATTAATGTAATGAAATAGGTTGATCTTATTTGAAATGTTAGGACATAACAATATCATAAAATCTGAGAACTATTTGCATTGGTGTGACCTACTGTGTTTTAAAATCTCTGTTGAAATAACACAGCCAATTTGTGTGAGATAAATGTTGACCCTAGGTGTTGTTATGTGGTTTTCTTGTGTGTTTTTTTCCTTGTCTAATTTTCATTGTATATTTTGTGTGGTTTTAATATTGTTAGCCATCCAGAATTGTTTAGCGAAATAGGCATTCATATAAATTGAGTGAGTGAGTGAATAAGTGAGTGAGTGAGTGAATGAATGAATGAATGAATCTTGTAAGTTGGAAGACCAAATAATCTATTACTGAGAATACCTTGGCTTGTGAGAAATACTGCAATATTTTCTGGTCCACAATTCCTAAATATTAGGGATGGGCAAGTTTGGGCCAAGGGCTATACTCCAAAAAATACTGTAGGAATAGTTGAACAAAAGTATGATGCGACCAGGACAAATTAATAGAGTTATAGTAATACAAGTATGATTAATCATCATGTACTGTATTTAATATTTCCTATGCCACTCAATGGATATGAAAACTGAACTTGTAACAAATAGGATAAAAAAATTATTAGCACATTTGAACTTCAGTGCTGGAGAAGACTTTTAAGGATACCACAGACAGCCAGGAATACACACACAAAAAAATGGATCATAGAACAAATCAAGCCAGAATCCTCACTCACTGCATATGCTGTGTCCATTCTGGACACAGCGTATGCAGACCCAATTCCCTCAAAAAAACCCATAATGCTTGAAAACCTGCAAGAAAAAGAAGAACAGCACATCCAGCACTAAAGTGGACATATTTGATTACAATCGCAATGACTGTGCAACCAAAATATTTGAAAGGTAAAATTGAGGACACGGATCATTGTGGAGACAAACTATCAATGTGGTTAGTAACAGGTAGTGCTGAATTGCTGGCACTTAAATCAATTTTATATTGTACTATCAGGAGATGACTCTACAGTTCAACCTTGAGGAACATATATTCACTTCTCTTGGATCCTGTGACTGTGGGTTAGACACTCTTCTAGTTATTTGCTGATGAAATGCCTCTTAATGCAACTGTGTCCTTGACTACTGACCTCTAGTATCGGAATAGATTTGCAGAGGAAAAGGGAAAAACAACTATATCAAATTTGTTTTTGTTTTGTTTTGCTTATACCTGGGTTCTAGCCTTTTTGTAATACTGCATTATAAGTATGCTGTAAATACAGACAAATTTGGTCAAATGTAAAACTGACACTTTTCTAGCCAGGTTATATAATAGCTGTGATTTTTAAAAATGCATTCTTACTGACTTGAATCTTTAACACACAAGAATGTTCCATAGCCAGTAGTGCAATACAGTCAAAGAATTCCAGAGGGAGATTAACTTGTAGGTCATGCAGAACAGGATGGATGGGAATAGGGAAGAGAGAATTGGAGCCAAATGTTATGCTTTTTATCTTCCTGGCACTCAAGAACAGTACCAGTAAAATGAATGTAGGGCTTTATGATGCGTTCTGCATGCAGATAAGATTGAGCTTCTCTGCACCTTCAAACCTAATGCAAGTGCAAGAATTATACATGTCTCTGAATGGATTTTGCCAGAACTTAATATGAATCAGAGCTCAGGCTCTGATCATAAACCGCAAACAAACTAAAATGAAATAGAGTAACAATTGAATGCCAACTGTATAAATCTAAAACAGTGGTTTTCAACCTTTTTAATGCCGCGACCCCCAACCGGTCGTAAGTTGAGGACTACTCAACTGGTGCAGCACCGTTTGCAGAATGGGACTTTTGGCGGGCTCAGCAGGGCAGAGACAGCCTGGACAATTCCTATTGGCTTTTGAAAGCCAATAGAATTAGACTCTATTCAAGAGAGTCTATTCTATTGGCTTTCAAAGCCAATAGAATAAAAGGGAGTAGCACAGCTAAGGAAAAGGGGGGAAAAAAAAAGGCGGACTGCGTTGTTTGGCGACCCCCATGAAATGGTCGTTTGACCCCAAATGGGGTCCCGACCCACAGGTTGAGAACCACTGATCTAAAATATCATACAAAATATTGATATTGTGCTTATGGAGGTTAACTACCACCATATAACACTTGTCAACATTGTGTACAACTGAGTTTAGCTTATTTGAGAGGCGAAGATTGACATAAAAAGAGCAATCCAGACTGTAGTAAGAAGAGAGAGGGTTTTCCTCTCTCCCTTACCTGTCCTTGTAAAAGGACAGCTGAGAATACAAGAAGAAATTCAACAGCCCCTGAGACATAGGCCATAAGGACACCATTACATTTCTTATATGGAATTGCTGAAAGTGCGGTACTGAACCTGGCTTTAACAAAGGATCTTCGATGGGATAGCAAAGTAAATCTACCGATATCATTATCAAGTTGTTCTCAAAACGAATTGGATATAAATGTAATAAAAAATTAATAACCAATTTCTATCTGGCATGTTCTGTTCATACATTAAAGGGTTCTGAGATTAGGTTAGTCTCAATTTAATGTTTGATATCTAGAAATCTTTTTCTGATTAGTTCTTTAGCTTGAGTAAATTCTAAAATACTATATATATATGAAATCTAACAAAGGCTGCATGATAAAAAACTTTCCATACATGCCTGGGACCATGAAAACTGAAACTGGTCACAGAGGACAAGGGGAGTCAGTCCCAAGGGAACTAATGACATCTCAAGCAATAGTTAAGTATTAACAGCCACACTTGTAACATGATTTTCAGCAATGCGATCACCATAGTAGTCTGAAAGCTGGTTTGGATGGACAATTAAAGCAGCAATATTATGAATTTAGATTGCACTATTTCCCCTACTTGTAGTCTGAGTAGAGGCTAGTCTGACAGCTATAGAGCAGCTGAACTAAGGAACTGACAACCAATAATTTCAAGGCTACAGGAATGCATTTCCTGCCTTTTGTGTAAAACAATTTTAATTTCCCTAACATTTTTTTGGACATATGAACCTATAAAATCTGTGTCTGCTTCCAGTGACCCCATGTGGCATGGAACATAACTCCCAGACATTTGAAACTTCTTTTTTTTAAAGTTTCATTATATAATATCTTCATCCTTTTTATTCCATAGGTTAAATCCAAGTCCCAGATCAATTTTGTAAAATCCAGAATAGCTCTGAAATATTGAAAGATGGAGAAATGGTGGCCTTCCAGTGGAGAAAGCAGAAGGAGAGAAAACAACTGTTTTCCTATGCTTTCCCTTCATAGAAGCCTGGGGCATACTGCTCTCTGGAACAAACACTCTGAAATATCCAGTGTGTAGGAAGGAGAGTTAATAAAAATTGAGCTCTGGTTTCTTGAGAAAACATATCCAGAATCTCTGACAAGTCTATGATTTTTTTTCCTTCCATTTTCAGTCTGTGCATGATACTATACGCTTGCCTGGGTGTGAAACTGAATGAATATGAGTCTGTTCTTTGTTAATAAGTCAGATGTCTGTTTTACTGTAATAATGAAGTTGAAAGTACGTTTTAATGCCAACAATGTATGTGTAAGCTGCTGCCTCGGAAGGGCAGAGACAGAGCTATAAAAATCCCCCAGCTACTGCTTGCTGGTTGCAATGCATTTTCAGTTCTTATATCAGGAACCTGCTGGGCACTCTAATGCTGTATAAAGATTGCAATTTCTCCCTCAAATTTGGCATCACGGGAGATTTGAGAATTCACATTCTCCCAGACAAGTCTAAAGAGTTGGAAGGAAAGGCTTGGGCATTATTTATAATGTTGAATGCATTGGTACATTCTTGTTAATTTATTTGCAGTTGGGCAAAGTTAAATCTCATGTGGGAGCTGTGCTAAAAGAAGAAGAGTGATTTCTATTTGGACAATTTGCAGATAGCTGATAAAGGGCTACATCTGTGCCTCCATGTGTTTGTGTTGTAAAGAAGCCGTTTTAATTTAGATAACACAGACGCAGAATAAAGTTTGAAAAGTAATAGGAATAAAATGCTAAGTAAAAGAAATTTGGCGGTAAGTTCTGTACTGGGAGCAAACAGCAGCATCCTTGGGGGAGGGGCAAAAGGTCAAGATGGCAGTTATAGGCTTATGTACTAAAGGGTTCCTGTCACAATGCCGTAACTGCCATCTTGCTGCTTTTAAGCCGCTGTGTATGCCGTTGGTGGCAGAATTGCAGTGCTGAGTTTAGTCAGGCTTGCTTTGAAGAGATAATTTGGCTGAAAGTCTCTATTCACTCTGTCATTTCAATGACACATTATAATATATGTTACGATCTCTTTAGGAGAATAATTCTGCGAAGAAACGTATTATTCTGTCTGTGCCAAAAAACGGAGATGAGAGGTATAGCTCTTAAAAGACTGCTGGACAATCCGGTCGTGTTGACAGGGGGTGTTGGTAATTATAGTTGAACCATCTTCCCACGATTGATGTAAAATGAAACTTACAGAAACCTACATTTTTCTTTTTGCAACTGAACACCTGTGTTGAATGTGTTTGATTTTATCTTTGGCCCATATAGATTTTTAGCTGTTACTTAATTCTATAAAATAATATTACAGCCACTCCTAAATGGAGAGCCAATTTGGTGTAGAGATTAAGGCATTAGGCTAGGAACTGGGAAATAGTGAGTTCTAGTCGCTGTTTGGGCATTAAGCCAGCTAGGTGGCCTTGGATTGGCTACTCTCTTTGAGCATTAGGAAGGAATTAATGGCAAACCACTTCTGAAAATCTTGCCAAAATAACTGCATTGACTTGTCCAGGCAATCTCTGAAAATCGGACACGATTGAACAGAAGAAAAAATAAACCTAACTCTTTGGGCCAAGGCCTGCAGACTAAAATATGAAGAATGGCTGCAGGACTTGGGTTTGGTTTGTCTAAAGAAAAGAAGAAATAGGGGTGACATGATAGCAGTATTCCAATATTTGAGGGGCTGCCACAAAGAAGAGGGCATCAAACTATTCTCCAAAGCACCAGATGGCAGGACAAGGAACAATGGTTGGAAACTGATCAAAGAGAGAAGCAACCTGAAATTAAGGAGAAACTTCCTGACAGTGAGGACAATTAACCAGTGGAACAGCTTGCCTCCAGAAATCATGGCTGCTCCATCACTGGAGATTTTTAAGAGGAGACTGGACAGTCACTTGTCTGAGATGGTATAGGTTCTCCTGCTTGAGTGGGGGGCTGGACTAGAAGACCTCCAAGGTCCCTTCCAGCCTCCTATTCTATTCTATTCTATTCTATTCTATTCTATTCTATTCTATTCTATTCTATTCTACTCTACTCTACTCTATTCTCACATTTCCAGTTTTGGGAGCAGGCAATGGTTCTTCCACAAAATACCTGCAATTGTACACCTGACTTCTCTTCTTGATTCATTGGGCTACCCTTTCTGGACTGCAGAAAAAAAATCACGAAATGACAGCCAAGACCTTGCATTATCTTTAACTCTTTGCTATCATCTAGTGGCCCTCTGAACTTTGCAGTCTAGAAGATATAGTAGTACAATTTAAGAAGTTACTTGTAGTTCAAGTAATTTATGACCAGTAATTAAACCACTGTTCAAAGATACAACAGCCTTGGAAAGGGTATGGCTCATAAAGTATTTCCAACCATTGTAATTTTGTCCCCTCCCCATGTCATGGCTGTATTTTGTGTACTTGGCAATTGGCTCACATTTATGACTGGTTGCCGTGGTCCCATAGTTAAATGACCATGATTTGTGATGTTTCGTGCCAGTGTCTGGCAAAATGTACAACCTTGTGATTCACTTAACAACCCCTATAAAAATGATCATCCCATCATATAGGTGCCTCAACTTACAACCATCACAACGTAATGACTGAAATTCCCAATTGTGGTCGTACGTCAAGGACTACCTGTAACTTTTCTGAAAACAATATATAACACTGGTTCAGTACCCAGGATATTTGGTAACACTCATTCTTCAGCATCTCATCTCCTGATCACAAGGGCAATGGGGTGCACTTAGACAGTTCAGGATTCACTCTGTGTCTTTTCTTTGTCCCTCTGCCTGCTTGTTCTACATAAGAGATTGCTGATGTTAGGTCTCTTCTTCTGCCTTTGTTCCTAGAAACACTTACCTGGGGTGAATGCTCTCTGAATCTCCTGGTAGGATATAGCTAGAGAGGTGTTAGGCTTTGCTTATAATGTATTTCCTTAAAAAAAAAATTCTCCTTTGTGTTAGAAATAAAACTTGCTTAATTAATAATTGGTTTGGTCATTCTCATTTTGAACCAAGCTTTGTCTTATACACATGTATCCACAACACTTAAAATGACCATTGAAGAGGATCGCTAAAGAAGAAACAGGCTCAAAATTCATTAAGCTCTATTAAAATCCATTCTCATAAGACAAAGGCAACAATAATTCATAGCTTAATGAGGGTCTGAATATTGCCAAATGCAGATTGGCAAATTAGCAGTTTTGATAAGACTGTAAATCCTTGACACATAAAGCTATTGAAAGCATAGGATTGTATTTTTCATAAAGAAATATCCAATAACATGGTAGTAATGAAATTCCCATCATAATGACCCCAGGCATCAAAGTGTCTGTAGGATGTTCCTTGGCATTTACCAACTCTGTGCTCCACAGGATTTTTGTTTGTTAAAGATGATTTTAATTAAAAACAAAATATTATCCTCTATTAAGAACAGCACTTCTAAGAAAGTTGTAAAAAATAAAAACAGCAGGCAGGACTTTGTTTAGAATCTTTGGAAACCTGCCAAGTGAAAAGGCTAGTAGTTGTAGTAAACTAGAGGATATACAGAGAAACTGGTAACCATTGCAGGTCCTAGAGCAGAGATGTAAGATGTGCTATTCTTGGGGGCACTTGTAAACTGCCCATGCTGCTTCATTTTGCACCAGCTGAAGCTTCCAGATACTCTTCAAGGGCAGCCCCATGTACAGTGAATTACAGTAGTCCATCTGGGAGGTGTCTTAGGGCATGGGTGATTGACAGTAGAGCCTCCTGGTCCAGAAAGGGTGCAACTGGAGCAGAAGGACCCCCAGATTATGCATGAGGTCTGTCTGGGACAGTATCTGCCCTAAAGATGGCAAATCCTTTAGATAAATAAGAACCTGAAACCCAAAGCCACTATTTTACAACTGGTGAGCTAGCGTAGTAGCTATTTTGTGAAGCTGTGATGCTCTCCCTCTGCATATCTGTCAACATATCACTTTGAGCTCTTGGAGGAAAGGCAGAATGTAAAATTAACTAGCTAACTGCCTACTACATGTCAAGATCATGAATGGGTGGAGAGCTGTTGCAAAGGGCATGTCATATTTTGCTCTATTCCACTAGCAGAGGTTCTGCCTTTCAAGTCCTCAAGGGATGCAGCCCACAAAACCAGACAGGAATAACAGGCTGAGGAAATTTTATTTTCTATATTCAAACCAGAACTATATCAGAACATTGACTGAGCTCTGACTGGTTACATGTAGTGCACACATTTTTTATTTTCATTCCTCCTTACCAGCACATTCTCTTTTTCAGGCCCTAAAGGGATAGATTCAATAACACGATTAACCATGGCTGGAGCAGGATTTCTGAAACAAATTTTCCCAAACCCAAATAAAAAAATACCTTTTAAGAATGACTGAGAGCTGGCTGGGACCGAAGCAGTGATTTTTGTTTTCTCACCTGATTTCTGATCTTCCCCTGGCAAGGATTTTTATTCCAAAACCACTATACTTCATTCAAGATGCTCTATGGGAGGATCCAATTTACACTATGTATTGTATGCTTTGCTTCGTTTGGAGCATCTGCAGCATGTGATTGTGGCTATACAGCCATGGTGCATGGGTTAGTATTGTAGATAAATCAAGCTACTTGGGTTGTTCAGAAAACCACAGTGGAAAAAAAATATGGTTAAAGTTAGCATTCAATCTCAGTGATTGTCATATTTTGCTCATAACTCAATTTTTCCACCGCTGCTTCCATCCTTTTGGTTTTCTGGCTCTATCCATTGTGTCAGAGGGCTCACAAAAGATGGGAAAAGAGACACAGAACCTTTTGGCACCCTACTTAGTTCCATAGCAGAGTGGGGAACCCAGTTTACTTCAAATGTCATATGTTACTCATATTTATGACAGTTGCAGTGTCCCAGGGTCATGTAATCACCTTTTGTGACCTTCTGACAAGCAAAGTCAATAGGGAAGCCATGTTACTAACTTAAGAACTGCACTGATTCACTTAACAACTGTGGCAAGAAAATCGTAAAATGGGGCCAAACCCGCTTAACAAATGTCTCGCTTAGCAACAGAAATTTTGGACTCGATTGTGGCTGCAAGTCAAGGACTACCTGCTATTATTTAGTATATGATGAGAACATGACAGAAGTAAACATATACACATAACCCACATAATTTAAGATCTAAAACTTCTACAGAGTATGGCAGTGGTCTCATAACTGGACGTCCAATTCAGCGATCCAAGTGATCACTCTGGCAATTTGCTTTGTGCAGATCTTCTAGGGAACCAGAGAATGCATATCATGGGCAATCTTGTACAATATGTTTAATAGTTTGCACACTGGCACCACAATCATAACAAGGGGAATCTTTCCATCCCCATTGATACAGGTCAGAGGCACTTCTTCCAGTATCACACCTAATTTTGTTCTATTTTGACCAGACAGAGCGAGGCAGGTTAAAACCAGGTGGTTTGACAGAGGGATCACTAATGGTCAGGCCAGAAGAAGGCACCTTGCACCATTTCTTTGTTAAAAGAAAAATCTTCATCAGTCCAAGCCAGGAATAAACAAAATGGAGACTGGTTTAGAAAGAAGGTTTCTTTCTTTCTGTTTCCCAGAGCCAGACAGAAAGATGGCTCTGGGAAAGTTGACCACATGTAGCTGGGAGTGGTGGGTTTGTATACCTTCTTGGGCTTTTGTGTTCGGAGTTCCTGTTCCTATGGCATGAACTTTGACCTGAACTTTGAGCATGTCCTTTTGGTATTTTGATGGTGGTGGGTTAATCATATTATGTCTTAAAGGTCATATCTTTAGAGTTTGGGTGGGATATGTAGATTTTAGGGATCTTTGCCTTTCTAATCTCATCAGCTCCTAGTTTCCTGGCCCCAACCTTTCTGAATAGGATTATCAAATCTGCATTTCTAGAGACCTAGCTTCTGCTTAGTTTCTGCTTGGGGTTATTAGAAAAACTGGGCCTGCTTTTCTGCCTTTAAGATTCTTTGGGGAAATATAATATTCTGCCCTTGAATATTCCCAAAACATTTCTTTCTTGGAGGTGTGTGTGCTGTCCTCCCACTCCTCTCTCCAAGCATTCTCGGGGTTAAACTGGATAGATATTAAATGAATAGCTGTTTGAGACATGTTTGAATAGACGAGCACAATTCAAAGCGCACTGAAGATGTCCCCCCCCCCCAAATGGAGACAAATCTCCAAGCTCGAAGATCAAACCAATAGACCATGAATAGGTGTTTTCCATGTTGGCCTGCAGGATTTCAATCTTGTAATGGACTGTGTGTTGTCCTGGTGAACAGGGAGGGCCTTGTTATTCAGTGTTCTTGACCATAGCTGGACAAGAGTACCTGTATTAGCACCCATGGTTAATGTTTCCGGAAAACAAAACAAAACAAAGAATCTAGAAGAAAAAGTCAGCATGACTGCACAAAATCGTGTTCTGTTGATACTATTAGAAGCTGGCAACAATTTTCAAATGCATGCATGCATGCATTATCATATCTGTATTCTCATCTGAAGAAATCATCAGTTTCAAGTGGGCAGTTATAGTGCTTTGCTTGCAATTTCATCCTTTGAAGATTGGATGTGATGTTTCCTTACTGTTTTAGATCCCGCAGTGCCTTGGAGAGTTCTTGTTGCTCTGTTAATAAGCAGTAAACATACTCAAGACCAAACAAGAGCACTTTGCATGCATATTTGGCACATAAGTGGTAGAATCAATTTAAGGAATAGTGTAACTTGAATATTATTACCGATATTTCATCAAGGCACAGGGAAATCCCCCAAATATATGTTTACTAAGCATTAACGTCAATGCTAACGTTTCCATTCTCTTATTTGGTGTCGACAATTAAACAGAGCAAAGCTAACACCAACTGAGTTATTGAGGAACTGTACATTGTCCAACTCGCAGTGCTGTACTTATTTTAAGTCTTCTTGCCTTCACAAGGAGCCTTGCCTCACTCTGATATTCTGCAGATAGATTTTTTTAGACTACAACTCATCACTCATTTCTGTAAATATACGTCATTGCCCAGAGCTCGTTTATAAAGGTGGATTTATGGCTCTGCTCCTAAAATCTGCACATCTGTTTTATCTTGAGTAATGTTTTAATTGCTGGATAACATCCAAGAGAATTACCTCCTGCTTTCAGGGGATCCCAGTTTTCTTCAGCCCTTTGGGAACCAAGGGACCACTTAATCTCAAGAAGATATATGATACATGTAATGGTCTCTTTGATTTACACATCGATTTCTCCTTTTTATTTTGAACCCTTTAGTATTATTAACTTGTGGCAGCAAGAACAGAACTTGTGAAAGAGGAAGATATTCTGCTGAATTTGCTCCACGGGTTGATGCATTATGCATGGCTTTTGTCTGGCTTTAAAGAGTAAGGGATGGTGAATCCACAACATTGTTCAGGAAGTCTGATACTGTAGCAAAATTAATAGACCATATGTAGACTTGTAATGGACAATTGGAGGCAATGTGAAAGGAGGAATTACTTGACAGGTGACTTCTGGATAACTAGGCACCAATAAGGTTAAAATTGCTTATAACTACCACTGAACAATGGGTTTTTTATTTGATAATAACTCATAGGCTCACCAAGATGATTGCCTTCTTTTGGTGAGTCCTCTACATTCTTGTATATATGTATGCATTTATCTTTATCTTTATCCTTATTTTTATTTATATTAATATTGGTTCATCTGCAGGACTCAAAGTAAAAGTTTGTGAGAAAATAGGCACTGCTTGCTAAAGCACTGCTTTTGGTTTCCTGTAATAAACCAACATATCTTATTGTTCCAAAACATCCTGTTGTTTCCTTCTTTGAATATATCATAGAATCATGGGGCTGGAAGGGACCTTGGAGGTCTTCTAATCCAACATCCTGCCCAAGACAGGAGTCCTTACCCCAGGGATAGGCAACCTTGGCTCTTTTATGACTCGTGGACTTCAACTCCCAGAATTCCTGAGCCAGCGCTGGCTCAGGTATTCTGGGAGTTGAAGTCCACGAGTCATAAAAGAGCCAAGGTTGCCTACCCCTGCCTTATACCATTCCGAACAAATGGATATCCAATCTTTTCTAGAAAACCCCCAATGTTGGAGCACCCACACCTTTGGGAGGCAAGCTTTATCGTTGGTTAATTGCTCTTACTGTTAGGAAATTTCTCCTTAGTTCAACCTATCAAACCTATATAGATGGCTCATACTTGGCTATACCTGGTGAATTCCAGGATTCTATTAAAACCAGATTTCTAAATACTAACACTGAATTAATAGTATATATTCATTCATTCAATTCAATCAACCAACCAACCAATCAATCAACTAATCAGTCAATCAGTCAATCAATCAATCAGGTTCTACAAATTATCTACCTTAGGCGTAAATGGTACTATTGTGCCATTCTTTCTGTAGACTCACTCAATTGTGCTTATCATTAGCCCATTATGAATAGATGGAAAAACCATTTGCTTCCACTTTTTATGACACTGGAAACAAAGCTCTTAATTTAAAAAGAACTCTTCTGTCGAGCTAACATTCCATGATGACAGATTCTCTATAGCTTTACAAAAAAAAAAAATCTTCAAAATGCACTGCACAGAACTTAATACATAAGTTCAGTCTTAAACAATGAAGATGTTTCACCTGTGTCTTCATTACAATAATGCTGCACAAAAATTGTGAATTAGTATTGATTTTTCCACAAAACAGCCTTATCTGATATTTAGCCAAATATATACAGGAATTTTGACAGGAATTCATATGACTATGACATTGTCTCCTATTTGTAAACCACCTGTATTTTCTATTACTTCCATTTTTAACACACACCTCTGTTGCCAGAGCCACATTATGAATTTTGATTGGCAGTCCTGTGCTAAGAACTGATAATTGAAAAGTGCCTTTTTGTAAAAATATCCTTTTTAAAAAAATCTGTTCAATTGTGTTCAGTTCTCAAAGACTGCCTGAATAAGTCCCTGCAATTTTCTTGGCAATGTTTTTCAGAAGTGGTTTGCTATTTCTTCCTTCCTAGGGCTAAAATAGAGTGATTTCTACATAGCTAAAGAGGGACTAGAACTCCTGGCCTCCCAGTTTTTAACCTCTCAGTTTTTAACACCAAACTGGCTTTTCTTTACATTCAAAAATGATTACCTATTTTCTTTTACCCAGACCAAGCTCCAAATACATATTACCAAGAATACTGTAATTGTGCATGAAGACACTGGTAAGAATGTGGACTTTTACAGGAAACAACTAACAGGCAGTTGTTAGAACCACCACAAGAGGAAATAGAACTGTTGAAACAATTGAAAGTCTCTTTCGATTGTTATTAGTACCTGCTGACACTGTGAGGCAATGCAAAGTGCCTCATTGAAGCAAATTGGGTCACTTCTTGACCTTGATGAAGAGAGTCTAGTATTCATGTCAGAAACTGCTGCTTTCTGCCACACCTGGTGAAGTAGGCTTCCATATATACCTGCAGCCACTTTTCAGACATGGACTGACTTTCCCTATTCTTAATGGCCAATGGATTGTTTTGGACAGGAAGAGGCTTGCAACTGATGTCTTATTGTAGTAAACCCCCCCCCCCCAATGTCTGGCAGATCTTCTGTTTATGGTTTAATTCTTTATCCTAACTATGGGGCTGCCTTCTGTTTTCATCCTGATTTCAATTTAGCCTTCTGCTTGCCTCTGGTCCCAATTGCTTCTCTCAGTCATGATGTCTGAACTGAAACATCCTTAAGCAGGAGGTTCCCACGATCTTCCTCACCTTCCTCCTTCTCCTTTTGAATCAGGTGAATGTTAAAAGCTCCACACAGAAGTACTTAGCTGCATGCAAATATCTGAATCAGCCACCCAAAATGCGATGTACTTTGAGTTGGCAGAACAAAATGATCTCTTGAATGAAGTGAGTGGGTTCCTGTCAATTTTAGTGCAAAAACAAAACAAAAAAACCCCCTCACCTAGTTTTACCAGAGTTCATCTGCAAATATCTGGACAACCAGGAGATGACAGCATGGACTTACAGAAAATATGCTTTTTGCTGTCTTCTTGTGATAGTCTGGATTTTTGCAGCCCAGACCAGGAACTCCTGCCCTGCTACCTCTTTATGTTTGGGATTTGAGGTGGATGTCTTCACTTCCATATAATAGCATATTTATTGATTATAGATAGAAAAACATGTCTTTAATACATCCTCTTCGAGTTTGTTACATAAAACCTAACTCTCATGCTGATTGGGAATTTGCTATATCACAACTTTCTATTTGTGAAGCTGCTGCTAAAGAGAAAGACACAGAAGATTGTAAAAAATGATGCACAAGTATCCAAGGCCAAACAGTGCTAATTCTGTAAAACCACTTTGCTTGCTGGCTGGATCTTGGCATCTGGATCATATGTGCTCCATACATCACATTTGCTATTTTTCCTTCTGTAAAAAAATTACCATCCCCACTGATCATACTTGTATTACAACTGTGTGCTCATGAGGCAGAAGTGAAGCCATGATATCCTTGATTCTGTTTATATACAGAATCTTAGGATATTTGTAGATCAGAGTTGAAATGAGGGATCCTTAGTGCTCTCTGAGCTTGGTTGTTTTCTTGCAGATGTTTCATTACCCAACTAGGTTACATCATCAGTACTAGTACGGAATGCGGTTTACTCTCATTTTATATTCTAATAGCATGCCCTATCAGTGTTGGTGAGTGTAAATTAATTTCACAGTACATGGACAGTCTTAATGTCTGCAAGAAAACAACCAAGCTCAGATAGCACCAAGAGTCATAGGTATGTTCTTTCCTACTACTGGCTTGAGGGCTTATTCCGGGGCAGGATGTGCTTTAAAGGTTGAGTTAAAATTGTTTAAGGAATACAAAAGGGAAGAAATGCACCACATCTCTTCTTGCCCTTTGGCTGGACAAAACATCTTCTCCCAATAGACAAGCTTTTAATGGCAGGCAGCTACCTCACCCGACCTTTTTAATACGATTGTAATCACTATTTCTAGGAGAAAGACAATTATGTTGTCACAAGTGTCCTCCTTCCCAAGAGCTAAGAGCATGCCAGATTGCACTTCAGTCTGATGTATAGAAAAGCATAATTATTTGGCATATGCAAATAAGAAAATTTTCAAAACTATGTTGATACATTCCTGTCCTAAATTTACAAAACCTATTTCTTTTCTAATTGTGACTTAAAAATCAAGGTAATGCATGCCTAACATTTCATGCATTTGATGAGCATGCCAGATTATGTATTTATTGCCAGTGACTAATCCTCTAAGATCCGAATGAATGCATTCTTAACAGCAAGGAGAAGATATGACTGTGCTTATGGTGGATTTATTATGCCACGAGGTCAAGCTAATAATCTTGTTTCCCTGGTGGCTTTATGGCATAGCTCTCTTGTGCTGCTTGGAAGGAAAACATTAAATCGTGGAGGTTGGTAACAAAATGGAAGTTAAAAAAAAATACAAGCAAACAACAAAGCAAAACAAAACATCCTGTTCCAATTCAGTTTTAGCAGAGTTTCCATGCATACTACTAATGCAGTCTTCACAATCTTTCTATATGGTAGCTATCTGTTAATGAAGAACTAAAACATAATAACTTGGAACAAGCACCACATATTATCTGGATCTTGGTTGTAGCTGGCATACTTGTCATCAATGCTGATGGGAGACAAGCCTGATTTATAAATCCTCCCCATTTAGCTCATGAGCAAAGTCTACAGACCCAGCTTATTTAGACCCTGAGGCTGATGATTGTATAAGAACGTTTTTCTACCCCAAATATATGAAATAGCTAAAAATGGCTGCCTGTTTATGGCTCCCCAAATCAGCTGCTTCTCTTTTTTGTTTTTTGGACTTCTAGCTCAACTAAAACAGAAAGCAAAATTGCTAGAGGTGCCCCTGGATCTTGCTCAAACACATTTTTCATTCAAATGGATTTGAAACTGTAACTGTAACTGGATCACGCTTTCGATCTTGATGCTTAGGAACACATGGCAGAAACCTCTAATGAACTGAAGGATTGGTATTGCATATGCCATAGAGCTAAAAAATGCACCAGTAATTCAATGCAAGTATAGTAGATGGTATCTGGTTTCTTCTTTCAATATAACAAACATACACACATTCTTACTCAGATACATTCAAATGCGGGTGGGATATTCTTATTATTGTTATGTAATATCTTTGCAGTGAGAGTAGTATTGACTTATCAGTTTGTTTCTGAATGCCATTCAAGATGCTGGCTCTTACCTATAAAATCCAAAATGGCTCAAGGGCTGCATAGCTACAAGGCTGCCTCTCCCACCCAATCCAAGTAAACAGGACATATCTGCCATTTCTTTGTATTTATTTTTGCAATGGCTTGTTTCTGTTTTCATATGGCTTAGAGTCTTTTAAGAATAAGTTGGTTAAAGTATTTTAGAAAGGAATAAAATTAGTGGAGCATAGACATTCATCCATGAACCATATTAAACTAAAAACAGGCTCAATAATGTCCTGTGGCTTCTCTTTAATATGTAGTGAGAGACAAGGGAAGCACGAAAACATGCTAATTTGTGAATGGCAAGTAATAAACTTGAGTGGGCAGCAACAGTGCTATCTTCTGATGGCTTCACAAGTTCCATTTCTGGGAACCAAGTGGAGATGTAGCCTATCCTTTCTCACCCTTCTCTGTATTATGGCTACTCTGGTCCACAGAATCTCCAAGCACCAAATGGCACAGCAGCAGCCAGGGCACACTAGACGAGACTTTGTTTGATTGTTGATGGCTTGTTTAGAGGTCATTTTGGGCAAAAACATAACTCATGCTTTGCAGAAAACCACCCTCTGATATTGGAATACAAGATGTTATGACAATCTCTAGTTTTTGGCATCATCTCCTGAAATATCTGATTGGTTGGCTGCAGACTAAGAAGCCTGAATAAAGGGAATTCAGTTTTTGTTTTTGAAAAAGCTGCTTCTTCACGTATCATCCATTTTCAATAAGTAGGATAGTGGGAAGAAGCATTATTAGTGAGATCCTGCTTAAGTTCACTACAAGAAGTCCCAATGTCCTCTCTCAAACCATCTTCTCTACAAGGAATTGAGGATGCCCTGAAACCCAAGATACATGTAACAAATAAATTAGATGGACTGTGCTGAATTATTTGTAATTCTGTACATGCAATTGCCACTTTTCCTGGTTCCCCCTCCATAAACTCCTTTTTACTGATGCTGATATTTTTCTCTCTGGACCACTGGCTCTACTCTGATTCTGCTTATGTGATTTTCTTGGCTTTACAAGGGGATTTCTCATTAAATCTTCCCCACATGAAAGATTACACAAGCTTTTTTATTTTTAGGAATAACAGGTGGTTTGTTAAGTTCTGAATTTTGTGTCAGCAGGAAAATATATTTTATCCTAAATGGATGCTCTGCCTTTCCTCCAGAAGCTTAAGCTAGCATATATACCATTTCCTTTTTTTCTTAATTTTTCTTAGACATTATTTCCTTACACATGGCTTATGTTTAATCAAGGGAATGGTCAGATGTTCTCCCCACCCCATCATAGTAGCTGAAATTATGAGAAGATGGAAGCATTTCCCCCCCCCCATACTTCTTGAACATGTAGAAGTGATGGGAATTCAGCTCAATCCAAGTGACCAAGAACAGGAAGGTCAAAAAAGAAAGAAAGGAGCTGCTGGTTCTCCAAATCACATCATTGTGTTTTGTTCCTTCTCCACAATGGCGTGAGAAGGGTTGGGGTATCAGTTCTCCTTCTGAATTTCCTGCAGTTGTTTCGGTGCTTTGCATTTGTATTTTACACACATGCCCACACCCACACCAGCTTTCATTGGGAAATAGGCATACAAGGGTCTGTTTGTACCAGAAGTGTGTGCCAGACTTCCTGGCTGGTTTCCACCACTCAGCTACAACAGCAGAGGTGCTCCCGTTATTGAGATGCAAAGAGGGTCTGTCTGCCTGCCCTCTTTCCACATCAGCCCTTGTGCTAATTGCCAGAGAGGCTATTCCCATGAACTGCTGCATATTCATTACTCTCATCTGGCAGAACAGTTGCTTTAAAGGGGGAAAAACCAGCATGGAATGGGTGAACCTCTCTTACGTGTGCACTGAAAGCTCTCTTTATAATTTGGCTTCAACTAAGCCCAGAGCTGCAGTTCATAAGAACAATTGTTCTCTCTGGACCGTTTGCTCTGCCCTGAATTCTGTATATATTTGTATTCTCTCACTGCATACTTTTGGAGTTTTCCTCCACTATTATGCACTTTATCCAAAGTCTATATATGTGCGGGTGTAATTCACACAACATTAATTAGAGCAGCGGCTTGCTCCCCAGAGCTGTATATCATGCCAGCAGTTTTAAAAGTGGTCTCCATCTATTTATTATCATAAGACAGGATGAGGGCCACTAATTTGGATGGCTTTAAAAAAAAGATTGGAAAAATTCATGTAGGACAGTTCTATTTAAGGCACGGGTGTCAAACTCGCCATGTCACGTGATGTGTCGCAAAGTATCACAACTCTTTTTGCATTGCCAGCAATGGGTTGGGCGCGGCTTCGGTATGATGAAACCGGCCCGCGGGCTGGCAGTTTGAGACCCCTGATTTTAAGGCTCTTGATTTTTGAAGTCTCATTATTACCTCTGGGTAATAATTACCTCCAAATAATTGTTGTAGAGAGAATGTGGAAGAGAGATATGTTTCCATCACTTTTGTGCAGTATGTAGTTCAGAAGTGTCTGGTAAGCCATTATGAGACACCAAATGCTGGATTAAGATGGGCTTTAACCTGACCCAAACAAGGTATACTAAGTTTTTGTGTCTAAAGCCAGAGTTACAGAATCATTTTTACTAGTAAAGGCTAGAGGCATGGCAGACATAATTCAACAGATACCTGGAGGGCGTGACGTTGGTTGAATTCGAAACAAAACATGTATGCTAGTAATTCCCATTGGTTTAGTAGGGATATGGAGTAGGCAGAAAGTCTATCTGGCCCAAGATTATCCAGTGAAAGTTATGTTTAATGAGGGACCTGAATTTGAACCTTTCCAATTTCAGCTTGACGTCTTAATTGTGCTATACTGCTTCAAATATCATAACATGAATGCTATAAAGCATATATGCGCCCCATTTCCTTATGTTGTATGCAATCTGATAAAGGAATAAAATGTGGTATTGTCCTTTAGTCTCCAGAATAAAACTAAATCTCTGAAATTCACTTGATACTTAATGATTACCAATGCTTGGAACCTGTTTCCTAGTTCCTTATCCAAATGCTTTCAAGTACATTGTGGTTCTTCTGCTATCTCATTTCTGAATACAAAGATACGTGCATCATGTTTGAACACCACTGATCATTTTCAGCCAACTTGATGAAGTGCAAAGAGTTTCTTATAATATGAGACTCAATCCACTTTTTTATTAAATATTAAATAGGCATGCCATCCAAAAAATAGGTCCCAAAATATATTTCTGTATTTGTTAAATTCATCGCTAATCAATGTCAATACTACATCATACATTTCATATTTGGTACCTTGATCCACCTAAAATCTTGCATTATTTTAAGTTTCACCCTTGGTTTTTTCCCTGCCCAAACAAATTTATTAATACCTTTTTGCCATTCATCTAAATTACGTTCGTTCTTTAAGATAGGTAACATTTGGAACAAAAAAATAAACTTTGGCAGGACAGCTTGACGTCTTAATTGTGCTATACTGCTTCAAATATCATACTGTGCTATAATTTGCGCCCCATTTCCTTATGATGCAATCTGATAAAGGAATAAAATGTGGTATTGTTTAGTCTCCAGAATAAAACTAAATCTCTGAAACACTTGATACAATGATTACCAATGCTTGGAACCTGTTTCCTAGTTCCTTTGCTTTCAAGTACATTGTGGTTCTTCTGCTATCTCATTTCTGAATACAAAGATACGTGCATCATGTTTGAACACCACTGATCATTTTCAGCCAACTTGATGAAGTGGTTAATATGAATCAATATACATATACAATATACATGATATGGATCAATATACATCATTCCATTATCCACCATGCTGCCTGACAGTATGTTTATGAAAATATCTTCCTGAATATAGAGTAGCATGGAATCCTTTCCATTTTAAAAAGATTATGACTCAGATGGAACCTACATGAAAAATACATGCAGTTGTATTGCACCTACATATAAGTCCAAGCATTAAATACTGTAATCCTTGAGTTTTAGAAGTAGAGGCAAAACTTCTGAATATAAGACTGTATTAATAGCATGAGAACAGCAACTGTTTTACTGAAGAAGACATTTTCTGTTTCCAAATAAAAATCCAAGCTATCCAGAAAGAGCTATAATGGGAAAACTGGTGTTACATTATGGGGCTTAAACAAAAAGGCCAAAAGTATCAACCAGCACAGAATCAGCAAACCACTTCCAAAAACTCTTGCCACGAAAACTGCAGAAACTACAGAATCAGCACTTTCATAGCCAGGCATCATGTGTTCAGTTTATACCTACATCAACATTTTATCCATGTTTCTTTTCTTCAAAATAACAAAAGTAAATAACAAAATTTACAAATATTTATTATTTGCAAATAACCATTTAATTTAAATACTTCTCAGGACTAGCAAAATGGCTGCCCTCTCACTCTTTTCAGAGCCACCTTTCACTGACAAAACACAACCTGCACATAGGTTGAACAACCCGGATGGGGACTGACAACCCCTCCCCCTCATGTTTCTTCATCCTTTTTGCTGGCACTGCCTTATAAAGATCTGGCTACACACCAGCTTCTTTTGTATACACACACAGACACACATATACATGATTTGCATCACTGAAGACATACCAGGAATCCAGTGCAAAAGGAAATTCTGCCAAGAAAGGAAATATTGACCCTGATTGACAAGACGCTCAGTACTAAGTAAAGCCATTAGTGACTCTTTAGAAGTAAGGTCCCCTTAGGAATGCTTGCACATAAAACATTTTTAGTCACCCCAGTAATTTTAAGATAATGACTATTGAAATGGCCAACAGTCATAAAACCTGGGTTTTGTTTTGCCCCTGTTTTGGAGTAACATGCTTTTCTTTTCTTTTTTTAAAGGTAAAACCATTCTGCATCGTTTGCCAAATAATCGTGTGGCTGAAACTCAAAAATGCCCAGAACTTTTCCCTTTGAGCTCTTTTGGGCAGGAACTGTTTCCTTGAAAAGTCAAGTTGCAGTTAGGTTGTACAATTGTTTCTTTAGGTTCAAGTTGGAATGGGAAAACCCCCCAGAAAAACACAGGGAGAGACAGTCACAAAATCACACAATGCAGTTTGTGGGAACCAGTTGCTCTGTCTCCTCGCCACTTGGTCTTTTTCTTCTTCTGGTTCTTTTCTGGAACCTGTTGCCTGTTTGGGAACATAGAAGATATATCAGTACTGCTTTTAAGATTGAAGGACTAGCTAGAACTGGAATTTTAATTCTAGAACTAGACATTTTATTATCTATAGCAATAGAATAGCATATAGACTTATATACCACTTCACAGCCCTCTCTAAGCAGTTTACAGAGTCAGCATATTGCCCCCAACAATCTGGGTCCTCATCTTACCAATCTTGAAAGGATGGAAGGCTGAGTTAACCTTCAGCCGGCCAGGACTGAACTGCTGGCAGTCAGCAGTCAATAATATATTATATATTAGAATAGAATAGAATAGAATAGAATAGAATAGAATAGAATAGAATAGGAGCTGGAAGGGACCTTGGAGGTCTTCTAGTCCAGTCGCCTGCTCAAGCAGGAGAACCTATACCATCTCAGATGGGTGAATGTCCAGTCTCCTTTTAAAAATGTCCAGTGATAGAGCGTCCATGATTTCTGGAGGCAAGCTGTTCCACTGATTGATTGTTCTCACTGTCAGCAAATTTCTCCTCAATTCCAGGTTGTTTCTCTCTTTGATCAGTTTCCAACTGTTGTTTCTCGTCCTTCCATCTGGTGCTTTGGTGAACAAACTGGCCCCCTGTGCCTTGTGGCAGCCCCAGATACTGGAGCTCAGGTCTCCCCAATTTCTTCTTTTCTTTAGACTAGCCAAACCCAAGTCCCTTAGCCGTTCTTCATATGTTTTAGTCTCCAGGCCCCTGATAATCTTAGTTGCTCTTCTCTGAATTTTTTCCAAGCTCTCAACATCTTTTTTGTGATATGGTGACCAAAATTGGCTGCAATATTCCAGGTGTGGTCTTACTAGGGCTTTATAAAGCGGTAATATTACTTCGCATGAACTTGATTCTATGCCTAAAATTAGACATCTGCCTAGGACACCTTAGTTCTTGGTTCTAGCTATAGCTAGAACTAGAACCAGGAGCTAAGAAGTCCTGGGCACAGAACTCACACAATAGTTGTGGCGGTGGGTGATTTCCATTACAAAAGTGGTGAATGAACCAAACATTCTCCCTCCCTCCTTGAAGGAGCATTTTTTTCCTCCTGTGAGAAAAGTTTAATTACATCATGCTTGTCTGATGATTTAGACTGATTTTGCATGCAGAACCAAAATGTGCTTTGTCTGCTTTTGTCTTAACATGGTTTGTCAACTAATGTTCACAGGACATCAGAGTGTATGAACCTTCCAACTGTAGTCAACAAACCTGGTTGCAATAAGGAACCCAGTACAGTTGAGGCTAAAATATGATGCCTCATTTTAATAGTGCTAAATAATTCCACTAAGCTAGAAACATAGATATTAGCTACATTGAGAATTGCCATCTACAGAGCCAGAGCATTAGTCTGTTGGGCTTTTTGCGTTCTTGAGCTTGGTCTCCTTTTGCAGTCTTTTCATTTCCAGGCTAGTAATGAAATATCTGCCAGAAAGAGAAGCAAGGAACACAACCCCCCCATCCAAAAACATTTGTCAGCTACATAGATTCCCCACTATGGAGCCCATTGGTCTATCTACCCCAGGAGTCTTGACTCTGCAGGCAAAGCAGAAGCTCTGTCGTTAAGATTTCTCTCTTTAGCATTGGAAAGCCTTTGAAGTTGAATAAACTATTTTCCTGAACAGCTTGCACATGAGTTATTATTTATTTATTTGTTTATTGGATTTAGGCGCCCGCCACCTGACTCCAAAATGAGACTGGGCAGCTCACAAAATCAGATAGAAAACAGAATAAAAGCACAGTGTCACACAAATAAGCAGATGGCATCTTTGTGTCCTGCAGAGGGAACAGAGTAACTGATCAGAACCACAGAGAACAGAGAAGCCAGCTGAATCAAGAACCTTACTTTGGTCATCACATTACAAAAAAGATGTTGAGACTTTGGAAAAAGGGCAAAGAATAACAACTAAGATGATTAAGGGCCTGGAGACAAAAACATATGAAGAACAGTTGCAGGAATTGGGTATGGCTAGTCTAGAGAAAAGAAGGACTAGGGGTGACATGATAGCAGTATTCCAGTATTTGAGGGGCTGCCACAACTTATTTTCCAAAGCACCAGAAGGCAAGACAAGAAACAATGAAAACTACTCAAGGAGAGAAGCAATCTGGAATTAAGAAGAAAGTTCCTAACAGTGAGGACAATTAATCACTGAGAATAGCTTGCCTTCAGAAGTTGAAGATGCTTCATCATTGGAGGTTTTTAAGAAAATACTGGACAGCCACCTGTCTGAAATGGTATAGGGTTTCCTGCTTGAGCAGGGGGTTGGACTAGAACAGACATGTCAAACTCGTGATATCGCGTGACATCGTGCAACGTATTGGGAGAGTTTTGCCATTGCCGGCAATGAGGTGGGCGCAGCTTCCGCATGATGCGTCTGGCCCGCAGGCCAGCAGTTTGACACCCCTGGACTAGAAGAGCTCCAAGATCCCTTCCAGCTCTATTCTAATTGGTGTTTGTTACATTAATTGATTATTTTGATGTCAAAACTAAAGCAGTAATTGTAGCAGCCTTTGCAGGCAGAAAACTAAAAGGAACTGTGAGGAAAAATTATGACTCCCCAAAGAATTGGAGATGAAAGACTAAAGGAAAATCCTGTATTCACACATCAAGGTAACTCAAAGTTATCATGGTTTGATTAGCAATCCATGTTTTTTCCCCAATACTATTTTTGCTGCTCTTACTTTATGCTAATAGTTATTCTAATAGTTAGAACCAACAAACTAATAAAGATTCATTATTCACATTATGGTTCCTTGTCTTAAAATAAACCATGTCTTTTTTTCACTGACCTAAGGTGCATATCATACGAAGATAAAAGTAAACATGGCTTAGTGCAATATGAATCTCATAATTCTACTTAGTCTCAAGTGACTGAATGCCATATCTGGTTTGATCCAAAGTTTCTATAGGGATTCTAAAGCCTAAACATGAATTTTCTAAAGCAAAAACTTTTTGGAAGGACAAAAGAAAATTTTGCTATGAAAATCTCAAAGGGAAATTAAATACAGACAAAGAGTTTATGCCACTTTCAGCTTATGCAGAATCAATATGGATGGATGGATGGATGGATGGATGGACGGACAAATTTATTTCTGCAGTTTGGAATTAGTGGCTGCAGCAAAAAGATACAGTATTTAATTTTTATAGTTTTATGGGCAGCCAGACAGTGTATGTACTGTATCTATCTAAAACACCTACATTTTAAGCTATAAAGATATATTTTAAACCCACTGTTCCACTGTAATAAAAAGACAACCAGTCTCAATTCCAGCTGCAGTCTGTTCAGTAAGCCCCATAATAGAAAATCAGTAGTACTTGTGAGTGTATCTATCCTTAGCATGAGCAGATAAAAATAACCTATTGAAAACATGAGACGCCACAAGGGAATATATGTAACTATTAAAAAGTTAATTTCGACTGATCTCAAGAAAATCAACCCCAAAGTAAATCTGTGCACAATTTCATCTGATATGATTTAAAAAGACTGAACTGATCATTCATTTAGTAGTCAGCAGTATTTTCAAGCCTGAAGACCATCCACTAAATCTCCTACTATTTCATGAGAACTCAGATTGAGATCACCGAAATCACATGCAAGAATGCAGATTCTTGTAAAATCTTTGTAAGAATAATGTGACTGCAAAGCATCCCATGTACGTTTTGCATTCTTACTCAAGATTGTTAAAACTGCATGAGATTTCATTGCTTTTTAATTCATCTTGGGTATCGATGGGACTACAGATATACCTCGACTTATGACCTCAACTGAGCCCAAAATTTCTGTTGCTAAGTGAAACATTTGTTAAGTGAATTTTGCCCCACTTTACAACCTTTCTTGCCACAGTTGTTAAGTGAATCTGGTTTTTCTATTGACTTCGCTTGTCAGAAGGTCACAAAAGGTGATCCCATGACCCCGGGACACTGCGACTGTCATAAATACGAGTTAGTTGTCACGGGTCTGAATTTTGATCACATGACCATGGGGATGCTACAACGGTCATAAGAGTGAAAAATGGTCATAAGTCATTTTTTTTCAGTACTGTTGTAACTTCGAATGGTCGCTAAACAAATTGTTGTAAGTTGAGGACTACTTGCATTTTTAGATTTGAAAGACACCATGTAGTCAATACTGATCTACACTAGAGAACCTCTAGCAGCCTTTTCCAACTTTCCCCAAATTCTGCAAATTGTTGAATCCATCTGAAGAACATTAAGTTAGAAACATTTTGGTGAAACCAAGTGTAGCCCATATGATGTACTTTCCAGTTTTAGAAAGATGGTTTTCGTTGACAGCTTGATTACCCACAACCTCAAACCAAAGAAACTACAGTAAAGTTGTCCTTCTGTTCTCATCCACTCACTAACTACCCCTGCCCCAGTCTCTGCTAACTTCTGTGGGCAAGTCCTGTTTCAAATTGGCGAACATAAGAAGCAAGAAAGTGCCCCAAAGCTGTTTATGAGGCATGTAAGGACTTTACTATATATTATTTTTCTTGAAACAAAAACAAAAATAAAACTGTACAATGATATAATGCAACTATAATGCTGTTTTTTTAAGTGCCAGGCTAAACTAAGCAGTGTTTATTAAGCTTTCTTGACCTCTAAATCTCTCTTCCCTTGCATTCCTTCATTGCCAACTAGAAACAGCCAGAAGAATGTGCAATGACTGAAAAACTTGTATCCTGCAGACATCAAGGCTACACTATCTATTTTGTGTAGCTAAGGCTGGAAGTCAGAGAAGGCCCTATTCTAGGAAAGCTTCCTGAGAATACAACTGCAAGGCAAGGGTGTGTAACTTTCTTGGCTCAAATAATTAGTATGTTTCTCTCCCCCCCCCCCGTTTTTCAAAAAATAAGAATGTATACATGCAAAGCATCTAGTGTCAGATGTCACATCACAGCTAAAGCCCTTTGATTAATGAAGTTTGGAAAGCAGAACAATGACCCTTTGAGGAAAGGTGGCTAGTTTCTTCTATATATAAGAAGAGCAATGGGTCGGGACACGATTGCTAAAACATCCTGCCCCCTTGGTGCTTCAGGGTGGAGGTTGCTACAAACCTGCTTAGCACAATGAAGGGTTATGTTTGCCAGAAGATATGTGATCATAAGAGGTGGCTCAAGAATGAAATTTTGTCTTGATCGCTAAGGTCAGCCACGAACAGGTTTTAAAAAGCCTCTTGGGGGAATTCTCTTCACCTCTCCTATATATATATATATATATATATTTCCAGCCAGTCTCACTTCATAATCTGGCTGGGCTTTCTATGGTTGTTTTGCTTGCTTTTCAGAATGTTTAGCTTGCTTCTCAGAGATTTTGCTTGCTTCTTAGAAAGATCAAACATTCTGAAAACAAACACAGATTCTCCCAGGCTTAGTTTATACACCATATTCACCTGTAACACTATTTCTTCCTTTTGGAGTGTGTGGGCTGGGCTTAGTGCGGTCAGAAACGTGAACCTGAAGTTCTCATATCCAGTCCAGATTAGGGTAACAGAAGAATTCTTATTATAAAACTCAAAACTTCAAAATCCTGGTTTAGCATTAAGCCTTGAAACAGTGATAGGTCAATCAGTTCCCCGAAGTTTCATTTTTCTTTTTTACACACACAAAAAGGGACAAATTTTATTTGGTTTTCAGTGGAATAGCTTCTTTTAATGTTTGGAAGGACATCAAACCTGTGATATTTGTCCGTTGGTTCAACCTATTCAGAGATGGACAAAGAGATTTTTGTAGGATCCAATCTGGGTCGGTCACCAGATTGGATCTATCTTCCGAGCTTTCAGACTTATGCTGGAGCACATCTTTAGGGAACTTCTCTCTAGCAGCCCATCTTCAGGAAACTTTTCTCTAGATGGGCTCCAGTACAAGAGTCCAAAAGCTCAGAAGACAGAAACTCTGGTCCCAGTTTTCGACCCAGATTGGATCCTGCAACATTATCCTGGGACATGTATATTCGCCTTCATTCAAAAAAGGTTTTTGTTCCAAAGGGGGGGGGGAAGGCTGCTTTACTTAATGTCTCAATTATTTAGGAATGGGAATCTTTTAGTCCTCTTAGACTATTAAGATTTTAAAATAAAAAAAGCCTTATTGCCATAGAACACGGGTGTCAAACTCACTGTATCACATGATGTGTTGCGACTTTTTTTGCATTGCCTCCGCAACTGGCCTGTGGGCTGGCAGTTTGACACCCCTGCCATAGAATATGATGGTTATGTTTTGATGTTATTCTTTGAAAGTTTTATTTGTCCAAGATAAATATGGATTAAAAATAACAATCATTACAGATTTCCTGGTAAGTAAAAAATGTATGAATAAATATTTAAATAAATAGGGTCTATGGCTGAGGCTGAAAACTAATGCTTAGTGAATGATTCATGAACTATTCTTTCTAAAGTAAGTTTGAGTCATGATATATGAGTGGAAGCCGAATCAGTACCATACCGATTTAATAGTGGGATAGCTCACCTGATTACTCGAACAAGATCATGGAAGGCTCTGTCAACATTCAGCGGAGGATCCTTAGCACTAGTTTCTATATATGGAATCTGGAAAACAAAGGCTCAGTGATGTTTACATAGATACTATGCACATTTAGTGTAAGAAATATGGGAAAGCACAGTGCAAATGCTATTTAAAACAGGAAAAGAGACTGTTTTGTATGCTAAGTTAGGGTATTGGGTTTTTTTCTCCCCTAGGCTGAATTCCTGGGATGTAGAAAAATAAAACTATTCAGAGGGGTCATCATTTACAGGTAATCTTTGACTAATGACCACAATCGAGCCCAAAAATTCTTTTGCTAAGTGAGACATTTGTTAAGTGAATTTTGTCCCATTTTATGACCTTTCTTGCCACAGTTAAATGAATCACTGTAACACGGTTGTTAAATAACTCCGATTTCCCCATTGATTTTGCTTGTCAGAAGGTCACCAAAGGTGATCACATGAGCCTGGGACACAACAACCATCGTAAATACAAACCAGTTGCCAAACATCTGACTGTGTTCAGCAGGTCAGAGGTTCAAATCTCACCGGCTCAAGGTTGACTCAGCCTTCCATCCTTCCGGGGTAGGTAAAATGAGGACCCAGATTGTTGGGGGCAATGTAAATATATATATATATATACATTGCTTACTGGTGTACACAGCTTAGAGAGTGCTTGCACTTAAAGTGGTATATAAGTCTCATAAATAAATAAATAAATAAACATCTGAATTTTGATCACGTGACCACAGGGGTTGGTGCAACAGTGTTAAACCGGTCACTAAGTCACTTTTTTCAGTGCCATTGTCACTTCAAAGGGTCACTAAATGAACAGTTGTAAGTCAAGGACTATCTGTACATTGCTATAGAAAAGGTTAATAAAGAAAGAAGTATGGGCAATTTTTCAAAAGCTTCTTTTATAGTCTTGTATAAAGTTGTTTTTTAGGGGCACAGCATTGCAAGCTTTCATAGTGGTCTCATGTTCATGGATTTCCCTCCAAAATTACAAAACCAAGAATACTTGTTGGGTGAAAGCAGTTCACATCACTGCCTTTATATACCCAGAGTTGAGAGCTGGAATAACTGGAGTAGCACTATGTGAATGCTGAGAGTTGGGAGTAAAGTTCTTCAATTTCTACTTCAAATGACTGAAAAAAACAATAAAACAGTATATCCCCCAAAAGAGAGGGGAAGTACATATATATATGCAGGAAGTTTTTCAGACAGATGTCTAATTGATTACACCTTGACATTTTTTAACTGCTATACTGCAATGCTCCTAGAAGCACGAAGCCAAAAGCACCAGCCTGAAGATGACGAATGAGACTTCGTCGAAACGTCGCCAAGACACTTCCAATTTTACGTGGGAGAAAACGCGAATAACCAAAGACCTACATACAAACACCCGCGAAAACCTCAGAAAACATATATATATATATATATATATATATATATATATATATATATATATATATATATATATATATATATATATATATATCGCAGTAAGAAAAATAGTTTGCTCAGGAAAAGAAAAACACTAATTAAAAATATGTTTTTACCAGGATCTGAACTGTAGAATTCTACATATCAATTCTGCATCTCAAACAAATATAATAAGCACTCAGTCACTGAGAAAGACTTGTAACATACAGCAGACTTTCTGGAAGAAAAGCTGGGAAAATGCAAAATGGGCCTCCTTATGTTAAAACTGTGCTTTTGATACTTTAGGCTTGGATGTGTGTGTCTATTTAATTTTGCAAACATATATTTGTGTAGGAGTGGATTGGTATATTTACAAACACAAACATAGAAAAGCATATATTTCCAGTAAAAAAAAGCACATGGAAACAAAAGCAACTGGCCATTACTTTCCTGGAACAGAGAAAGGGAAGGTGGAGCTGCAGTAGAATTGACCAATGGAGGCCCCTGCTACCTTCCAGTTCAGACTGAATTTCTTATCAGCCACTGACCAAGTGTCTGCACAGACAGGTTTTTCTTAAATTAGCTTAAAGTTAAGCCTGTATCCTCACAAAAAGGTACCAGTTTAAGCATGCAGTGTGCACGTGCCCTCAATCGTCTTTTCCAAGTTAAAAAGAGGCTTGTTTTTAACGTAATTCTTTTTGTTGGCCATTTATAAGGATAACCTTTGTGTAGTGTATCTAGTTCTGCTCAATTTTTTTTTCTCTCATTGGTGGAGGGGATGAAGAAGGGACAGGCATAACTATATATGGTATTCTAAATGAGGTTTTATGACCCTGCATATTGGCACTAAGATCGCAAATGCTAAGCAATGGTACTGTTAAAATGGAGCCTTTCTGTCTGACTGAAACTTCGCCCACCTTCCCCTCCCTTCAAACGTCCTTTAGAGCCTAATAAATCTCAGACTTTCTCTGCAATATCTGTACACTGAAAACTTGCATGTTGTCAAGCTAGCTTCAAATTGTGAGTGGGAAGTATTTAAATCACCCAATGTCTAGATAGTCGTTTCCCATTTGCTTCTTAAGTAATGAACTCAGTATACAAATATCTGAGGAGTTTTCACAAACCAGTTCAGTATCTCTGAGGGTTGCTATGCTTTTCTAATAGATCTGACATACTCAAAATATCATTTAAGCAATGACATAAATGCATTATTTACTAGTTTTTTTTAAACAAATATTTGCAAAATGAACAGGATTGTGGGTAAGAACAATGCATAAACGATTCTAGATCAGCAGTGGAATTTAGCATTCCCTTCTCCACTGGTCTCTGATCCTTTTCTTTATGGCACTGACAGATATGATATCAAACAATCCTCCTATAGAGTATGGAGCTGAGGATTTTCTGGATTCTAAACCCATCTCAGCTAAAGGGAATAGTGGGAGACGGGTGACAAAGGGGATTAGGACCCAGAAGATCCTCAGTAGTTCCTACTCCAGATCTACTCCATGACATGCAACCTCTGAGGAATTTTTTTTTTTGCAGTGGAATTAAAATGAATTTACAATTCTGTAAAGGAAAAAGACACTTACTCTTCCTGCCTTAACTTTGCCACCATCAAGTTGCTTATCCCAAATCCACTTCATAATTTGTTTTCTAATTCCACTGATGACATCCCTCCTGCTCTGACAACAATTTTACTCTAAAAGGGTATCCTGGGGACAGTTTGAGTCAGGGACAATATCAGAGAAATATGCAGGGTATTGTGAAAAAAGTCAAGATGGCAACTGTGACATGCGATTTAAGTGACTTGCCAATTTGATGGTCACCACCCTGACTATTTTTATTCCACCTTGTGAGCACCCTTGGACAATTTCCAAGTCACAGCCACAGAACAGGATGAGAAGACAACAAGGGGACGTACATTGTGCTTGGCTGCCATTTCCTTCCCTTGGTCCTGGGTGATTTTTCTCAAATGCATCAAATCAACTTTGTTGGCCACTAAAATCATTGGAAAAGATTCTCTGAAAGACAAAAAGAAGAACAAGAAATATCAATACAATCTATCTTTGCAGCTGGTATGGGAATATCAGATTTAAATCCTTCCACAAAACAGTAACTGATGTTTTATGGTTCGCTCAAATAACATCATCTAGTGTAGCAGCTAAAGCACTTCAACAACATTTTACATCTCTAGTTTTCTACACATGACTGCCAGTTGAAACCATGGATTGGCCACACTGAAAAACATTTTTTCTAGAGGCTGGAGGGCACCTACCTGTCCTTAACCCGAAGAATGAGTTGATGGAACCTATCCACGTGTTCAAAGCTGGCTTTATCTGTGACTGAATAGACTATAAGAAAGCCATCTCCTGTCCTCATGTACTGCTCTCTCATTGCACTGAATTCTTCTTGACCAGCAGTGTCCAGAACTAGTGAGAACAGAGAGGGAAAAAAAAAGAAAACGATTGAAAGAAATCACTTGCCCACTTTGGTCACTTCTCCAAACCACATCAGACCCGTTATATCCAAACATGGGCCGCTATGTAGATAGTAAATATGTAAAAGGAAATGGGCTTTTTTCTGGCTCTGTCCCTACTGTTCACATTTGAAGGAAGATCCATGCAAAGGGGAGCCTAAACACAATGGTAGATAGGCTATAGGTTTCTTTTGTCTCAGCAAATGATAACCAGCTGGATTAACCCATGTGGTTCCATAACAAAACAAATAAAAAATGAAGTAATAATCCCATAATAAGGCAAGGGCAAATCATTTCCATTCTGCTGCCTAGTAAATGGCATAGACAGGGCCCAGCAGCCAGGAGCCAAGCTCAACGTGAAGGTTTTATATGAGATGAGTAAAGTAGTAGTAAACTTTCCAAAGAATGCCTTGGAAGCAGGACTCCCCTTGCCTCAGGTGTTTATTATGCGTGTGTAGGTATGGATTAGGTCAGGGGTCTTCAAACTTGGCCCTTTTATGACTTATGGACTTCAACTCCCAGAATTCCTCAGCCAGCGTGCCTGGCTGAGGAATTCTGGGAATTGAAGTCCACAGGTCATAAAAGGGCCAAGTTTGAAGACCCCTGGATTAGGTGAATGTAATGCCCCTGAATCATTAATGCCGTGTTTTTCCCCATCCCTCCTTCGAAAGCTCATCAGAAGAATGAGCATTTCAGATGTGAGCACATATAATTTGGTGATTCAGACTGCAAGTCCTTTGGGTTTGGTGATTCCAGATGCATTTGGGTTGCTTTTGCAAAAATTCCTAGCCAGCAATCTGGTCTAAAAGGAGGCTGTTCTTATCCTTAATCTCAGTGTTTTTTGTAGTTTCCATATGGTCAGATCAAAGCCTGCTGTGTAATAAATGGCCTTTTTAGGTTTGTACTTTTCTTCACAGAAAGAGCCTTTCTCTTGTATTATAAGGGAAATTATTTTTCATGCCTTTTCACTTCCTAATGGGGGAAGCTCAACCCTCACAGCCATTGTTAAATAATTATTTAAGGCCATTAAGAAAAGAAAGATCTCTGAAAAAGAGACATACTGTGCTGTGTTCTAGTAGCAGAGATATGGTGGGTATGGTTCCCTCTTTTTTTTTTTTAAGTATAGGTAGTCCTCAACGTACGACCACAATTGACCCCAAAATTTATGTAGCTAGGTAAGAGAGTTGTTAAGTGAGTTTTGACCCATTTCACAACCTTTCTTGCTGTTGTTAAGTGAATTGCTGGAGTTGTTAGATTAGTAACACAAAGTGACTCTAGCTTCCCCATTGACTTTGCTTGTCAGAAGGTCACAAAAGGTGACCCTATGACCCCGGGACATTGCAACTGTCATACATATATGCCAATTGCCAAAAGTCTGAAGTTTGATTTATGTGATCATGGGAATGCTGCAACGATTGTCAGTGTGAAAAAACGGTCATATGTCACTTGTTTCAGTGCTGTTGTAAACACTGGCCACTGAACAAATGGTTGTAGGTCAAAGTCTATCTGTATTAAAACCTCATTTGAGGAGGTTCAAGCCTTGAAAGCCACTTTGGTGTAGTGGTAAAGGCACCGGGCTAGAAACAAAGAGACTGTAGTCCCACCTTAGACACAAAGCCTCCTGGGTGACACTGGGCCAGTCACCTCTCTCTTAGCCCTAAGACAGTGGTGGCAAACCTATGGCACGCATGCCAGAGGTGGCACTCAGAGCCCTCTCTGTGGGCACATGCGCTGTCGCCCCAGCCCCACCTTCCCCTGTGGCCCCCACCTCACCAGCAGCCCCCCGGAGGAGATTCACCCCCAAGAGCGGCCCGCACGGAGCAGCGCAGCCAAGGACATGGCGGCTGGGCAGTGGGGACAAGACTCTGCCCTTATGCCCCATTGCATGCAGATGATGCTGTGGGGTGCAGACGGAGGGCGTGGCTGCTATGGCACTGCAGGGCTGCCTGGGTGATCTGTGGCGGTCTAGGGAGGCAGTGGGTGGCTGGGTGGGCAGTTTTTGGGCACTCGATCTCTAAAAGGTTTGCCATCACTGCCCTAGGAAGATTGTCAATGGCAAACCACTTCTGAAAATCTTGCCTAGAAAGCTGCAGGGACTGGTCCAGGTTGTCTCTGAGAATTGAACACGACTGAATGGAAGGGAATAAAAAAAAGCCTTGAGATCTCATGGAACATTGACTGTTCTGGATAGTGCCTCATCAAAATTCAGATGCTTGGCAACTGGTTCATATTTATGACTGTTGCTGTGCCCCAAGGTCAGATCTTCATCACCTTTTGCAACCTTCAGACAAGCAAAAGTCAACGGGGAAGGCAGTTTCACTTAACCACCGGGTTACTAACTTAACAACAGCAGTGATTCACTTAACAACTGTGGCAAGAAAGATCATAGAATGGGGCAAAGCTCACTTAGCAACTGTCTCACCTAGCAACAGAAACTTTGGGCTCGATGTGGTGGTAAGACAAGGACTACTTGCATTAGGACAAATGCTTAGAAAGGACTAGTCCAAATCTTCTCTCGCCACTGCAATGTATGATCTGACTTATGGTTTCAGCTGAATGACTCACCACTTGCAATCTAAGATAGGACAAATCAAGGGCAGTTTTTAATCTGAATGAAGGCTAATCTCCCACCCCAGCTGAAGTTTTGTCTGCAAGACTAGGACTTGGTTTTTAAGGACATGACAAATAAAGACAGAAATGTCTCAAAACATTTATAGAAAAAATTCTCCTTCTTCCCTGGATATCCATAACTAGCCTGATCAAAAACTGTGGTAAGGACACACCTCTGGTCTTGAAAGTTAATTACTATTCTCTTTTCTGCCAGCGTTTCTGTATACTGCATCTAAAAACCACTGAATATCCTCTCACTGGGCATAGTGGGAAGTAACGAAAACCACCAGTGGCAGGATGGCTACCACAAAAAGCTGCAATTATTCTCTTCTGACATCACTCAACTACATAGCAGTGTAACCATTTCAATGCTCCTGGGAATCAGATGTTATGGCTGCCTGAAGATTGTTCCTGATGATTAAAGGCAACAGAAGCATCCCTGAATCTAGAAAGCAGCAATTCAGCCACACAACAGTGACAGAAAGGAAGAAAATACAGCAGCTGCAACACCCATAACTATCACATATCTTATGTCACTCAGGGGCTGCCACAAAGAAGAGGGAGTCAAACTATTCTCCAAAGCACCTGAAGGCAGGACAAGAAGCAACGGATGGAAACTAACCAAAGGGAGAAGCAACCTAGAACTAAGGAGAAATTTCCTGACAGTCAGAACAATTAACAACTTGCCTCCAGAAGCTGTGAATGCTCCAACGCTGGAAGTTTTTAAGAAGAGACTGGATAGCCATTTGTCAGAAATCGTATAGGGTTTTCTGCCTGAGCAGGGGTTGGACTAGATGACCTCCAAGGTCCTTTCCAACTTCTTCTTCTTCTTCTTCTTCTTCTTCTTCTTCTTCTTCTTCTTCTTCTTCTTCTTCTTCTTCTTCTTCTTCTTCTTCTTCTCTTCTTCTTCTTCTTCTTCTTCTTCTTCTTCTTCTTCTTCTTCTTCTTATTATTATTATTATTATTATTATTATTATTGATCATCGCACAGTCAGCCAGATATTCAGACTGGGTTTGGTATTTTTGTCTACGTATCAAGTCCTTACCAAGGACCTGGGATAGGCAGATGTGGATGTTTGATGTTATTACAGATATCATCACAGGATGGAGGCAGTTCCTAGTAAGTTCCTGCCTTTTGCAAATGACTAATGGCGAATTTGTCAATGCCAATGGTGTTCAAGTGGTGCTCCAGTTGTTTTGGGATTGCATCCAAGGCGCCTATTACTATTGGCAGGGCTTTTTTTTCTCATAGAACGCCCAGAACGGAGTTCTGGCACCTTTTTTGGATGGAACCTTTTAGGGTAGGCAAGGCGGGTTGTATGACGTATGTGAGTTCCGGCACCTTTTTTTTTTTTTTTTTTAGAAAAAAAAGCACTGACTATTGGTACTACTCTTGCTTGCCTTTGCCACAGTCTTTCTATTTCTATTTGTAGGTCTTTGTATTTTGTTACCTTCTCCAGTTCTTTCTCGTCTATTCTGCTGTCTCCAGGCACTGCCACGTCCACTATCCAGACTTTTTTGTCATTCTTATCGACAATTATTAAGTCCAGGGTGTTATGTTGCAGGTGCTTGTATGTTTGAATTCTGAAGTCCCAGAGCAGTTTAATTTTATCATTTTCTATCACTTTCTCTATTTTATGATCTCACCAGTTCTTGCTTACAGGCAAATGATATTTCTTGCAGATCTTCCAATGCACCATTGTTGCTACTTTGTCATGCCGCTGCTTGTAGTCAGTCTGTGCAATCTTCTTGCAGCAACTTACCAGGTGATCCACTGTTTCTTCAGCTTCTTTGCATAGGCGGCACTTACTGTCTGTTGCTGTCTTCTCAATTTTGACTTTGTATGCATTTGTCTTTAAGGCTTGGTCTTGTGAAGTCCAAATTAGTCCCTCGGTCTCTTTCTTCAACTTTCCTGCTCTTAGCTATTGCCAGGTCTTGTTATTATCTGCTTTCCCAGCTATTTTTTTAATGTACTGGCCATGTAGTGCTTTGTCTTCCCATGCCTCTATTCTGTTCTTCATTTGGTCTTTCTTGTAGAACAGTTTGGTCTCTCCAGTAGTCAGCAAGCTTTTCTGATATACTAATTTCAGTGCATCTTCATCATTGTTTTTCAGATATTCTTCCAAAGCCATTTTTTCTTCTTCAACCATCTGATGTGCTTGCAGCATTCCACGTCCACCTATTTGCCTTGGTAGATAGAGTCTGTCAATGTTACTGCATGGATGAAGGGCATGATTCATTGTCATTATTTTTCTAGTCTTCCTATCCATTGCTTTTAGTTCTGCTTGAGTCCAGTCCACTATTCCAGCTGTGTATCTAATGACTGGAATTGCCCAGGTGTTGATTACCTTCATGGTATTTCCTCCATTGAGTTTGGACTTTAAGATCTTCTTCACTCACTTGATGTATTCATCTCTAATCTTTTTCTTGACTTCAGTGTGCTTGATGTTGTCAGCTTGAAGGGTACCCAAGTATTTGTAGTAATCTTCCTCATTCAGATTCTTAATGTTATTTTCATGGGGCATCTTGATTCCTTCAGTTTTCACTATTTTTCCTTGTTTGATAGCAAATGTGGCACATTTGTCCAAGCCAAACTCCACTGCAATATCTTGGCTATATATACGGGCAGTGTTGAGCAGCAATTCTATTTCATATGATGTTTTTCCATACAGCTTCAGATCATCCATGTAAAGGAGGTGGGATAGTCTGGCAGATGTTTTTGATGTTTGATAGCCATGTCCTGAGTTATTTAATTATGGTTGACAGAGGAAACAGTGCAATAACAAATAGTAGTGGTGATAATGAATCTCCTTGAAATATTCCTCTCTTGATATCATCATCATCATCATCATTATTACTATTATTATTATACACTCACAGATGGCAACTATAGGTAGACAGCATCAACACTAAGATAAGTATCCCCAAAATTGTGACTCATAACGCTGGATCCATTCCTTTCTTTATACCCAGAAAGAACAATATCAGAAAAAAGTTCTCCTACTTTTCATGTGCTTTGCTTAGCAAACAGTAGCAGGCTCCTAATACAGTATTGTACAATGATGGGGATGATTATGTCATTCTACCAATATTGTCTGTTGGTTCAAGATTCCTTTCATCTATTTTTCCCACAACAACATCTCTGTGAATTAGGTTGAAAAGAGAGGGATAGGCCTAGATTCTTTGCTTCATGCAAAGGCAAATCTAGAACTCAGTTTCCCAGTTTCTAGCCCGGCTCCTTAGCTACCATACCAAACTGGCTCTTAATATTTCTGGTTATAGTACAATATATATGTTATGTAACACACATGCACACCCACACCCACACGTGTAACAGAATAAGAGTTGGAAGGGACCTTGGATGTCTTTTTTGTACCGTGTGTGTGTGTGTGTGTGTGTGTGTGTGTGTGTATGTTATATACTATATTAATATGTTATGGTATATTACAGCACATCTTATTGCATGCTTCTGGCATGACATTTACTTGTGTAAATAAATGTGCTGTAATCATTCCTTCATCGGAAACAAATGGGGTTAAGAAGTCCTGAAGCTTGTTGCTTTAAAGCATGATTTGTGAAAGAAATACAAAAGAGAGAAACCACCCTCTGTTTTGAAGAGTGGTGGAAAGAACATTTGTCCTTCTACCATGGTAAAAGTCAGGATTCAAAACAGTCCCTCTCTTCTATGAGAGGAGAGAAACATTTAATGTCTGGCTCAAGATCAGCATCAGCCAATCCGAAAGACAGTGGGGCAAGACTCCTATTGCTGGGATATTCGCCTGCTAAAGGCTTTTGAAGTGATCAGCACAGCACAGCTCATGTTAATGAAGTTCAAACTATAAAACCAGAGTGAGTTCTCTTGGATGTTGCCGAAACAGGAGTTTTCTTCACCATTGGTCAGGCTTACTCTAACCCCTGTGGTGCAAATTCAGATTCACTGTACTCTACATTGCTTCATGAATATTAGGCCTGAGGTAACACTGGGATTTTCTGACCTAAGCTTAGAGCAGAGGTCTTCAAACTTGGCCCTTTTATGACTTGTGGACTTCAACTCCCAGAATTCCTCAGCCAGCGTGCCTGGCTGAGGAATTCTGGGAGTTGAAGTTCACAAGTCATAAAAGGGCCAAGTTTGAAGACCCCTGGCTTAGAGGTACCCCACTTTAATCTTGATTTGATGTTTTTTCCATTCCCTTTTCTTTTTTTTTTTTTAAAAAAAAGAAAGTTACTTTTCACAACCATCTGGTGATAATCTTTAAGAAGTCCTGTAATATAATGGTAACTGGAAATAATGCTTCTTTTAAAAAACCCTTATTATTTAAAGGAAACAATAAGCTCCTTAGCCAATCACACAAGACTGAATGCTTTTCAAAATCATCATCGACAATTGCACCTGGTCAATTCACTCTCAAGTTGCCTTGGCTGTTTATACAAAAGCAGACAGCTGAAAAAATATGCTTTTTAAAAATGAAGTAAAAATGCATCTACTAGTGGTCCAAACAAAACATTGTGAACAATGCTAATAAAGCTTATGGGAAGATTTTAAACTAAAACTTGAAATATAGTTGCTTGCCACTGAATAAACTGGACTGCAAATATCTGGATTCCACTTTCCTGTGGCTAGCAACCAACATGCTGGATCGAAGGAGACAATGCAAGTAGTTCTCACTGAGTGACCATTCATTCAGCAGCCATATAACACTGAGGGGAACTTGCAATCAGTCCTTGAAGTTGTGGCCGTCATAGCATCTCCATGATCATATGATCACAATTTGGGCATTTGGCAACTAGCTTGTAATTACGATGGTTGCAGTGTCCCTCAATCATTTATGGCAGAGGTCCCCAATCTTTTGGGTACCAGGGACCGGTTCCGTGGAGAAAGGTTTTTCCATGGACCAGAGTGTGCATGGTTTTGTGTGCTGCCTGCATCCCACAGACGGGGCTTTGCTTGTTTGTGCTGGCACGCTGTGGCCCGGTACCGGTCCATGAACTGGGGGTTGGGGACCCCTGATTTAGGACAATCATTTGCAACCTTCACTGCCAACTTCCCACAGGCAAAGTCAGTGGGAAAGCTGGCAGGAAGTCATGTCACTCCTGCTGCTTTTTCTCCCAAAGAGCCTCCGAGTGACGTGGGGAACTTGTATTCCAACTTTGGGTTGCAGCCTTCTATGTGGGGGGCTGTTCCACCACAGCGGTTGCCTACTAGGCCTTGTGTGCTGTTCTTGGGTAAGCTGTTCCCATAGTGTCTGCTTTCAGTGCTGTCTCCACTGTGCAGTTGGTGTCTAGCTTGTACACCATGCTCATCCAGTGAGAAACCTGCAGGCACTCTAATGCCACCAGGAAAAGCAGCATCAGCATCACATGGTGTGACAGTCCACAGCTTCTGGAGCCATGACACAAACAGCCCAGCAACTATAAGATCTTGCACCTGCAATGGCAGATGTCTTGCCTGCTTGTTTGCCTGATACACAGTTTCAGTGGTGCAAGCAAGAGCTTCTGGATTCCTGTCTCTTCCCAAAGAGAAAACCAGTGCCTGAGACTTCAGGTTGTCCCTTTCCTACGTCTCCTTCTGAGCACCAAATGGTTTCTAAGCATTTCAGGCCACTGAGCGTGCGATGAAGTTTGGGAAATATGCTTTTTTCCTCATCTAATTGGACTCCACGAGATTACATTTCAATGCAAGAAAAGGACCTGAACAAAGGGAAGTTTGTCATGAGCATGACTTGTGACTTCCTGCCAGCTTCCCCACTGACTTTGCTTGTTGGAAGTAGGCAGTAAATTGCAAGTTGTGGTCATGTCATGTTGTACTGAATAACTGCACATCGCTGGCTTAATGACTGTAACTGGGATCACCAAAATTTCCATTGTAAGTTGGCGCAGTCACATAATTTGACATTTTACAGCTGGCATACTTAGTGACGGAGTTTCAGTTTAATTACGCTCGTTAGCTGAGGACCACTTGAACATATCTTTCATAAATGTGGTTTTGTAAAGTAGCACTTAGTCTTAAGCCATTGTTTTTATTGGAATTTTAATTGTATACCTGTAACATCAGAGTTATAAAAATTCCTAATAGATAATGAGCAAACGTTCTATAGTTAAGCTTCAGCATATATTGCAAAAGAAGAAGAAGAAGATTAAATTGGCTCCTCTTTCCAGGGTTAATACATTTTCTCAGTTGAAAAAGCTGTTTTATTTTTAACTCTGCTTGCATTAAAGCAATTAGGGCTCAAAACAATTATATGTTGTCTTTCTTCCTTCCTTCACAGCTACCTGTTAATAATTTTTCAAAAATTAAGGATTTGGGGGGATAGTATTTGATGATACTGAAATGAAACTAATTGGTCAAGCAACTGTCATTCTTAGATTGCCGTAGTATATGCAAATCAACTAAATATGCATATATATTAAGCCATCAGGAACTGGACATGCTGATTCCAAGAAAGAAAGAATGAAAATTCCATGGGGACGAAATTGCAGAAATTGTCAGACAGCATCCCACCACTAATAACCCATTGTTTATACATTTTCATAGCTTTTTACACTTTTTTTCTTTTTCAGATGGACTTGTTCTTAAAAAAGAAAACACATGTGAAAAAAAAAATCAGAAAGACAGCCATGGCTGAGCTGAGTTCAGAGATGACTTACGTTTATTTAATCACTGTTACGAAAACTTTGAATGGAAAAGAAATACATTTATTTGCAATCAAAAGTCTTGAAGAAGGCCTAGGTCTCAATACCTGTTTGGCCATAATAGTTGTGAGATCATATAGAAGATTTCACACTCTCTATCTCCCCAGTTCTAATGAAAAAGAAACTCTTATCTGCCATTCATCTTTGGATATTGGCTAGAACTGAAGCACTGCCATAAAATAAATTATATTGCAACTTTCTTCATCTCTTTGTGTCATCTTGTGTCCCCAGAGCCGGCACAAGAGTATTTCTTAATATTTCTGTGGAAAGGCTTCCAGGAACACCGTAAGGAGAAAGTTTCTGCATTATTCCATTTATGCTGGAAATAGTTGGAAATAACCCAGAATTGGTTGAAAGATGGTGGCTATATAAATATAATGAACAAACAAATAAAGTGACCCAAGATTATTCATCTCATTTCTTTTCTATATCCAATTATAAGTTCTGGCCATTGAAGTTGTATAACAACAACAACAATGTGGGAAGGGACCTTGGAGGTCATCTAGTCCAACCCCCTGCTCAGGCAAGAAACTCTATACCATTTCGGACAAATGGCTGTCCAGTCTCTTCTTAAAGACTTCCAGTGTTGGAGCATTCACCGTTTCTGGAGGCAGGTTGTTCCACTGGTTAATTGTCCTGCCTTCAGGAGCTTTGGAGAATAGCTTGACTCCCTCTTCTTTGTGGCAGCCCCTGAGATATTGGAACACTGCTATCATGTCCCCCCTCGTCCTTCTCTTCATTAAACTAGACATACCCAATTCCAGCAACCATTCCTTATATGTTTTAGCCTCCAGTCCCCTAATCATCTTTGTTGCTCTTCTCTGTACTCTTTCTAGAGTCTAGTTGCTGGCCAGAATATTTCAAAAATGTTAAGATCCTACCTTATGCCCCCCAGTCCATTAAGCTTATTACATAAGAAACAGTGCACAGGATAGCTGGTAGTTGAGGGGACACTAAGCACCTTGATCTCCCTTTTGGCTCAACAAAGGGTACAGTAGTCCTCAATTTACAACCATAACCAAGCTCAAAATTTCTGTTGCTAGGCAAGACAGCTGTTAAGTGAATTTTACTCATTTTATGACCTTCCTTGCCACAAGTGTTAAATAAATCACTGGAGTTGTTATGTTAGTAACATGGTTGTTAAGCGTTACTAAGCATTAAGCGAATCTGGCTTCCCAATGACTTTGCTTATCAGAAGGTTGCAAAAGGTAATGACTCTGAAACTGCTGCAACTGTCAAGCGACTGAATCTTGATTGCCTGGGGATGCTGCAATTGTCATAGGTATGAAAAAAAAGGTCATAAGTCACTTTTTTCAGTGCTGTTCTAACTTCCAACAGTCACTAAACAAATTATTGCAGATGAATTGAGAGGAGAGAAAAAGTCTCTCTCGCTCTGCTCCTGGCACAGAAGATGGTCAAAATGCAGCATCCTTCCTGAACTAGCCACAGTTATAGTAGTAGTTGTTGGTAAATTATTTGCGGACTTACTTAAAAAGTTGCTATGGATAAAATAAGCATAACCTGAACTGAGCTAGTTAAGTTCTATTAGCTGCCTTGATATCAAGCGTATAACATATAGCACAAATTTATGTGTGAAAACACTGGGGACTTTCATTGAAAAGCCAGTCAAATCTGGAAAAAGTAACTTACCATCCAGAATTGCCCACTGCCCATCTATCTCTGTGTGCTTCAGATAGGAGTCTTCAATCGTTGGGTCATAATCTGGCACGAAGATTTTCTGGAAAAACTGAATGGTGAGGGCGCTTTTCCCTACACCTCCATCTCCAACCACCACTAATTTATAAGTGGGCAGGTTCTCACTTGGCACTGCGCTGGTAGCCATGGTGTCGAATGGGGCCAAATCTAGAATAGAAACGACATGCTTGAAACAGCGTAGTTTGGCAACAGCGTGTTAGCTGTTATTATAAGATGTATAACCCATCATCCATTCAAATGCAATTGAAATAAAATATCAAAGCAAACTTTGAAAAAATGCATAGACACATTATTTAAAAAAGTAATTCAGAAGTCCAATTTAAAGTGGAAAGGATAAAGATCATACAATGTGAATTTTGTCTCTTGGTAGTGAAACAGGGGAAGCTCTCTTCCTCTCTCCTGGAGCACATTATACTTCAGCTTAGATAGCTGCAGTCGAAAGTTGAACAACGGTTGAACGCCCTGTTACCAGCTGATTCATGTTTATGATTGGCAGACCAAGTTGTGCATACGGTGCTTCTTGACCCCACTAGAGAATCAAATAGAATCCCCACCTACTATTTCAGCAAGACACAACCCTTCCTGAACAGATTTAACACTAAACCTCAAAATCCAATTTCCTTTTGACCAAAAGCATCATGATCTTCTCCAGGTGTCATTTCATTTTGCTTATCGTTGTCTAGCTTATGTATCAAGGAGAAGTCAAAAGAAGTAACAAGGAGCTCTCCGAAATAACAAGTCAGGCACAAAGAAGAGTTAAAAATATCTCCATCTGTTAGCTATTCTGTTATTGGGAAATTTGTTCTATTGTCTTCTTTGTTTGTATTGTATTAAGAAAAATATACGGTAAAGGCTCAAATGATTTGTGGATGAAGTAATAAATATATGCCGCTTTGCCAAGAACTACAGATTTGCAGTTGTGTTCTTTTCACAAGATTTGCAAAGGCCCGAGGACCAGGAAGACATGGCTTGGATTTCCACCACAGACACAAACAAAACTGAGGATGAAGGTTCATTCTCCGAGCTTGTGGGTTGGTTTCCAAATGTTACCTACCAGGCTAGGTAACATCTTCAGCAGCATTTAGGGGATCCCCTAAACCACACTGAAGATGGGTAACAATATGTCTGGAAACAACCCACAAGCTTGTAGAACAAACCTTCGCCCTCATCCTACACCTGAGCTACAGATATTTGCCACAATTCCAGACAAACAAAAATATTTCTTTACCTGAAGTTGAAGCTGATCATTCAAATATAACTTTCAAAGCTTAGGTTAAAATTAATTATTGCCCCCATTATATGGGCCTTCCTAAACTCAGGCAAGGTCTTCAAGAACACTTTGAGCAGAGGCATTCACTCGGACCACTTGCTAAAAGTTTTATTTTTTGTGAGCATTACATTTCCTAAAAGCGGCCATTAATACTCTAGTTCAGTGGTTCTCAACCTTTTTAGTGCCACGACCCCCCCAACCGGTCGTACGTCGAGGACTACTCAACCGGTCGTAAGTCGAGGACTACTCAACTGGTGCAGCACTGTTTGCAGAATGGGACTTTTGTCGGGCTCAGCAGGGCAGAGACAGCCTGGACAATTCCTATTGGCTTTTGAAAGCCAATAGAATTAGACTCTATTCAAGAGAGTCTATTCTATTGGCTTTCAAAAGCCAATAGAATAAAAGGGAGTAGCACAGCTAAGGAAAAGGGGGAAAAAATGGCAGACTGTGTTGTTTGGCGACCCCCGTGAAATGGTCGTTCGACCCCAAATGGGGTCCCGACCCACAGGTTGAGAACTGCTGCTGTAGTTCCTTCTGGCTGGACTTACAAACAGTAGATTAGTTCAAGAGGAAGTCAGTAAGTAAGTTAAAGTTATACGATTTTGCTTCCCGTTCTGAGCAGTAATTAATCCTCACAGTTTGAAAGGGATTATGAAGTTCAGAACCCAGCCATGGAAAAAAACAGAGAGAAAGTTCTATGGAAATAAGGAGACATTTTGGAGAGAAACTTCCTGACTCAGAAGCTGTGCATGAAAATGATTTACTGTAGCCATGGTAACATGTGTGACGTTCAAATGGCTTAATCCTGTTATGAAACCTTCAGAAAAAAACACACAACTCATACACAACAACAGATGCTGGATTGTCATTTGGTATGTTTGTGGTAGCCCTCTTCTGTCTCCTAATCAGCTTAAAAGCAATCAGTAGGACCCTCATGCAGATATATAAAATACACACACACACATAAAATCTGGGTCTTCATCCATCCCATTCAATTGATGGCTTAGAAAGAGCCCTAACAGTGCAACCTTAAGTAAGTTTATACCAAAATATTCCCTACTACATTTTATAATAGGCCCCCACAATAGAGTGTTCAGAGCTTCAGCTGTCAACCCTTCCAGGTAACCCAGATAGGAAAGACAATGAGATGAGCTAAATCTACCTTACTGTAAGGCTACATTAAAAGAATCTTTCAAGTCTGAAGGCACGTATCTCCTGCAGCCACTTTTAACTGCCTGGTCAACTAGGACAGGTCCTTCCTAAATTTCTTCCTTTGACTATTTAGCCCAGTGTTTCTCAACCTTGACAATTTTAAGGCATGTGGACTTCAACTCCCAGAATTCCACAGCCAGCATTGCTGGCTGTGGAATTCTGGGAGTTGAAGTCCACATGCCTTAAAATTGTCAAGGTTGAAAAACACTGATTTAGCCCCTGGGGGCTTCCCTCTCTCTTGTCTGATTGTTTCCTAGGCAGTATCTCCTCCTCTCATCCCTCAAGGTCATTCCCACATACCATTAGAGCAGTTAAAGTTGCATATGATATACTGATGTCTGCAGTGGCTATGCTGTCTCTGCTTATGGCTTTTCTGAGGATCTAAATCAGGGGTGTCAAGCTGCCGGCCCGGATGGCGTCATGCCCAAACCGTGCCCACCTCATTGGCGGCAATGGGGAAAAAGTCACGATACGTCATGACACGTCATGTGACGTTGTGAGTTTGACACCCCTGATCTAAATACTGGGCACATCCAGGAAAGCCTATTTAAGTTAGTTTACTATAATTTGTGAGGCAACAAAAAAAGTCAAGCAATATTTTCCAGTGTCTCCTTTGCCATGATAGTATGTCCAGGCAAGTGATATAGCCTAAAGCAAGGGTCTTCAAACTTGGCCCTTTTATGACTTGTGGATTTCAACTACCAGAATTCCTTAGCCAGCAATTGCACCTCCAAAAATGGGCTGGAGGAAGAAGCAAACATTAACTGAATAGCCACCTGTTAGAAATTTTACCATTTACAGCAATTTGTTGATGATTTTTCCACTGGCTGTGAAATCCATGCACCTAAACCAGCAGAGGATTTAGACATAGTGAGACCTAAGCTATGGGAAACTATAGAGAGTCTGCTTGACAAGCACTAACAGAGAATAAGACTGTTAACAACTGAATTTGGCAACAATGCTACCAGGAAACCTAAGAAACCCATGATAGGATTGGGAAGGTCCCATTTTGGAGGTGTGCATGCAAGTAGTAATAAAGCCTATCTTTATTTAGTAATGAGGGTTATGTGAACTATACAGGTGCACTTAATTTTATGAAGATTTTCATGTATAAAATAATAAAACTATATCTGATTTAATAAAAAATCTGAAATTTTAGGTGGCCCCTTCATATTTTGAAGCTTGTTTAGCTCATGTTTAGCTTATGCTGGAGTCTGGCCTTGCCCTTAATATGCCTCACAGAAAATCCATGGAACAGCAATGCAGCCAATCCTCAATTTACAATAGTTCATTTAGTGATCGTTCAAAGTTACAATAGCATTGCAAAAAGTGACGTATGACCATTTTTCGCACTTATGATCATTGCAGCATCCCCATGGTCATGTGATCAAAATTCAGGCACAAGGCAACTGGCTCATATTTATGACGGTTGCAGTGTCCCGGGGTCACATGATCACCTTTTGTGGCCTTCTGACCTAAGCAAAACCAGTGGGGAAGTCAGATTTACTTAACAGTCCTGTTACTAACTTAACAAGTGCAGTGATTCAGTTAACAACTGTGGCAACAAACAGTTGTAAAATGGGGCAAAACTCATTTACCACGTGTCTCATTTAGAAACATAAATTTTGGGCCAACTGTGGTTGTAAGTTGAGGACTACCTGTACGACATTCTCTCTATCAACAATGTCCCCACAATGACCATGCTGGCTAGAGATTTTTGCAGAGTACCAAGAACTGGGGAAGACGGTGTAGGGCCTGCATTTTCCCCCCAGTAAAACCCCCATTCTGTCCCTCAATATGAACACCATCTAAAAGTCCTAGTGTAAACCTGGCAGCCAACATGAATCCTTTCTATTAAGTGTTTGTGTAAGCAACAAGAAGCTTTTCAAAGAGCCTCTCTATAATCCCGAGCTCCATTTGAGGCTCGCCAGGCATCTTCACCTCAGGGAACACACAAAACCACAAACCCGCTCTTCTCAATCTATGCTGAAAGAGGAGCAATATGATTCATATTCTACTTATGGTGCTTGAATGGCACAAAAAAGTCAGCCAAGAGCATTTCGTCTTGATGAACACTGAGCTGTAACGTCGGGAGTCGCAAAATTATAACCTCAGCAAATACAACTCACATCACTGTCAATTACTTGGGCAGGCAGAAGCAGAATGTTGCTGAGCTTCAACCCTTCAGTAATCCTGCAGCTAAAGGGATGAGCAGAGATTACGTCTTTCTCTTCCCATTCCCGATCTCAAGTTCATTGGCAAGATCAACACCATCAGTAGATTTCAGGACCCATAACTGCAAGACAGAATTAGATAATTGATCCTTGGGAAGGGACCAAGTACAGAAACAAGAGCAAAAAGGAAAAAAAACACCCCCCCTAAGGCTCAAATATATTTACACTGATAGTTGGCTCTGCAGAAGTATATACAGAAACACTTAAACTCTGCCTTTATCCTTCCGCTCCACTGATATTTAAATGTAATAGTGCTGTGTAAGGCAACAGGTTTAATACCTTTCTCTGTGATGCATGTTGGAATGGAAGTGACTAGTGCAGAAGATTAACTGCATATCATCATGTGCAAATAGCCACTTGGGAGAAACACAACTCTCTTTCCACTGTTGGATTTTTTTTTTTTAGCTTGGTGCAACAATGTTGAACAAATTAATGTCAACTGGTTGTTTCTGCTACTCTTACCACATTTATTTCACTTAGGGACTTCCTATTTTCTTCTTTTAAAATGCCTACGAGGTTGGTTAGGCTGATAAAATAGTGACTTATCTAGTGCCTGTTGAATGGGATGGCTCAGGAGTATAAAACCTGCAACCTTCAAAATCTTTGGTGCAGCCCTCAGATACTTTCTAAAATTTAGCCAAATGTGACATCTGATGAAGAAATTTGCTGCTGATAAAAAAGCCTATGTCCCAATAAAGTTGGTTAATCTTGAAGGTGTCATAGATGAACATGGTATTTTTTCCAGTGAGGGGTCTTTGGTGCTTTCTGAGCTTGGTTGTTTTCTTGCAGATGTTTCATTACCCAAATTAGATAACATCATCAGTGTTAGTCTGATGATGTTACCTAGTTTGGATAATGAAATGTCTGCAAGAAAGTAACCAAGCTCAGAGAGCGCCAAGGAGCCCTCATTTGAAACTTGAACTACAAACATTCTCCTTTACTGGTACTTCTTCCAATCTCCAAATGTTGCATTAATCTGTACTGTGTTTAAATTTGAATTTACTTCTAATTAAATGTGCAAATATACCACTCAAAGGTCCAATGTAGCCATCCAGCTGTAAAAGGCTGTGCATGTGTCCTCTAGTAATTACGCAATACTGGTTCTCTAATTAAGCCCCTTTAAACTTCATAAAAAGTATAGTTATGTTTCCATTTCTCCAGCTGGAATAGGTTATATACAAAGTGCTCATCATTTTTTTAAATAGAAGATACTATTCCTTGATGAATTCCTTCAAGGATTTATTTTTTTTAAAAAAAGCTGTGACCATTGCTTAAATATTTTTAACGCTCAAGTGAAGAATGTTTTCCTTATTGTATAGCAACATAGAAACAATGCATCTGAATTAACTATTCAGCAGAAAGAAATCAGATATTCCAGAAGTTCAGTTGCCTGCCCATGTAGATATAATAGAAAAAGGACACTCATCCAACCAAAAAGGAAATGATTTGAAATTCTCAAAATGTGGCCTTTCCCATTAACACAATCCCTGGAAATGGGCAAGTCTCTCCTAGAAACCACAGCCCTCTGATACCCCAATTAATAATGCCTTCAGATTATTAATTAGGTCACCACAGATCAAACTTCTCAAGGCATTGCAAATCAAAGGGGAAATCCTTTGATCAGTGTTATAACTCTCCCTTTATGTTTATTTTGGACGAGAAAGAGATATGTGGAATCCAAGGAAGGATTCTGACAAACTTTAGAGCACAGTCTTTATTCAGAGGATGTCCTTGGCCTCACAACTGAAATGCCATACATGTAAATCATCCGTCCTTGGATCAGTCCCTCTCCCTCACATCACGGGGTTAATGTAGGGAAAATAGGAGGAGGAAGAAATATACATGTTTACTGCCTTGAGTTATTTATATACAATTTGGTGCAGTGGTTAAGGCATGATGCTAGAAAGTGGGAGACCATGAGTTCTAGTCACACCTTAGCCAAGGAAAGCCAGTTGGCTGACTTTGGGCCAGTCACTTTCTTCCAACCCAATTCATAAGGTGACCAACTTTTTTACAATGAAAAGGAGGACACAAATAAATTGAAGAAAACAAATATCATAAATAAAAGAAATATTTTATTCATTGCAACAATAATACAGACAACTTGCATGTGCAAAGTTTGCCAGCCGGGTGTTTTGGTGCGCTCAGTAGCAATTCCTATTGGCTTTCGAAAGCCAATAGCGGGAGTAGAACAGCTCATGCAAAAGTTGAAAAAAAAAACATCAAAAAAGGTGCCGGAACGCCGTTCTGAGCATTCTATGAGAAAAAAAGCCCTGCAGATTAGTCTTCAAATATCGAAAAGGAGGACATGTAGCAGGACACTTTTCGAGGGAGGACAGAACTTACAAAAGGAGGACTGTCCTCCCTAAAGGAGGACAGTTGGTCACCTTACAGTTCATCTCACAGGGTTGTTATTGTGGTGAAAATAGGAGGAGGAAAGTGTGTTGGATATGCTCATTGCTTTGAGTTATTTGTAAAAATAATAAAGGTAGGATACAAACAAACATAAAATTTTTAAAATAATGTCTTGACAATTTTCCTTCTGTTCAGCTGGAGGAATCTTTAAATGCCAGAAACTGCTGTACAAATAAAGGATAAGCATTGTGTTTTAGTACCCAAATAAAAATAATATCCCAGATTCCAGGGCTGTAAAATCCTCTTTCTCTGGGGGAAGGGGGAGCGGAGGGGAAGAAATCCTGCTTTGAAGTTCTAAAGGCCATGTTTTTCAACTTTTTCTAACAAAAATGCAAATTGGCTATAAATTAAAAAAAAATCCACGTTAGGATGACGAATGTGAGTTAACAATTGGTCTCAAGCTTTACATTAGTAATTCCTTTGCTTTGTGTGTTGTAATAATTATTTTTGGTTCTCCTGGATTAATACCCCAGCTTTTTAAATTTTACAGGATGTTTTATGTTTACATTGTTAAATTATTAAGGTTGAACTTTTACGTTCCTTTTTAGATTTAGATACATTTTTTTATTCAAGATTAGTAGCTCTAATAGTGTGCATTATTGTTATCATTTATTTCATCCTGTTTATTAACGTCCTCTCTCCCCCAAGCAATTTCCATATCAAACAAGCTCTCTAAATTTCCAGAAAGAAGCAAAGTTCCGCCACAAAAGATTTATTTTCTTTTGCCTATAATGGATGTAGGCAGCATTATCAGTTTCATACTTTACGTTGACCACCAATCCAAGACGGATTGCTCATATTCTTGAGAAGTTTGTGGATAGAAAATTCTCTCTGCTGCAAATATGCCTGACTTGATTTTTGAAACAATATCCTTAAACAAAACACATAGAATTAAATAAACCTTCTTGGGGGATGTCAAGAGAGGATTGGGATTGTATCCCAGCCAAATCCCATTGAATCACAGTTGAGTTTCATTTTTGGACTAAACTGCTGTGCATCAAGCATTCATTGACAAAATTCAGTGCACAGCCTATGTATACATTCATTTGCTTCTAGCTCAATGCCACTACAGTATATCCTGGGAGTAAAATAAACATTCTCCCTCTCTCACACACACTCTAATTTCAAGATGGATCACTGTCTCTGGAGGCTTGCCTTTGTAAAATTTACACAGAAAACAGCGTAAACAAAGAAGGGATTCCCAGAAATGAACCACGACACATCTGAAATCACGCTAGGGATAATTATGATACGTCAACCTTAGTCCATATATGGATTTCTAAGAAGAAGAAGAGGAAACATATCAGATGAATTGTCCAAGGACAAAAGCTGTAAACCATCCATTGAAAAACTTAGTGCCAACTCTCTTCAAAAGAAACAGAAAAGGGTCCCATAGACAGTGCAAATCCACAGGGTATTTTTCCAATGTGCCAACAACACTGAAAAGTTAAAAAAAAATATTGTCATAACTTTATATAGAACCTACATACACCTTTTTGATGGATGCATAGAAATCCACTATATTTTCAACAAATTTGCACCAATATTTCTTACTGCAGTAAGTGTTAATTTAACATACTTGAGATATAATGAAGAGAAGGATGAGGGGGAACATGATAGCAGTATTCTAATATCTCAGGGGCTGCCACAAAGAAGAGGGAGTCAAGCTACAGTGTTTTCCAGGGGGCCTGAAGGCAGGACAAGAAGCAACGGGTGGAAACTAAGCAAGGAGAGAAGCAACCTAGAACTAAGGAGAAACTTCCTGACAGTTAGAACAATTAACCAGTGGAACAACCTGCCTCCAGAAGTGGTGAATGCTCCACTTCTGGAAGTTTTTAAGAAGAAGATATTTGCATCCTGGGGAAGGGTTCCTTTTTCTAATACATGGTAAACTAATGTTTTACTTCTTCTTCTCTTCAATCAAGGTGTAAGTCACTTTATTGAGATGAGCATGAAATATTGAGATAAAGCAATAAAACAAGCCATGTCAACTCTTAGAAAAGAAGGGTAAATACAAGACAGAACCTCATTTTCTTTCAGTGGCTGGAAGCCTCCATCCGCATCAAAAGCCTATGGATGTTATCCATATTATTCCCTCTAGTCTACAGCAACTTTCCAGGATAGGTCTATACTGACTCTCAAAACAAATAGAGTTTTTGCCATCTTTTAGGTCAGTGGTTCTCAACCTGTGGGTCGGGACCCCATTTGGGGTCGAACGACCATTTCACGGGGGTGGCCAAACAAGGCTGTCTGCCATTTCCCCCCCTTTTCTTTGGCCACACCCCTGGCACCCGGTGATGCATAAGTGGTTGGGGGTCACCACAACATGGGGAACTGTATTATGGGGTCGCGGCATTAGAAAAGGTTGAGAACCACTGCTTTAGTACATAAGCCTATAACTGTCATCTTGCCCCTCCCCCAAGGATGCTGCTGTTTGCTCCCAGTACAGAACTTACCGCCAAATTTCTTTTACTTAGCATTTTATTCCTATTACTTTTCAAACTTTATTCTGCGTCTGTGTTATCTAAATTAAAACGGCTTCTTTACGACACAAACAGATGTAGCCCACTGTTTTAGGTGTTTACAAATATAGGTAATTGTGTCCGACTCTAGGAGACGGTGCTCATCTCCATTACTTAGCCAAGGGAGCCAGCATTGTTCAAAGACATTTCTGTTGTCATGTGGTGAGCATTACTATACACCAAAGTGCGTAGAGTGCTGTTATCTTCCTACCAAAGTGGTACCTATTTATCTACTCACATTTGCATTAGTTGAACTGCTAGGTGGGCAGGAGCTGGGGCAAGTAACAGAAGGTCACCCTGTTGCGCAGCGCTTGGGTGTCAAAGCTGAACTGTCAGCTTTCCAGATGACAAGCTCAATGTCTTTAACCGCTGAGCCATCGTGCCCCTTTACAATTATAGGAAATGTAAATAACACAATGCCTGTTAATAGTGTAGTGATACACCTTCTCAGTAGGTGTATCATCTGAATAGTACCCAAGGACATTTCAATTAAAACATCATCCTTGATATGCATCTATATATTTTTCTTTCTTTAGAGATTGTACTACAACAGTGTTTCTCAACCTTGACAATTTTAAGGCATGTGGACTTCAACTCCCAGAATTCCACAGTCAGCATTGCTGGCTGTGGAATTCTGGGAGTTGAAGTTCACATGCCTTAAAATTGTCAAGGTTGAGAAACACTGTTCTACAATTTGGGGAAAGTTAAAACTTTAACTAACCACATTATGTACAAAAGAAAGAAAACCCACAAAGAAACTGGAGAATACCACTAAAAACTTCCTTGCCCTAATAGTTGTCTTCCACATTTACAGTACAGGCAGCAATAACACTGAGGTGGTAATATATTTCTATGAGACTTTGTCAGAGATAATAAACCTCTAGCTCACAAATCTAAAGGAAGAACATTAATCAAGTACAACTTACCAATAGTTAAAATGGCAAAAGATTTCAGCAACCAGAACTCCACTACTAGCACGCTATCAAATTTCCATGGAAAATGAGATAATTGGAGAGGTTTGTTTGGAGTCACTGCCCTATGCACTATTTTAGGATCTGGGAAGGATTTTGTGAGCTCCCTGGCCAATAACTGAAATGAATCCCCCATTCTGATTGCACTATTGATTCTCTTAAAAACAGGTCAGAACTGGCCTGGCAGGCACATTAGGAGGAGATCGGCAATGGACAGAAACTGGGCTGTAATTTTGGCATCCTAACCCCAAATGCTTAATTAGAAACAGTTTTGTAAAATGGAGCAAAAAGAAAGAGTAAATCACATTTTGCTGTACAGCTTCCACAGATTGGCAGCCAGGTTTGGCTTCTCACCCTCCGCAATGTAGAATTTGACTGAGGGAAAAGAAACTCTCTCTGTGTTGAATTGGGTGCAAAATAGGTTATTCAGTATTTTTGTGGCACTTCTCTGTGCCTTTAATTTATATTTCAGTAAGCAAGATAGTGAGCCATTGATAGTTCAAATGCCTCAGGTAACCTTCTTTGACAAAGGACTAATTCTGGGAGGGTGATGATGAGGAAAATGATTTTTCTCTTTTATTCCTACTTCATGTTTAGTTTATGGTGAGTGTAGATCTCTATGTAATTGCTAATTGATTATCTATATGTATCATACATTCAAGTATCTTGAAAAAAACATATGGAAATAATAAGCATGGCTTAAGAATAGAAAACTGTCTCTAGTATGAAAAAGGTGACATTTCTGAAACATTTCCTACAGAATGGAGGCAGAGTGTACCAATGTATGACTCAGTCAGAGAGCCAATAAGTTGTCATATCAGAGTCAGTGGGGTTAAAGATCTCTGAAATACATACTAAGAGATGTGTCTAGAGCAGAGGTCCCCAACCTTTTGGGCACCAGGGACCGGTTCTGTGGAGAGGTTTTTCCATGGACCAGAGGGGATGTGGTTTTGTGTTCTGCCTGCATCTCGCGGATGGGACTTTGCTTGTTTATGTGCCTGGTTGCTGGCATGTTGTGGCCCGGTGCTGGTCCATGGACTGAGGGTTGGGGACCCCTGGCCTAGAGTACCACTGGCAGAAAATGGGGAGTGAAGGCGATCAAATATGAGCTAGAGCCTCTGTTAGAGTCTACCTTATGGCAGTAAGGGCAGCAAAACATAAACAATTTCTCCACCCTGTTTTGGGTGACTTGGTCTCTCCTTGAAGGGAGTAATACTGAGATTCACCTATAGGGCTGTTATGAGGAATATGCTCCACATCCAGCAAATACAGTCACTCATATTTTCTCTACATTTGACTCTAGTCTTGGAGCAGAACCAAAGGAGGTTACAGAGGTTTGAGTTCCATCAAACCTGAGGACCTCAACAGGGTCCTTGCAGCTGCTAGCTTGGCCACTTTTGTGTTAGATCTCTGCCTCTGCTGGCTGATTAAAGGCTATGCAGGAGGGGACCTTTAATTGGGTCTGAGTTTTGGTTAATTCTTCCTTGACGGATGGAGTAGTTTCGCTGTCTCTTAAAGAGGAAGTGGTACACCCTCTCCCCAAAGAGTTATTGGTTGACTCAACTAGTTTGGACAATTTTGATTCAGTCTCCAACCTTCAATTTTTTCAGGAAGAGAGTAGTCACATGGCAGCTTCAAAGGACCCTGGCTGAAGTGGATTGATTATCTGGACCTCTTTTAATCAGGATTCAGGCTGGATTATGGGACTGGGATGGCATTGTTCATACTCTTGGACGACTTCTAGTAGGATTGGGATGGGGCTGTCCATCCATGCTTTTTATGACCTCTCAGTGGCCTTTGATACATTGATCATGATATCCTTATGGACTAGCTTCCAAAGTTGGGGATGGGTGGCACTGTATTGTTCTGGTTCTCCTTCCTTCTGGTTGGTTCCAGTCAGTATTGATAGGGGGAAGATTTAGCCCGTGACCCCTACTTTATAAGGTGTCCAGGACTCTGTTCTCTCTCTTTTCCTATGTAACATCTACATGAAGCTACTGGAATAGGTGATCCAATGATTTCAGGTGAGGTATCATCAATAAGTTGGTGATACCCATCTTTATGTCTCCACTCCCAGCTACCTGAGTGATACCATGGATGTCCTGTCAGAGTGCCTGGAGGCTGAAGGAGCTTTGATGGGGGGCAATGGGCTTTGACTCAACCCAAGCAAGTCTGAGTGGCTTTGAGTATTTGGGCCTTTCAGTGACAAGGTTTATCTATTTCTGGTCCTGGATGGTGTATCATTGCCCCAGGCAAACTTGATATGCACTTTGGGGGTACTCCTGGACTTACAACTCCTGCTAGAAGAGGAATCAAAAAAGGACTAGATTCCCAATGAGGGTAATCTCTGTCTGGGAGTTGAGATATATACAGTTGGAAGTCACCTGGATGGAGTCTAGGTGATCATTGGGGAAAAACATTGGCATTTAGGGAGAGGGAAATGGAGACCTTTCCAGAGAACATTCCACATTATTGACTGTCTGCACCATGGGGCTCTTTAGCTGAAGAAACACTGTAGGCTAATTATTTTTTCTTCACTGATTAAGCCACAGCAAAACTAATCAACTGATTTCAACAGAAGCAAAACACCCTGGAATCTCTGAACAAAGAGCTACGCAATACCAAGGAACATGCTGTGCAACAAAGAATCTACCCTTTCTCACAAAGAAATTAACACTTTCCTCTGCTTTTTCAAAGCAGACAGGAAGAATGAAATCCAGGCAATGTATACTTACCCTTTGTTTTTAGAGATAAAACTGACAATGCACATGAGAGCTGGGTAAAGCTCTGAAGGAGTGTGTCACATTAATGAAAATTGAAACAAAGCATTCCCCTGAAGCTGTTTATGAAATCTTGGAGGCCGGCCTCCTGCTTCTAAGACCAAAGTGTAATTATATAGTCTGTTCAGAGCCCCTCTCAGCCAGCTCTCCATATCATTTCTTTCCACTAAAGTGATTTCATTCCACATTTGTTCCATAGTGATCAAAATACAGTTCATACCCATATACCAATATCCAATTGTTTGCTTTCAAGGATTTGACCATCATAGTTCTGAAGACTCCATAGTCATGGAGAAATCCAAATTATTTCGGATGGAAAAGAGAAACTTGGTTATGCGTTTTCTAGTGGTTATTCACAGCAGCAGAGAGAACCCCTTCTTCCAATTTTTATTTTGGCAAATTTTATTGAGAAGCAGGTGGAGGATAATAACAATTTATTAAATGCTTAAATTTATATGCAGCCTGACTCCCAGTGACTCTGGGTTATGGTCATATATGTTCCTCTCATTAAAGTATGACATTTGTGAACTGCCTAGCTGTCTGAAAGGAGGGATGGCTTATGAGTAACTGAATTGTTCAGATTATCACTTTGAGTCAATCTAGAAGTGACATCTCATACAAGCTCTTGAAGGGATTGCAATACATATTACATATAATTGCTGAACAAAGAGAAAAAACAGAATCAGGCCTTTAATTGTAATATGGAAGAAAAAGAGAAACAGCTGTGGGTTCTTTTTCTAAGATCTATTTTTTAAGAAGAATAAAACATTTTTTTCTAGTTCTTTTTTTAAAAAATGAAAACCAGCATGAACATGAACAAATTTGGAAATGCATGTCCTCCCACATACGGCCATCTGTGCAGAATTTACAGCAAACCCCGTTAGTTTCGTGAAGAAAAAAAAAAGATATGACATTGTTGTATTGAATTACACCTCAGCTATTAGGAAAGAATTTTCAGAACCAACTTCTCAGACTTTCAGGAATAAAATTGGGTGGAAAAGTAAGGGTTTTATTATCTTAAGAGCAGTGTGGAAGAAAACAGTTCCAGAGCTGCTGAATACCTGAAGCAGGCCGTGAACTTAAACTGTTGTAAAGATACAAATGGTGAACAGTTACAATTGGGATTACCAATTGTAGCCAGGCTTGAGCATAGTTGACTGCTAATTTCAGAATGAAGAACTGTAGTTTTTTTTATATGGACCTAATTTTACCAGAAAGGGAGAAGAATATATACTAATCCTAATGCACGTAGCTATTTTTCTGCTCCCCATTGTAATTATTTGCTTTTATTATATAGGAAGGGGGCGTAATGGCTCAGCGTTTAAAGACTCTGAGCTTGTCAGCTGGAAAGCAGGCAACCCAGGTTAGAGACCCAATGACGTGCCATGAGCTCCTGTTCCTTGCTCCAGCAACTGCCCACCTAGCAGTTCGAAACCATGAAAATAGTAGTAGATAAATAGGTACCACTTTGGTGGGAAGGTAACAGCATTCTGTGCACCTTGCCATATAGTCATGCTGGCCACGTGACTATGGAAATATCTTTGGACAACATTGGCTCACTTGTTTAGGAAATGGAGATGAGCACCGCTCAAGGGAGTTGGTTGAGATTGGGCAGGGGAAACCTTTACCTTTCTTTTAAATTTATGGAGTGCCCAAGTACAGCGGCATTGGTGTTTGATTGAGGATAATCATTCTCATGAGTAGGAGGAACTGTTTAAATGGGTGGTCACAAGTCCTCTTGAAAATGCTGTAGGCAGGACTGAGCCTTAAACCAACTAATGTTCTCTGATATTTCCAATTAATGATCTCTGATATTTCCACAGAAAGCAAGGGACTTTCTGGTCTTTCAAAGGGCATGACAATCAATAGCAAAGAAGAACAAAAAAATCAAGGGGAGGATCAAGGTTATCCAGGAGTCGGTTGCTGTACTGACAAGAGTGAAGACCTGGGGGAACAAGGTAGGATTGCTTTCCATTGTGGTTTACCTGTTTCAGTGACTGCAAAAGGTAAACCTGTACAATCTCTACGCAGCCATGAATTTTGAACCATTATACTTATTCTGTTAACCTGATTTAATTCCTGGGACTGTTCCAAAGATAAAGTGAATACCTGTAGAAGAGAACAACATGCAAGCCAACAGAACAAAGCAGAGTTGAAGTCCACACGTCTTGAAGCTGCCAAGGCTGAGAAATGATGCCTTAAAGACTAAACAATGCTCCTTTGGCTAGTTACAAAGTGTGCAGTTTTATGAGAATTATAATCCTAAGCATGTTGCCAGATCTTAAAGCAGATTCTAATCAGTGATTTTTTTTAGCAGCAACGTGCATGACATACTAAATGCATCACTTAAAGCTCATCATTTTAAAACTTTGTTAATATTAAGGCCCGGGGAGAAGAGTTTTTTATTGGGATCATAGCAGGAACTTAACAGAGTTAAGTCTCAACCCTAATGAAAATGGCTTTCTTTTCTGACTGTAGATATCAGCAATTGAAAAAAAAGTCAATGGAATTCAAGCCTTACATTTAGCATCACCTCAGCTTTGGCTCATTTTATTTCCCCCCCAATCAATAAGCTTTATCTTATCTGCCTCCGTATCTCTCTTTTTCCCTACATTGAGTTTTTCTAGAAATTCAAGACAAGTTCATTAATAAAATATTGAATCTTAAAAGCATTATCCATTTTTTCTCATAAAGAAATAGTCTAAATAGATATCGTTTTGCCACATATTGTTCACATTAGGGCAGCAATCTTAATTCAATTATCTCCAGGTCCATTATTTTCCTCAGAATGAGGAAAAAGAATGCTACCAAATTTTAAAATAAAAAAGGTATTTAGCTGTCATCTTCATTTAATGCAAATTAAATCTTCACATCTGTTCTGTTTTAGAAAAGATCATACAAATAATGGAAAAGAGCAGACAAGGAAGAATATGCTACTTGGAATATAATTCAAATATTTGTAATGTATTATTGTATCCAAGATGATTTATATATCAATATAAAAGATAATTAAAGGAAGATCTCATTTATAATTTGACAATATTCTCTAACTTCATTCACTATTTTTAATCACATTGATAGGGCAACAGGCCAGATTTCATAATCAGAAAGCCAACTAGAAATTGAGGTAGATTATTAATATTATTTATTAAATCTATATGCCCTCTGATTCCCAAATTAACCTGGGAATAAAAATAAAAATGTTAAAAACAGGAAGAAAATAGAGTGGTGGGGAAAAAAGAAGAGTAAATATGGCAAGGTTAACAAATAAAAAATGGACAGGAATGAAATGGAACAAACCCACATCATCCAAAGAAGGCTTTGTTTTCTTTTGGCAAAGGCCTGGATCAGGGGTAGGCAACCTTGGCTCTTTTATGACTCGTGGACTTCAACTCCCAGAATTCCTGAGCCACCTTGGCTCAGGAATTCTGGGAGTTGAGGTCCACAAGTCATAAAAGAGCCAAGGTTGCCTACCCCTGGCCTAGATGAAGAACCAGGTCTTCAAAGTTATTCAAAAACATCAGTAGGTTGGAATCATTTGGATCTTGCAGGGAATCTTATTCCAGAGGACAGGTGTTGCTACTGAAAAGATCTGCTTCCAGGGCCCTGATAAATGGCATCATTAATCTGAAGGAGCTGGATTATACAAATCCTGCCAGATCAAATTGACCAAGCAGCTACAAGGGGAGACAGGAACTCCCATAAGGAACCAAGTTCTTTGCCATATAGGTTTCATAGATAACTGCTGTACTTTGAACTGTGCATGGAAGCAAACTGGCAACCAGTGCAGCTGGCAAAACAGAGGTGATATATGGGCATACCCATCATTTCCTGTACCACTGCATTCTGGACCAGCTAACCTTCTGGTGGTTTTCAAGGGCAGCCCCATTTAGAGCGCATTGCAGTAGTCAAGCTGTTAGGCAACCAGGGTGTAAGTGACTGACTTATTTCTGTGGATCTGATTCATCAGAAGAAAAACCAATGCTACTTTTTTCAATTTAGTCCTTTTTATTCTCTATCCATATTGCTGTACACCTCTGCCTATAAAAAATATGTACATTCCTGGGTTTTAATTGCAACCATCCATAAACTCTGCCAGGAAAGCATTCTGAACAACCCAAAAGTAATCACAGAGGAGTCACTACAGAAGGCAGCTTCTGATACTCGGTAGAAAAAAGAGACAATGCTCATATAATGATGACTCCCAGCAATTCACGAAAATCTAAATTCACAACACGCTTATTCATCATGATGATTTTTTTTTCTTCCTTGACTTAAGAAAAAAGAAAAGATAATCAGACAAAAACTCTATCAAGGCTATTACCTTGTGAATAATTAAATCCACTCATTGTGTGGGATATTAAAGCTTTGTAAGATTTTGACTATTTCCATATAATAGTTAACTCCAATAAACTATCAGCCCACCACATACTAAAGACGTCAACAAACTGGCTTCAACTCCTAACAAGGAAAGTAGTTTGTGTGGGATCTAAAATACCACCCTCAGATGTTAACTTTAAATAAAATAAATTATTTCACTGTTCCAAGTTAGGGTTATGCTTATACTGCAAGGAGTAACTTTCCTGTTGGTTTTGCCTGTAAATCATTAAGTGCAGGCAGAATCAACATACTTTGTTTGCCAAAACAAAAATAAACCAATTTCATGTTTGGCCAACATTTTCATCTAGCTTTAAAAAGCACAAATTGAATGAGATAATCACTAGATATATAAACTGACACTGGACTCTCATTTGTAATTCTCCTCTTTTATTTTCCTGGTTTTCCCAACATCTATAATCTGTATTTTGTCATAATTAATAATGAACTGTTTTAGATCAGGGGTCTTCAAACTTGGCCCTTTTATGACTTGTGGACTTCAACTCCCAGAATTTCTCAGCCAGTGTGGCTGGCTGAGAAATTCTGGGAGTTGAAGTCCACAAGTCATAAAAGGGCCAAGTTTGAAGACCCCTGGTTTAGATTAATAGCCACTTATAACTGTCCTCATACACAGGATAATACCAAAAAGACTACTTGTGCCCCTTTGTTGTTGGAGTGCTATTTGAGAACTTGCCATAATATCTTACCAAGACTTGCACTGGCATTGTACAATCAGATAGAGCAATATTTGTTTGGGACAATTTCTCCCATACACAGGTGTACATTATTTAACCAAACCAAAAGCAATAAATGGTCACTGTACGGATTGTTTTGGGAGTGGGAGTGTGTGTGTGGGGGGGAGAAGTAGTGGATTTAAGGATTGACAAATCCATGCTCCAATCAGAATGATCCCACCCAATCAGATGCTCAGGGGTAGTGTTTTGCGTGGCGAGCAAGATGGTATGTGGATTGCTTTGGCTTTAACAATACCTTATTGTTATCCAGGAATCTGAAGTGATCTCAGGCTCTATTTGATATGGCATTCTCACAGTTGTGAGCTGAGCAGTCATCTTAATTGCTATAAATAAATAAGTACTCTTGTGAGCTGCAAACTGATTACTAGGAATGCTGCAGAAACAGCTGAAGCATGTGGTTGTTGCAATCAAAAGACCATGTGATCTGAAATTTCCTGGATTGATTTTGGTGAGATTTGGGTACCTCACCTCCTCCTAATGGTTTAGCTTTCCTCCTGTCCCTGCAAAACACCCAATTTTTTAAAAGGCACAATTAGACATTTTATTTCTTCTATTTTAAAGACCCGGCTAAGGTGCTCCGGAATACAATTTAGGGCAGAAAAGGGAAGATAAAACCTATAAATAAAGTTGATTTTTACTGCGCCATTCCTGAGTCACAATTATAATAGGAAAGTTGATCCTTGTGGGAGAAGATATTCAGGAGAAAGATCAGGTCCACTTATTTTATAGACAAGAGATAATTTCCATCTGGTAGCCTTCTCCCAGCTCCAGAATACATCCAGTATTACAAATGTGACATAAATTGCTGAAGCAGAAATTACACTGTCTTAGGTTGGCAATTTGCTATAGGAAAACTAAGGGAGGGGTACTTAGTTCTTTTTTTTATTCCAAGTTATTTACCTCCCATCTCCTCCTCCTACTCTCAGAGGATTCCACACTAGCATTTATTTCATGTATATCATTCTAGAGAAGAGTGCTGTGCCTACCCAGATTCATCTCCCATGAGTCTCAAACGGTTTGAAGGTGGAACCAACTCACAGAAAGCCATGGCCCAAACATCCCACCTCTGCTTTTCTCCCTCTCATGAGTTGACACTACTTCTGTTTCAAACTGGAATACAATCCCTCACGTTGGTCACCACCCCGCTTAGCCCGCCTCAACCTCTTTGATCTTTAAAGCAGTACTTTGAGGGGTGTTTCTTTAACCTTTTAAGTTATTGCTCTTGCTCAAGTCTGGGAATAATATCCTCCCCTTTCAGCCTTGAACCTGAATTCATCCTCAGATTTGCTTTCCTGCTGGGCTTGGTCATTTGTTGTTATAGGGCAGAGTGGAAAAACACTTCTCTCCAGTCCCTGCACCAAGCTCAAAAAATTGTCAAAATAAAGTGCAAAATGCAGTGGACTGCACCAATTGGCAAAGAAGGAAGCAATAAGTGCTCTTCTACATTCAAGGTTTGCCAGTAGTTGTGTTGCCCAAGAACTGTTCATGAGCATTTACATTAAAATAGTGATATTTCTTTCAAGTAGCTTTGAGTACAGGTAGTCCTTGACTTATGACCACAATTGAGCCCAACATTTCTGTTGCTAAGTGAGATAGTTGTTAAGTGAGTTTTGCCCCATTTTACGACTTTTCTTGCCACAGTTGTTAAGCGAATGACTGCAGTTGTCAAGTTAGTCGCACGGCTGTTAAGTGAATCTGGCTTCCCCATTGACTTTGCTTGTCAGAAAGTCACAAAAGGTGATCACATGACTCCGGGACACTGCAACCATCATAAATATGAGTCAGTTGCCAAGCGCCTGAATTTTGATCATATGATTATGGGGATGTTGCAACGGTTGTGTGAAAAATGGTCATAAGTCACTTTTTTCAGTGCCGTTGTAACTTTGAATGGTCACTAAATGAACTGTTAGAAGTCAAGGACTACCTGTTTGCATACATGCCATGGTACCTTTTTGAGACCCTTTTCCAGGGAGGTCACTCCACTAAATCCAGTTCAGTAGCACAAACATGGCTGCATGCAGCTTCCCTGATGTTGATGGACTTCATGTCCTACATACTCTACCACTCTACTTGAATTAAACCATTTTGTTTTTAGAAAAGGGCAAGCAGCTGGGAATATGTGACCAGGAAAGCAAATAGGGAAAGGAGAGCTTTGAAAGAAGGTGGTGAATTGTGGAAGTTGATCTGCAGAGTTTGGGGAGAGATTTGTTTAATTGACTGTACTGGCCTCTAATTTTTTTTCCTGCATGTATTTATTTCCTTACTTCTTGAGAAATGATCTAAATGCACGATATGAAAAGAAGAGGGTTGTGTTGCACCTGACCAATCCTACGATCAGGGAGCAGATGGAGCTATATCCTCAGCTTGCAAGTAAATTTCTGACAGCACATTTGAGGGGAAAAAAAAGATAGGTATGTATCTAAGTATACTAATTACACTTGAAGCATACAAAGAACCCGGCTTTGTGGGAGGTAAGGAGTGGGAGTCAATCTTTCTTCTTTAGGACACATCACAGAAAGTGAAGAAATGAAAGTGAAGCACAGAGGGCACACATTTAAGGCCAACATAAAGCGACTTCTATGGAGGACAGGATATAAAACGCTATTCAAGAGGTGGCAAAAGGAAGATTCTGTAAGGAAAACAGCTGAAAGGGAGTGGTGAGAGGTAAGTGGCCAGAAAGCGCACAAGTCAAGGTGAAGTCTGTATCACTGGAATTGACCAACTGATGTGAGGTTTTGAAAAACAAACAAGGAAAGCAAGCCAAAAAATAGCTATCATCTCAACCTTTCCAGAGCAATGGAAAGGACTCTCAATTCTACAAGGACCACCAAAAGCAAAGTTCTTCTCCGAGATGCAAAATAAGGAAGGCGGTGAGCGGTGAGAAGCTCACCGTCATAAAGAACAGATAAGCTAGACGTGTACTCTCTTCCTAATGCTTGTGTCCAGGTTATAATGAAAAGATTATCGGGCTCATCAAATGGACTGATTGTTCTCCATTCCTGCTTAACCAAGCACAAACAACACTGCTAGAAAAATAGGCTTGGCAGGAGGTTTTTGTTTTGTTTTTTTTTTAATCTGATCGAGGGAGCTTTAACCTAACCCAGAAAGAAGAGATTAAAAAGAGACCTAGACTCAGATAGAAAAGCCCTGGCCTTTAGAAACATGGTAGGACAGAGTCGAGGAAATTTAAGGTAGGAAAGGGGACATGGAAAGGTCCAGTATATGTAGCATGGAGATCAACAGGGACATCCTTAGGGCCAATTGTTTGTACATTTGTGCTCAGAATATGGATAATAAACCAGGAGGGCAAACACGATTGTACCTTCACATCACATCAACCCAGTGCTTTTTTTCTAAAAAAAAAAAAAAAAAAGGTGCCAGAACTCACACATGTCATACAACCTGCCTTGCCTACCCTATAAGGTTCCATCCAAAAAAGGTGCCAGAACTCCGTTCTGGGCGTTCTATGAGAAAAAAAGCCCTACATAAACCTGATGGGATTAGAATGAAGGATATAAAACTTAAGGGACTTAATGTGGCTTTGTATGTAAAGAAGCTACATGCCTCTGAAACAAATTCTCTAAATACCACAGTTATGTTGCAAGCCTTAGAGTAAGATTAAAAAATGTTAGCAACAAAAGTGATATTATTGTGGGAGTTTACTGTCAGCCACTCACCTATTAAGGCAGACATGTCAAACACAAGGCCTGGGGGCCGGATGCGGCCCAAAGTGGTTTCATGTGGCCCACAAAGCCATCCTGGAAACAGTGAGGGAACGGTCCCCGCTGCCTTGGCCCTTGCCCAGGCCAGCCGGGAGCCAATGTACAATTTTGTGGTGGCCGTCTATGCTGAAACACATTCAGTCTTAGCTCTACAATGCCATCTGGAAAAAGTGAGGAACCAGTTCCTGCTGTGTTGGCCCCGCCCACTGGGTGTATGCTGGGGAGGTGTCACCCTTTGTGAGGAATGAAGAAATGCACCATTGCCTGGAAGTGGCCACCACATGGCCCTCACCTACTTCACATATCCGGCTTGATGGGCTCCGGGGGAGGGGTTTCAGCAGGCAGTGGGGCGCTCTCCTCACAGCGCCGAGAGGCTAAGCCGGGCGGTGCGAATCCAAAAACAAGCACGAGGCCACCCAGCTCCCAGCCTGCCCAGTTTCATCAGGCAGTGGGGCAGTCTGCTCACAGCACCAAGAGCTGAGCCAGGTGGTGCGAATCTGATGAGAAGTGCAATGCTGCTTAGCCCCCAGCCTGCCCAGTTTCAGCAGGGAGCAAGGTGCAAAGCTGGCGAGCTTTGCACCGCCTGGCTCAACCTCTTGGTGCTGTGAGGAGAGCGCACTGCTGCCTGCCGAGACCAGGCAGGCTGGGGACTGGATGGCATCGCGCTTCTTTTCAGATTCACGCCACCTGGCTTAGCCTCTCGGTGCTGTGAGGAGAGCACCGGGCAGGCTGGGGGCTGGGCAGCATTGCGCAGGTAATGTTGACTCTCATGCTGCTCATGGCATCCCCTTCCCCAGAGCCCACCAAGCCAGATATGTGAAGTAGGTGAGGCCCATGTGCTGGCCACTTCCAGGTGATGGTGCATTTCTTCATTCCTCACAAAGGGTGACACCTCCCCAGCTGCGTTTCTTGCCTGTTTTTCTCCCTCCCTCATCTCAAATATTTTCCCACCACTCTGTACTTAGGAAGGAAGGAAGGAAGGAAAGAAGGAAAGAAGGAGAGGAAGGGTCTGAGGGAAGTCTATACAACTGAACAGATCTATACAACTGAACAGAATGACCTACTCTTTATTGAAGCCAAAGGTGGAATGAAGACCCATGGGTTGAAATAAAAAGGGTGGAGGTGGGGAAGGGGGAGAAATTCAGATTGAATAGCAATATATATATATATATATATATATATATATATATATATATATATATATATATATATATATATATATATATATATCCTTACTAAAAGAGAGACAAGACAAGACAAGGTCGGCCAAGGACAGTGGACTGATTATCACTGGAGATTTTCAGATGTGGGTCAGAGATTTTACTGGATTTGGTGATGGTGGTGGTTTTGTGGTAGCTCACCCATTAGATTTTATGCCAGAATATAGAAAGTGACTTCTATTGCTGCCTCCCCAATAAATGCTCTAGTGCAGGGGTAGGCATTCTTGGCTTTTTTATGACTCGTGGACTTCAACTCCCAGAATTCCTGAGTCAGCTATGTTGGCAACTATGCTGACTCAGGAATTCTGGGAGTTGAAGTCCACGAGTCATAAAAGAGCCAAGGTTGCCTACCCCTGCTCTAGTGTGACTGTAAATCTCTTCCTATTCTGATGAAAAACAAAACAAAGTATGCTGAAATGTGACAGACTCATTCTTTGCTTTTTTTTCCAAACCTCAAACTAAATCTGACCATGAAGTGGGATCACAGTGTCCAAGAATAATCAATACCAAATCAGTCCATTCCCCTAGTTCTGAATTGAGCCTCAGAACAGATTGGGCGATCTGAGCACCCACTTTTGTGACTTATATGCCAGAGAATGTTAGAAGGTTCTAAAGAAACTCACAACAATGTGTGTTCCTCAGCATCCCTTCTCTTCTTGCTATATCTTCTGCAGGGAAATCCACAAGGCACAACAATGCCAGTTAAGATGATTATTCATCATATCATGCTATCCACTTACATCACAAAGGTTCACTGCCAAATAAAAGTGAAGTCTACGTGTGACGGGGCAGGCGTCCAATAGCTTGGGCAGACGGAATTCATCAGTTTTGATTTTTTAATGTCTATGTTGTGCCTCTCTGGCAGCCCCACCCTTGCATTGTTAACATTGTTAGGTTGAGACCGTTAGAAAGAAACTTCTTTTGGTATGCGTGAGTAGATTGGGTGAAAAGAGGCAGATGTGAAGTTCTGTCTTGTTACAAATAAATCAAGAAAAAGAATTTTATGCAATTTTTATTTGTTGGGAAGAATCTTAAATGTCATCCTTCTCTCTCTCTCTCTCTCTCTCTCTCTCTCTCTCTCTCTCTGTGTGTGTGTGTGTGTGTGAGAGAGAGAGAGAGAGAGAGAGAGAGAGAGTACACTACAAAGAATCATTAGAACCACTGTTGATATAGTAGGTTACTGATACTGTATGTGATTCCTCTTTTAAATATTAACAAAGTATACAGACTAAAATTATGACCAGTTGGAAAATACAAAGTGTTGATTATGGAATCAGAGTACCGTATTTTCTGGTGTATAAGATGACTCAGCGTATAAGACGACCCCCGACTTCGGAGACGATTTGCATGGTTAGAAAGTCGTCTCATACGCCGGAAAATACAGTATTTTCCAGTGTATAAGACGACTCGGCGTATAAGTCGACTCGGCGTATAAGACAACCCCCGACTTCGGAGAAGATTTTCATGGTTTAGAACAGTGGTTCTCAACCTGTGGGTCGGGACCCCATTTGGGGTCGAGTGACCATTTCACGGGGGTCGCCAAACCACGCTGTCCGCCATTTTTTCCCTTTTTCCTAGCTGTCCTACTCCCTCTTATTGGTGGCCATACCCACTTGGTGGTCACCACAACATGGGGAACTGTATTATGGGGTCACGGCATTAGAAAGGTTGAGAACCACTGGTTTAGAAAATCGTCTTATACGCCGGAAAATACGGTAGCTCCTTTGGATTCTCAAATATGAGACACAGTTTATTCTAGGAAGAAGTGCACGATGTGCAATACTTCAAATGTTGTGGAAACCACAGTTGCCAGCTGTCCTAGCCAGCATGGCAGCCAATCATATGAGATACTAGGGGAATTCTGACTTAGTATTGTGAGAGCTGCACACTGACTGGCCACTTTGGAGGCTCTGCCTGTTGGATTTATTAAGCCTAATACCTGCATCGAAAGGAGCTGATTAACATGCAGGTCACACAGGTGCTCATGTCAACATTCAGTCTTCAAACATGTGCACACAGGACTTTAAGCTTTATCAGCCATTCCTGTCTGAACATTCTCATCTGAGTTGGTCTTTGGCCCTCCCTTACTCAAGCCATCCCTAACCATAAATGTAATCTCTTCTTTATAAATGGGAATGTGACACCCTTATCTGTTTTATTAGAATTAATAAATATAAATAAAAGAGCCAATGTTCAGAAGGTTGAGAAATAAGGAAACATCTAAAAAATTTACTGTTTTGAAAGCCTTCAGATCTTGGAATTTCATAATCTCCTACTCATATTGGAGAGATTAAGATTTAAGAACAGTTGGCAAACTATTTAGTTGCCAGATATTTGAGGGGGTGAGGAGGATTGGCTTTGATGAAATAGTCTTTCTCCATAGATCATTGTGTAAAGAAATATTATTAAGTAGAAGAATTCCATGGTTTCAGAATTATTCACATAGCTTTGGAATCTTCTTATCCTATTTATATTGCTCATTTTATCCCCCAGGGAAAAATCCAAATTTCCAGTGCTGATTTCTCAGGCAAAGAGAATGTGTTGCATCAGTGATGCACCCAGAGGAGATGTGGGTTGGTTGATGGACAGAACATGATGCAAACCCCACTTATGTTCTACATGTGTTATAATGTCAAGTGTATGTGTGAAAGGGAGAAGCTTGCAGCATCAAGATGCATTCATTATTTTGACGAAAGAAGGTTACATGCAGATAACCCTCTTTCTGCCTAAATCTACTTATACTGTTGAACTCTTACCCAAGATTTGGGACAAATATATTTAATCACAACAGACCACACAAGCATAGATGGACCAACAGTCAGGGTCATTTCTCCACTGCAACATCATTTGATTTGCGCATTATAATTGTTGTGACATATCCATTCCTTGATCTAAGACAGGGTATCAAAATAGCCACAGCAAAGTATAAATGGCTCACCCCCAAATTAGTACTGGGGTGACAAAGCTACATACAACCCAGATCTATAAAATAAAGTATGCCTTTTTCAAACTTGATTTGCATTTTATTCTCCAGAATCTTGGCTTCTAGTGACATGGTAAATTAGTTATATGTCCAGTGTAATGTTCATAGCCTTTTCGTTCAAGGGTATTGACCTTTTTTCTGCCTACACTTAATGCAAGCTGTTCCTACTTACCAGTATTATGGAATATTTGACCCTACTGACCCCAGGCAGTGGGCACAGTTGTGCAAGACACATTTTAATGTACACAGAGGGTTAGTTTCCAATTTGATTTTGAAAATGAGCATCAAGACGATGAATGAAACAAAGCTGCTATGCACATTTTTTAATTCTCCCTTGCTAGTTTCTCTAAATAGCATTCAACTGAGGTCCCAATTATGTACACATGAGTCTTTGCAGAAAGCTTATTGATTGCAAGACAGTATAGACAACTACAATTTCAGGGTCAGGACCTTATAGTTGTTGTTTGTACTGTCTAGGTAGGACATAGCTTGTTTATTTTGGACATTAATGCAGAGTCCCATTACAGTGAATTAAAGCTGTATATTTACTAAGACACAGATGGGTGAAACTTCCTAAAAATATGACTCACTTACTTTAAAAAAAGATTTCAATATCCACATAAGGCTTCTCCTAAAGCTCAAGTACTAATAATCACTTAAACTATGATTACAAAAATCTATCATTTTAGATTTAGGGAATGATCATAGTTAAAATAGGGATCTTTTGGAAAGGGGCTGACTTTTATTTTTGGTAGGCAGAACCAAGGGAGGTAAGGTGAAAAAAATAACCCCCTCCTGCAGCCAAGAAGAAATAAAGCAAAAAAAAGGACAAAATATTCCTTCTCTAAGGAAATACACATAACACTGGTGCGAAATTGAGATATACTTCTAAGTAATTTCTAGTATATTGTGTACTTGATAACGGCACATCTTGGTAAGTCTTACTTTAGGTCTTTTTGGTTTTGGATTAGCGTGATCCCAGCCATGCAATTTGGAAAACCATAATTTACACCTTAAGTGCTATGAGTGAATCCAGCTAATAATATGCAGCAGACCATAATTAAAACAGCATTTATACATAACAGAATTCAATTGGAGCTCAAAAAAATCCCTCATTTTTGAGTGGGAGGGAACTCAGATTCAGTTCAGCCTTATCAATTCAGCCATGCCTTGATTATTTTGGCTATTCAGGATTAGACTACTAATGATGTTTGAAAGTGAAGCTCAGTGGGCTTGGAGAAAATAACTGGCCCCAATTATCCCGTGGATTCTATGATTGAATATAGACTTGAACCTGAGTGCACCTGATCCAAATTTCCCACCTCAATTGCTGAAACATACTAGTTTTCACGCTGGATTGGATTTAGGCATAAATGTTTATTTATACATAAAGGAACACGTATGCTACCTCCAGCAAACGATTCTAGATTATTCACAATAGGGTAAAAATCACATACCACAGTAAACCGTTAAACATTAAAATCGAAGTTAACACCAACCACATGACTTCTTAGCTAAGTAAATATTTTTTCATGGATTGACTGCTAAATTGCATTCCCAAGCCCCAACAGCCCTTTAAAAGAACATGATTTCTGAATTTTGAATTTTGATTCTGTCCCCTTAACCTCTCCTAGGGGAGGGATTCTCATCCTACCTTCTTGGCCTCTGTGAAATGGAGATGGCCTGGGTCAGATGGCCCCAAAGATAACAATAATCATGTCTAAATGAAACAAGAACCTCTTGGACAAAGGCACCAGCTTCGAATTTCTTGCATCTCAACAAAGTACATAATCGGTAGAACAGGAACTATTATTTGAATGTGCAATTCAGGAAAGCCAAAGCTTAATTTAGATCTTAAATTGTTTGACCCAATTACTCCTGTCCTCAGTCTCAAATAATACCATCACCACCCCCAGCCTCAAAACCCAGAGTGTTGTGTTATTCAAGCATAGCAGCAGTCCCAAACGGGATCCTCAACTCACAGACAACTAATTAAACATTAGTCCATTAGCCTAGGATAAGCTCAAATGATCCCTTTGGTATAATCTCCCCTGTTTAAGAACTGGTCTACTATAGAACATAACCAAAATTCTGCCCATTTACATACAAATAATGAATAGGAAGGAATAACTATAGAATTATTATAATAATTAAATTGTAGAATCAAATCATAGAATAATTAACTCAAATAATCATAGAATAATTGCACAGAAAAGGGCTTCTATGCAGTCTTACTGTGGCATTTCAGAAGCCATTCTTTCTGAATCAATTTAAGGGGTCTTGGGAATCCAATATTTCATTTAGGATCCTTTTTTCTTGTATCATTTAATACATACTTAATCTGTTATTGTTATAATGGCAATAGTTTATACTCCTGGAGCCCCACAAGATTTGCACATGGTATTCAGCCCTGGGTTTTTGATCATTGGTTATTAATAAAACCAGTTTGCTAGTCTGGCACACAGTAATACACAAACCTGGATGATAGATCACAATTGCCTAGGTTTGCAGAATAAGCTACACTAGAATGAAGCAAGCCATTTTACAGTATGTGACTTGTTTGGCGACCATTTCACGGGGGTCGCCAAACAATGCAGTCCGCCATTTTTTTCCCCTTTTCCTTAGCTGTGCTACTCCCTTTTATTCTATTGGCTTTTGAAAGCCAATAGAATAGACTCTCTTGAATAGAGTCTAATTCTATTGGCTTTCAAAAGCCAATAGGAATTGTCCAGGCTGTCTCTGCCCTGCTGAGCCCGCCAAAAGTCCCATTCTGCAAATAGTGCTGCACCAGTTGAGTAGTCCTCGACTTACGACCGGTTGAGTAGTCCTCGACTTACGACCGGTTGGGGGTCGCGGCATTAAAAAGGCTGAGAACCACTGATTTATAACTTTCATTCTTCCTACTCCCTATGCGTTTGCTTACTGAGATCCATATTAAGATGTATTCAGCATGTTAGTTAACGGAGAAGCATGAAAAATATACTGAATCTTATCTGTTCATAATACAAACACAGAATTCATCTCCTTTTCACCATTCCAATACTTTGTATACCAAGAGCCAAAGAATAAAGAACATTTCCAGCGTTCTTTTAGTATTATGTCAATACAGATTCAGTGAGTTTGCAAGTTGAACACATCTGCTGAGAATTTGGAAGGTGTAAATCCCTGCATAATTCATTACATGGTGTATGCAGTTGCAGTTCTTTTTATTTTTTTTTTAACCACACTTTCCAGCTGCAGCACTCTTCCCTCTGTACTACACTATCACAAACAGGCTGAAATACAGTAACAGCATGATGACAACTTCCACACACTGGATCAACACCCCCACAGGTGATGAAAGCCCAGATTTGACAGAACACTACGTTCTCCCTTGTGAAACGAAAGTTGCCTTGGTGCTGGAAAGTTGTCACATCTAAAACAACCCCCCCCCCAGCGTTGCAAGCTAGCTATGTGGCAAAGGTGTCACATGATCACGTTCAAGAGCCAAGTTGCATGCAATGTCTACAGAAGCAAAGCTCATCCTGAAACGAGAAGATTGCTTTCATTTCTTAAAATTTTCAGCTAAGCTGGCTATGCTAGGTTCACAACAACTGGTCCACAACTGCACAAGAATCATGCTGTACCTTAAGGAATAACAGATAATATGGGATAAACTTGTAAGGATTAGGATCCACTGTTAGAGGATCTTCAGAGGATTAGTTTTGCTTCTTTCACATCATTAACTACAGAAGTTGCTAAATATCTGATTTCTCAATTGTTTGTTATCAGCATTGTTTCTTTAAGCTTACAGCAAGAAATTGTGTGGCTTGACCTTCTACCACCAACTCTAATAGCATGTTACCTGCACAAATCCTAATCCAGAGAAGCATCCTTACAGTCATTTGACTAAGTTTGTAAGGATTTGACCAGTTTATTCTCACCAGCTTGCCACTTGTTTGGCATTATGTTTTTCTTCCTAACTCTGTTTTCCCTTCACACCTGAACAGGTTCAGATTTTCATTCTCCTCCCCCAAATTCCAAACCTACTTATACAAACCATGATTAATTAAAATGACTATTCCTAATTCGAATTTGTTTATGCTACGGAAGCGCTGTTTCGAAAGGCTGGTTTTGCATCTTTGCATCCAGCCCGCTCCCTTCCAAGGCTTTGTCCTCTGGGGCGTTATTGAATCGGGCTCTTTAAAAAAAAAAAAAAACCAACACCCCCCCCCCAAAAAAACCCCAAACGCCTTTTCTCGAAAAAGTGGACCTTTGAAGATCGGTCTCGCCAGCACCCGTGGCCGAAATAGGTTGCCTCGAGAATAGTGCCCGAATGCATCACGCTTACGGGGAGAGTAAGCGCAGGAATGAATAATCCGCGTGGGGTGGAAGAGAGAGAGAGAGAGAGAGAGAGAGAGAGAGAGAGAGAGGATCAGCTCGCTACCCCGAAAACTATTGCCGAAAGAAGTTGCAGAAGAGTTGCGAAATGTATGTTTTCCTATATTTCCCAACCAAAGAAGATCGTACCAGAGTTGAAAAAAAGAAAGAAAGAAAGAAAGAAAAAGTGCAAGGGGTGAAGCAGAAAGGCAGTTTACACGAGCGGGACGGACGCGAGTGAAGTTCTTGAATGACACCGCGCGTGTTACTCACCCGCTTTGACCAAGCTGGCTTGCCGGTCCCAGGGACGAGCCCCCGCCTAGCTCCAGCGGGCGCTTCTTTCTTCTAAACCCCAGCCATCCCTCCGGAGAAGCCCAGAAAAGATGCCCATTTTCTCTCCCCCGCGTTCGCCGCTCACTCCTCCCCTTCTTTCCCCCATCCCCCCCACCCCTCTCCTTTAGGTCCAATCAGCCTTGATCCCTTCTCTTAAAGCTGCAGCATCCTCGGCCGAGCCAGAAAGCTCTCTGCAAATTGCAGCCAGGGCTGTTTATAAATAACACCGCCTTTCCCCCCCCCTCCGTCCCCCCCTCCCAAGAATGGGGTACGGGAGGGGGAGGTAGATTGTTGTTATTTTTTTTCACCAGAGCGGGCTTATTTTAAACGAGGGAGGCGATCGTGCTTTGGTCATTAGTGAATTAATGAGAAGGAAAGGGTCCTTCCCCCCCCCCTCTCTCCCGACCTCCCCTCTCCTTCCCTTTCTCTCCTGGGTCCTACAAGAGCAGATCGATCAATTTGGAAGAAAATGGTTCAGTCCTCCCCGATTTTAAGATGGATTTCAGGAGCTTGGAGAGGCTGTGAGGGCGATTTGGGTTCTTTGTTCAAAGGAGCCCCTCTTGACTTCTTCGGTTGTGTATGCGTGGGCTGGGTGGAGGTCAAGCAGGGCTTGTAAGCGAGGGAGATTTGCTTTTCTGAATCTAAGGCGACGGACAACCTTTGCATTTGTAAGATAAGGGGACCCCCCCCCCATCATATCTTAATGGTCGAGAAGGATATTAACGAAGACCAAAGAATTAACACAGAAGCCTGTTGCCAAATATTCACAGCTATGCTCTGTTGAAGTTGGCGTTATTGATTCGAATCGGGTTTATTTCAGGCTTGGAATCTAGCATGAACTTCCAATCCTTAATTTATTTTGTGTTATAAAAGAAGAATGTGGGAACTGTTGAAGTCGAACTGGAACTGGGCACTTTTCTCCTTACCAGGAAACAAAAAGATGGATGGATAGATACATGGATGGACAGACAGACCATTAGTGAAAAAGAAGCAATGGGTTTATCATAAAATTTTATTTGGTTTATGGCATTGAGATTATCCATTTAATCAGGGGTCCTCAACCTTGGCAACTTTAAGATTTGTGGACTTCAACTCCCAGAATTCCTCAGCCAGCTTTTAACCCTGCATTTAATGTTCCTTTAAGTATCTGACTTAACTGATATCCTAGCCATGTTGTTATGAAATGGTCTTAGATATGTCAACAATGTGTATATTATTCACCTAATTCCCCATCATGTGAGAATAATGCTAATGGCCTAACTATTGGGGCTAATTATCAGTAGCTACTCATCATTAATTTATAAGCAAGTGGAAGCACTCAGTCAACCAATTTCCTTTAAAAAAAACTGGATATAAGAACATTAGGAAATCTCTGAAATATAGACTGGACTGGGAAGCTGAAACAAAACTCTTAAAGATAGAGGTGGCAAACTGTTTCTGTTATGCTATTGCCAAGAAAATCATCTTAATATAGTCTGTGAAAGAATTGATCTTGACTTGAGGCCTAATCTTACACTATCTATTAGATGGAGAGACATCATGCTAAATTGATTATAAGGTATGTTTGGTTTGGATCAATATATTCTACTGATATTTAAAATGGTATGATAATGGATGGTTTAGTATGATATCTGAATTCAGCCAATTGTGGCTTATTAAACAGACCATGTTAAAGGTAATGTCAGTATTTATGAATGCTTCCAAGTAGAATTTCTAGGTTTTCGGTGGTTGTTACAGTCAGTGCTTTTTTTTCTAAAAAAAAAAAAAAAAAAGGTGCTGGAACTCACACACGTCATACAACCTGCCTTGCCTACTCTACAAGGTTCCATCCAAAAAAGATGCCAGAAATCCGTTCTGGGCATTCTATGAGAAAAAAAAGCCCTGGTTATAGTCAATCTAAGAGAAATACAGGATTAAAAACCTCCTGATGTCAGGTGCAAAAAATCAGGACTATATGTTAAGTCCCAGTAAAGAAGATTTATTGCTTAAGCCTATACATAAGAATCTAGTCAAGTAATGGTCAGTACTAAATTGGCTGATAAGAATCAACTGAATTCAAGGGGACTGGATTTGGAGCACTTGTGGGAACTAGTCTAGGCTCAGTCTGCCTCTTCTCCTAACTTGATGGGCTATGGCAGGGGTCCCCAATCCCTGGTCCATGGACCGGCACCAGGCCATGGCATACCAGCAACTGGGCTGTGCAAACAAGTGAAGCCCCATCCCTGGGATGCAGGCAGCACATGAAACCACGCCCCGTCTCTTCCACGGAAAAACTTCTCTCCACAGAACCGGTCCCTGGTGCTCAAAAGGTTGGGGGCCTCTGGACTATGGCACAGGAATTTTCAAAAAGGATTGTGGGAAGTCACCCCTCCAGAGAAGGAAATATTAAAAAGGCAGAATATTATATTTTCTCAAGGGATCTTAAAAAGGCAGAAAAGCATGCCCAGTTTTTCTTAATAGCCCCAAATCTCCCTCACCTAAGCAGAGACCAGCTCTGTAGAAATGCAAATATGATAATCCTTTCAGAAAGACTGGCACCAGGAAGCTTAGAGCTGATGGGATTAGAAAGACAAAGATCCCTAGAACTAACAACCCCTCACCCCAAAAAAATCCAACACAGGACATAGCCATCAGCCACAGCCACAGGGAAGCAGGATATGACCTTTAGGATATAATAGGATTAACCCACCACCATCAGAATACCAGCAATGCACACTGAACCTCAGGTCAAAGTTCATGCCACAGGAACAACTCCAAACACCCCAAGAAGATATAAAAACCCACCACTCCCTGTTCCATGTGCTCCCCTTCCCAGAGTCCTCCATCTGGCTCTGCTCTTCAATAAACTACAGCCTTTGTTCTAAAGCAGTCTCCATTTTGTTTATTCCCGGCTTGGACTGGACCCTGATGAAGACTTCTTTCAACAGGATGTTGCTACTTGGCTTTAGTGATGTTATACTTTAGGGGTAAGGGAAGGGGAACTTGATCTGGTATCTGATCACCTTCGCTTATTTAGACCAGTGTCTTAACTCAGCTTGTCACTAGTTCATTATCACAAAGGCTGAAACACTGATATCTTTTCATTCCATTGATCCAAAAGCCTCTAGTGAGTTGAAACCGAAAAGTGTTATATTATGCAATTAAGCATAACATTTATGATATAAAAGCACATTTTATTACAAAACAGAACTATTTTTTTGCCCTTTGCCTGTGGCAGAGAACTAATAGGGCAGCATTTCTCATTTCATGAGAACACCAATATTTGGTTTGATTGTTGTGGAATAGTAATATAAAACCTTTGAACTTAATCATCTGAAACTTGGCAGAATCTGTCTCTTCGGAAGATGCAGCAATGCCTGAAAATTATTTCCTATTCTGGCAAGAAATAAAAATTATATTGGCAGTTCTTAAAGGGGGAAAAATGTTTTGCCTTCAATTTGGCACAGGTCACCATCTTATAAGAAGCTGCAATTAGCGCAAATTTAGTTCAGCCTCAGCTTTTAATGGAAAACAAGCTAAAATGGATTAAATAAATGTGTTCTGTCCTAGAAGAAGACAAAGAAGAAAAAAGCAATTGGCATTTGGTGTTTTCCAGTTAATTGTGAAGCCTGACAATGTAGGGTCTTTCAATCAAACATTATTTGAGTTGATATTCACTACTCTTAAAGCTCCCTCTGGGGGAAGACGGTGAGGCTAGGGAAAAACCCAAGGCCCCTGGGCAGGAGATATAAGAAAGTGTGGAAGGCTGGTGCCGATTGGAGACAGTTTCAGAAGGCAGGTCTTGAGTGCTGGCTGAGCAACAGCCTTGATGGAAAGCTCTCCAGATTCAAGCTTCAGGTCACATCAGAAGTGCGTATGTGTCACGCTTTTCCAAAAGGCAACTGGGTTTTCTTGGGGTTTTTCCCCCCTCTTGGAAATGTTTTGCTTTTCGTGCAAGACGGGTATGAAGAACTGAAGAAGCTTCTTGGATGAGAAGCAAAATGTTTTCAAGAAAAAAAACCCCAAGAAAATCCAGTTGCCTTTTGGAAAAGCACCTCTGGGACAACCATGACCTGGATGATTGAGAATCTCCATAGACATGTGTGTCACATCCTTTGTGTCTAGAGGTGCATTCCCTTGCTGGGAAGGCCTGCTATGAGAGTCTGCAGCCCTCCTGCTTCCGGCCTGTGCTCTTCTTTCCCAAAGTGGCCATTGTCTTGCATCCTGAACACAGCCATCCTGGTTGGATCCCCCTTTGGTTGGACTGGGTGGAAGGTGTCTTGAAGTGGTGAGTTACAAAGGCATGGGGAAGCCTGTTCTCCCAATTATTCTCTCCCCCTCTAGCTTGTTGCTAGCAAGACCCTCTCCATGCTTTCCCAGAGATGGAGGAGGTGAAGCCGATCTCAACTTTGCAGCTGTGTGTTAGGCTACAAGTGAATGGGCATACTGGGAAAAATGGACAGGATGCAACAGTGATCAAGCCAACTTGCCCATGTACGCACGCATCTCCTGACAATATGGCGAATAGAATGCCATCTCTGTCTTCTGGAGATGAAGATGTGTCAAAGATGAGTTGGCCTTGGCCTCAAATGCAACAGTCCCTTGATGTGCTTTTTAATCAGTTTTATTGCTGTAGATTTTGTACTTTATTTACAGTTTATGTATGTAATCTTCTCTAAAAGATTGGTGCTATTGCTTTTTTTTTTTTTTCCAAGTGAGGGTAATTTATCTTTGGATATTCCCAGAGGAATAGCCACTGGAATGAAGTTCGACTCTGAAAGGAACTTGGTAGGGAAAAGGGGTCAGCATAGCTGGTTTTAGATAAATTGTCAATTTAAGAAAAGAAAACCCAGGGGTTTTTTTTCCCCCTCCACTACGTTTTATACAGGCCTGTTGCTAAAGAATCAGATAAAAGTCCAACTCTTTGAAAATGAATTACGAAAGTATATAATTTATATAATATCATTTCTCAGCTGCTTGAAAAAAATAGAAGAAAAAAGGAGGAAGAAATTCTATAATGCTTTTTTAACAGAACAGCAAAATATACACTCCCTTCTCCAATTAATAAGATAATAATATGCTATTATCTAACGTAAGAAATAAAATGGATTTCATTATTTGGCAGAAGAGGACATTGTGACAGTTAGGTAGCGGTTGTAAGAGCAGAGATCTACCAGAGAATGATGGGAGTGTTTCAAGTAGAGTGCACAAAAATATTTTCCTGAATTAAATTGAGAAATTTTGGAGTTCTTAATTATAAAATCATTTGCTTTGGGTTGACATAAACCTAATGGATGGAGAGGTATTAGGGACAAGAAACATTTTGTTTTCCCATGTTCCATTAGATAACTTCCATTAATTCTGTGATCAAGATCCTGACGTACGCAGGAATGAACTAAGACATCCAAAGCAAAACATAGTAGCTAAAGCATGCCGCATACTGTAATTTGGCCCTAATGCAGATATGACACCATTTCCCTTCTCTAAAATATAAGTATAATAAATCATACAACTCATATTTCATTTTTCTTTCATGACAGCTCAAATAGGCAATCTGATACAGCCGACTTGCTGTCTAATGGTAGGGCTGACATATTAAATATAGGTTTAATATGTAAGCTACATGTACAAAAAAAGAGCCTCAGAAAATATGTGAACCAGTTCTGATTCTAGACTTTCCCCCCCTACAAGATGAGTTTCATTTTTCCAGCTAAGCACATTGAATGTTGGAAGAGCAAGAAAACATGAGAAATATCCCAAGAGGTTCTTAATTGCAATGATATGTTTGATTTGCTTCAATCTTCTTCCATTGAAAGTCTGAAAGCCTTACTTGGACTCAAACATAGTTTGTGGTGTTAGGGGATTCAGATGATGATGTGAATAGCAAGACAAAAATGATGTGGAAATTAATGAGGGAGAAAGTGCAGATTGATGTTTGATGTAGCATGGCAATTATATTTCCAAGAGATTTGCTTGCACACTACTCAGTTAACCTTATGAGCTCAGAAATAATTTTCTGCAAGAATAAGAGACTCTGATGCAAATTTGGAGCAGGTCCAAGGGTATATGCAAACATTACACTCTCTGACTTGCTTTAGCAATTGTTAAGAAAGTTCCAAAAATATTTCAATAAAGTAGCTATTGAAGAGTCTACATAAAATGGAAAAATATGTTTGTCTTGAACTCAGAACAAACAGCCCTCTTGAATGTTCTCTCCAAGCATTTAAAGTTGATAATTTGTTGGAACAAAGTTGAACATAACTTGTGTTTTCTGGATTCCATGTAGAACAAAACTCAAATTGTTTTGAGTGTTCTGGTCATAAAAAAGGAACTTATCCCCTTATAAGCAAGGTTGTAAATCCTGTTACTTAACCTAAGCTAACTAAACGGCCTAATTTCAAATAATGCACAAAACACTAACCAAGTATTGTGAACACAGTCTTTTCAACGGATGAGGTCACGTTATTGCAATTCAGTTGAGAGAGTCTTCAAGAGACATCATTCACCTATCATCATTGTCATTTGTGGATGACAGGAAGTTGGTTGGTAAAAGTCTGGATGGTGAGATCAGGGACTAATCTTCAGTCCTCCTCTTGTGACAAGACTGAAAAGTTCAGCAGCAGGAATTCATCTAGAAGAAGATGAGTTGTCCCACAAAATCTATATCCAGGTGTGAGTGATGGATATCGTCATTTCACCTACCCTAGTAAAAAGCTCTCTCATTGGGAATATTGATTGGTGGGAAGAGACAGATTTGGATAAATCTAAGATGGAATAGAAATCCAATAACAACACTGTAGAATGACAGCCAATAAGCACCATGATGAACATGTTTTTCATCTGCATTGTATTTGTGAGCCTCAGGCATGTTACTTATCTTTAGAAAATTTCTCCAGTATGATGAAGACAGACAACCAGGAAAATCTGAAACTGCCTTCTTGCTGTTGTTCCTTCTTGTTTAGAAACAGCATATAAAATTTATATTGGAAAATAATATGGCACTGCTATATATGGTCACTGCACTGATGCCCAATTTGTTTCCAACTATACTTCAAAGTGTTGATTGTCACTTTGGCTTTGGAACTCGATTCTTGCAAGACTGTCTCTTCCATCAAACTCTGATCCATCCTGTGGCTTCTTGCAGGGAAGGATTAATGGGGTTCCTGACAACCCCTCCCCAAATTGAAAGAAGAGAACTCTTCTAGGAGTGGGAGGAAAAAAGGCTTGAACTCTTATTTATTTATTTGTTGGATTTCTTCCCATAAACAGTAGAGTCTGGGTGGTTTACAAGAAACTCACAATGCAATAAAATATCCCCAGTATGAAATAAATGGGGACAACAACATAACACAATTCACTCTTTGCAAGCAGAAATCTATAACCACCGGTGACAATTTATCCCTCAAAGGCTCAATTTTTAACAGATTGCAGAAAGACAGAAGTGTAAGGAATGACTAAATTTAGGGGAGTGTGTGTGTGTGTGTGTGTGTGAAGCCTATTTCAAAGTGCAGGTGCAGCATCTCTAGGATTTCTCACTTTTTGATAATAGGAACCCACATGTATACGTATGTTGGGCAGATCAAAAATGTCTGGAGAATACCATAAGTTGGAGCAATACCTCAGCACCAAGCTATGTAGGGCTTCAAAAGTGTGTAAAACAATGAAAGTGAAAGTATGCAGCTGCCTCTGTTGCTCAGCTAATAAACTCAAGGCAGCTGAAGTTAGAGACACATGAGTGCCTCTTTTCTGCTCTCCAAAGCATGAGCAGATTCCTAAGGATCATATTTTTTTTCTTACCAATTACTTGTGTTAGTCATTAGAAAAACGCTAACGTGGGAGGATTCTCATATGAGAATCCCAGTAAGAGTTTACTCCATCAAACCTCATTAGATTTTATTATGGCTTCCAGCAATCCTCTTCCCTCTCGTTTATCTTTTCAGTGAGCAAGGAAAGAGTGATGGTTGATTCAAAATGGAGGTCTCTCTTGAGAATTTTAGGTTTTTCTAGCCAATTCTTAGTTGTTTTGGAACCACACTTGAAAAAATGTAAGTATTTGAATTATGTGCTTCATAGCTCGTACATACCAGGTCCGTTCATCTCTGGAACAATTAATTGGATACTTGTTCAGGAATACTACTGGCATAGAGTGAGAATGCCTTACTATAATTTTACAGAATATGGAATATTACCAGCCAAGCTAAGCTAACTGATCACAGTGTTTGCACTCCTGGCTTTAACAGTCTATTATGAATCTTTCATTGGCTGTTACTGCTGCCTTGAGATAGGGAGCGCAGAATCTGAATTTTCTGGACGAAAAAGGAAATCGCTCACTGAACAGCTTCTCTAGAGTAGGAACAAAGCCATCATTAAGCTTTGATCAAGGAAAAAAGCTAGGGAGAAATGTGAAACCTTGGAAGAGAAGGCAGATGGCATGGCTTCTCCCACCCTACCTTGATACTGGCATGCTTATTACCCAAGTGTGTGAAAGCAGAAGAAAAGCAGGTGCATTCCCCTTCTGGGCATAAGCTTGTCAAGATGTGCCTGTATTCTCTGAGTTGCACTTTTTGTCACTTTCTGCTCTTTGATTGAAATTGATCTTTGAAATCTGCAGGAAGGCTTCATGTTTTAGGTTGTTTTGCCTTGCTAAAAGTGGGGACCAAATTCTCATTGCTTAAAATTAAAATGAAATTGAAGGTAGACGTCTGATACCCTGGTACTACTCAGGCTAGCTCACTGAGTATAGGAGTCTTCCAGACGTTAGGGATAGCTTAGATGGATGCTTTAAATCTAGATAAATCCTGCTAAAAAGGCAGGATGCAATGGGTAGAACATTTCTCTTTTGAGTTCTTTCAGAAGTTTGTATATCCATAACAACTGCAAAAACTATATAGTTGTGGGATAAATGGAGAGAGATGTTGGCATCCCTCTTCTGAGTTGCCAGAAACTCAATTGTTTATTATGGTCTATGAAATTATTAGGGGCTGTGTGCCATTACACTTTCTTTGCTTAGTGCAACAGCTGCTACTCTGCTACTTACTCCTGTATCATTGCTACTCTAAATCAGAGGTCTCCAAACTTGGCAACTTTAAGACTTGTAGATTTCAACTCAAAGTTGCTAGGTTTGGAGACCCCCCTCCTCTAAATGATGGGACTGGGGATTGAATTGTCTATCCATACCTACTGTTTATGTAGTTACAATTGATGAAAGTTGAATGCAAATGATATTTTCAGTTTTCTATGAATCCATGTGGGTTGTTGACAATCTTTGCAAGTAATCTGGGAGAGGCCCATAAACACATACACCTGTCCTATATGAAAAGCCGGGGTTACCGAAGTCTGTAACTGTGGATAGGTTTATCATGATGATCAAGCCAATTGGCTCACAGCCTCCTTTCTGATATTTGCAGGCCTCTATACAAGCATCAAACCAATATGCAGAAATCCATATGAGTGTGCAAGGCTTTAGGATGTTGTTTTGAGTATAGGCTGCATCTCTTTCCCATTTTAGTCCTAATCATGAGTAAGTGAATGCTGGAATAAAGATGGATATTCAAATGACACACACACTTTGAAGCAGTAATGGGGTTCATGGAAAAGGTGAAATGGATGAATGACTTGGTAAAGTCAGGAAAATAATGCATTAATTTACATCTCTGTTCTGACATTTTCAGCTGTAATCCAAAAGATAAATGCTTTATTTCTCACAGTTCAAGTGAAAGCAATGGCCTTGTCACACAAACTTTGTTCTTGTCTCTTCATACATATGAGAAATGCTTGAGTGAAAAACTATGTTAAATGGATTGTCACAATTTCTGCTATTTTGCCTGTTACCTTTTGCTTGTCTGAGTAAAAGCAATTAGGCAACTGCTTTTGAGACACACAGACTTCATATTATTAAGACAATTAATAACTGCTTCTGCAGTGTTTAAAGGAAAACAACACAGTCTCAGTAATCAGAAATTGCACTCCTTTATCCTATCTTAAGAATATCACATATTTATGGCTGTGTGTGTGTGTGTGTGTGTGTATCTTCAAGTCACATTTAACTTATCACATTTGTGGTGATAAGTCCCTACAGTTTTGTTGACAAGATTTCAAAAGAGGTTTTTCTCTTGTCTGCTTCCCAGGCTGAGAGAGATTGTCTGGCCCAAGGTCAGCCGGCTGTCTTTGTGAGTGGGACAGCACTGAAACTCACAGTCTCCTGGTTTCTAGCCTGTTGCCTTAACCACTACACCATAGGTGTCCAACCTTTTGGCTTGCCCGACTTCATTGAGTGAAGAGAAATTGTATTAGGTCGCATATAAAATATATAATATAGTTAATATGTATAAATCACATAATATTAAAAGTTTATGATCCTGTGGGGCTGCATTACTACTTGCTGAGGGCCACATGTGTCCCCTGGGTTGTGGGCTGAACATGCTTGTACTACACCAAATTAGTGTAGTTTATGGCTATGCCCAGTGGTGGGATTCAGCTGGTAGCTAATTTTTTAGTGCCCAGAATGCACTTCCTGAAGCGCATCCACACAGAGTACCGGTTGTTCACATATTTGAACCCCACCACTGGCTATGTCTATATTTAAATGTTTATAGTGAAAGATTTTGCTAATGCTGCATTTTGGTATGATCACATTTACAATTATTTTTAGTAAGACAAATGTCTGCACTTTTTAAATTTAAAGATCATATAAAAGCAATAAAAGGAAACAAAGAATTAAATTTTGTTGTTCTTAGTCTTTGTCGCAATTAATTGCAGGGTCTGCTTCCTTCATGCTGTCCTTTCTCTAACTTTTGTAGTGAATATCAATGAATGATGCAATAAAGAGCGTTACTTTTTAAATAAAATATAACTTCATTCAATTTAACAAAGTACAGAACAATGGCAAGAGAAAGTTAAACAAAATCAAAAGAAAGAATTAAAGATGTAACAGGAAAAGAAAAGAAATATAAGAAAAAAGATATAGAAAAAGAGTAACTTCCAACTTTCTTCAGCACAGGTACAAATGTATAATAAAATAGCCTTATACTTTAAATTTAAACAAAAATTAAAGCATAACATATAGAACCTAAACAAAAACCATAACAATGCATGATAGTTCTATAATCTAAACAAGTCTTGACATCAGATCCCCGATATTTCATTTTCTATCCTATAGTTTTATTTCTATCCTTTTCAAGCACGAAATAGTTCCAAATGATAATACAGCTAGACAATTTTTTTTTGTTTTTCATCGAAGAAGTCAAAAGAGCATTGTTTTTCAGTTAGTTTGTCCCACAGCCTGATGCTAATTAGGTTTCCATGCCTACAAAGGGATGAGAATGCAAAGCTTGCTGCTCTTAGTCCAGCTTCTTAACCACAGCATCACACTGCCTCTGGTTAAAATTATGTTTAAAAAATTTAATAAAACACTAAAAGCAAACAGTAGCATTACAAGGTGACAGAATGGAATAAAAAATATATATTTCCAAGCACTACTTAATGAGGAGAGGAAAGTTATCTTGCTGGATGGGAAGTGCCAAAAGGTTTGATGTTACCAATGAGAAGTGTATATCCTTGGTGCATTTTTTTTTTTTTTTGCTAATGTTGATTCAGAGAAGCAATCCAGATCCAATACTGATCTTTTTTTTTAAAAAAAATTTATTTTCCATTTATCCAACATAATTCACTTTGCAAAATAAAATAAATTCATAATCATAACCATAACCATAGGTGCCGCTTGCTCCCTCCCCCCAAGCTGCATCCACCCTCCCTAATACCTTCCTTACTTACTTCCCTCCTCTTTCTCTCCTCCCCTCACTACTCTCTTCCCCTCCCCTTCTCCTCTTACCATCCTACTTCCTCCCTTCACCTTCCTCCCCTCTCATCCCTCACGAATACAGGAATACAGCGTAGGGGGAATGCCCAAGCAGCACCTCTCTAAATTACCCTATCTATATTATCCTAATTATCTACCTATTTACCCACCCACACACCCACCCACCCACCCTCAACCCCCCCTCACTTCCCAGAGCAGAGTACAGGGTTATTAATAACAAAATTAACAATATAGAGTAAAAAAGAAAAAAAGAAAAAAAAGAGAAAGGAAAAAAAAATCATACTTAACCCTTAACTCCCCTTAAATTATATCATCATAAAAAAATCTCTTATAAAACATTTACTATAAAATTTACTCATAAAGTAAATGAAACTTTATAGTCCCATACTTCTTCTGAATATAATCTATCCATCTTCTCCATACAATAATATATCTTTCTTGTGTATGATCCTTTAAATAAGCTGAAATTTTTGCCATTTCTGCTAAATTAGAAACTTTAAATATCCATTCTTCTAAAGTAGGCAACGAATCTTTCTTCCAATATGAACCTACTAATAACCTTGCTGCAGTTAATAAATTCAACATTAATGAGGAGAGGAAAGTTATCTTGCTGGATGGGAAGTGTCAAAAGGTTTGATGTTACCAATGAGAAGTGTATATCCTTGGTGCATTTTTTTTTTTTTTTTTTTGCTAATGTTGATTCAGAGAAGCAATCCAGATCCAATACTGATCTTGATGTCCAGGGAAGGACATTTGAATAAATCAGTTTTTAAGGTAATTTTTAAAGCCAGCTGTAGATTATTATCAGCAGTTTAAACTGATACTGGAAACATTTGAATGATCAACGGCGTAACATTCTTGCAGCTGTATTTTGGACTTTCTGCCATTTCTGAATTTAAGGTTTTTAAAACAGTTCAGAGTAGAGAATGAATTCTGGATATAACTCACTCATGGGTAACTGAAACCACTTTCTTTAAGTAGGTTCATACTGGGTATATTCTGGCTACCAATGATGCTTGATATGCAAAGATAACCAGAAAAAAATGGCTTTTCAACATTAACCACAATGCAGAGTTGTGCATTTACTTCTTTGGAAATAGCAAATACAAACTGAATCATATTTCTCTGCCCAGAACAACAGAATTCCAACCCACAAAACTGCATTTTGTAAAGACAAAATATTTAGAACAGGGGTTCTCAACCTTGGCAACTTTAAGACTTGTGGACTTCAACTCCCAGAATTCCTCAGCCAGCTTTGCTGGCTGAGGAATTCTGGGAGTTGAAGTCCACAAGTCTTAAAGTTGCCAAGGTTGAGAACCCCTGATTTAGAACCTGCTTTTGGGCAGCAGAAGCCCATCTTCCCCATGACCTCTAGCTCTTAAACATACCATCCTAAAGTACTGGTTAGTCAGATTTTAAAGTATTTTTTCCCCACTATCACTCTTTTTTCTCTCGTGTTAAATGGTAACATGCAGACTCCTTGGCTATAGTCATTCCAAGGATCCTGCTTATTTCTCTCTCCCTCTTCCCTACCCCATTGCATAGATCAGGGTGTACAAACTTAGCATCAGCAAAAAAGGAAAGGGATAACAACAAAACTGATATATCATGCAGTGAATTGTCAGGATTTGATAAAAAGCCATGTAAGAGAACTGGTTTTCCACCAGAGACACAACTTACAACTTATTTGATGGCTGCCATTTCTCCCCTTTCCTAAATTGGACCCGAACACATGGCCTCTGAAAAATAGTCACCATTTGAAGAGGTAGATTCTATTGTAAAGAGAAAAACATGGGAACAATTGCCCCTGTTTGTTCTGGTCTTCGCCTGCTGAACTTTCCCAGTTGTCTTCAACAGTTTAAGAAATCTGAGGATACATCAAACAGAAGAACCTACCACCCCCAGCTCCAGTAGAAAAGCAAACATATACACCCATCCCTTGATTTACTTTTCTTTGGATACTACAGCAGTCTTTTTTTCTTTTCTTTTATTGCACAATGGACAATACAATGTTTCATCTCTTTTTACTGAAAAAATTGTTTTGCCTACATTTTTTTGCTCCAAGCATCTTGATAGAAACAGTTTTTAGATAGGTTTGCACTGAGCACCTTCCTTCCTTCCTTCCTTCCTTCCTTCCTTCCTTCCTTCCTTCCTTCCTTCCTTCCTTCCTTCCTTCCTTCCTTCCTTCTTTCTTACTATGTAAGTACATTCTTAATTGCAAAGTCAATACAATTGATATTGAGGAGGCAATATTGCTTGTGAGCTGAATAATAAGAGCTAGCCTTGATATACGATCAGGATTTTGACATCTTTCTTCACAGAGCTTTCAAAATAATTATATTAGCCATGCAAAATGTAAATGTATGACTCTTTCTTCAGTTCTGAGTAATATCCACAGCAGAGGCACTGTGTTTATCAACTGTTGGCACCTTTCTACCAAAGATTAAACTTCCATGGCAGAAATATGCCATCCAATAAAGCTACAACAATTTTGCCTCAACAGATGGGCTGTGCTAACTTTGGATTTGGCAATAAAATAAAGTGGTGTGCTGATACCCTATTAATATTAATAAACTAAACATATCTCCAACAGTTTCCATAGTAATATGCTTTTTTAAAACAAGAATAACAATAGCAAAGCAGGCCTAATATCTGCTACATTTTTTTAGACTATACAGGGTATTTATTTACTATATAGAACATATACACTGAGTGGTCAATGACTGAAATAAAGTGTGTTTGTGTATACTAGTGCTTCTTAACTTCAGCAGCTTAAAGATGTGGGAATTTGAACTCCCAGAATTCTCTAGCAGTAATGCTGGCTGTAGATTTTTGGGGAGCTGAAGTCTCCACATCTTAAATTTGCCGAAGTTGAGAAACACTGGTCTATATATTAAGTAAGTGGTATCTATTTATTCATTCGTTAGATTTATATTTTATTTTTTTCTCGAGTTCAAGATAGTAATCCAGTCACCAGAACATTCTGCATTCAGCACTATCAAAGACCATTTTCCTCCACCAATGAATTAAAAAGCAAATTTCAGAACCAGGGTCAGTTCACCCGGTCTCTTTCTATGCATCTTCTCCTTATGTCTGTAACTTTTAATTATTATGTAACTGTAAATTAAGGTGTTTCATGTAAACCATCCATCACTTTCATTCTTGAATTTGGGCTAAATCCAGGAGATAACTGAGGACGGGGGGCCTGACATGCTATGGTCCATGGGGCTGTGAAGATTTGGATATGACTTAGTGACTGAACAACAGTCAATGGAATTCAAGGGGGAGGGCTGGATTTGGAGCATTTGTGGTCACATAACAATTCTAAGGTGAGTCCTCTCTTGACTCCACTTCCAGGCTTTCCCTTTTCTTCTCCTACAATCTGACTAAGTCTTACTTATCCTGGATAAACCTTAATAGTGCATTCAAATCTTAATAACTGTTCTGATTTTGCAGAGCTGGAAAACTCAATTCAGAATACAGGAAGTCCTTGACATATGAGGAGTCACTTAGTGACTGTTCAAAATGACTGCAGCCCCCTCCCCCCCAAAGATACTTATGCTTTTGAAATTATGATAGCTGCACTCTCAGTCACATGATCTCATTTTGAGTACTTGGCAACCAGCTCACCTTTATACCATTCGCACCTTCCCACAATCAATATGTGCACATTTTTTTACTTTTTTCCCACCGGTTTTCAGAATTTATTTCTGGATTCCCAAAAAACGTCAGTTGGGTGTAATGAGTCACTTAATAATTGCACCGTTTGTTTAATGGCCACCGCAAAAAATGTCCTAAAGTCAGGTCTGGTTACTTGATGATCCACTTAATGACCACAATGACTTATGTTCGTAATTCCTGGCTCAGTTACAGGTCATAAGTTGAAGACTACCTGCACATGATTTTGTAACACAGAAGCCCAAGAGTATTGCAAGGAGAGTAAAATCAGCAAAATGGTGAAGGGAGTATCACGATGCCAGAGCTGTCTCTTTTGTGTGTGCATCAACACATATTTCAATGGGGCAGGCCTTGCATCTTGATGCTCTCTCTGCCATCTTACTGAGATTTTGATTATCTTCCATCCCTGTCCAGGGGCATTGATATATTGGCATTCATTTCCAGTTTTCAGACCCATGAAGAAAAAGGCAATTAATGTTTCTCCACTTACGTTTGATCACATTTACTTAAGATGCATGAAGTCTTTTACCATCAAGATGGAAGAAGAGAGTTGAAGCATTAATTTAATTATTGCAAGATTGTGCTGATTAAGCCTAAATACCCCTAATGGACAAATCTCATGGGACCAATCTCACTGGACTGCAATCCAATTAGCTTTAGCCAACTTGCACAAGAATGTGTATTGTTTTGATGAGAAACTCCACATATTCTACTTTCTCTCCTCCTAGGAATGCTTCTTTGTTTAGAAAAATCTACATATGTATTCTTGATAATTAGGTAGCATTTGGGCCTCCTTAACTACTCCATTTTTGAACAAAAGATATTTTAAGATTGTATGCTGCTAAAGAACATTTTCAATATATGCAACAAGAATGTTATTATGTTGATGTATTCTAGTTGTGTTCTTTTTCATTTCTTATTTTATTGTTCTAATTACTTCACTTCTGTTCTGTTTACACTCTTTTCATTTCTTCCTTTTTATTATTGTAAGTTATCATGATGAACTATGTGGCAAATAAATTTAACAAATAAATAAAATAAAATAAAATAAAAAAAATAAGTTAAATGATGAGCAGCTAACCTTGACAATTTTAAGGCATGTGGACTGCAACTCCCAGAATTCTGGGAGTTGAAGTCCACATGCCTTAAAATTGTCAAGGTTGAGAAACACTGAGCTAGGGTGAATCTTTAATTCTTTTACTTAGAAGACAACCCACTGCAATCAGTAGGGCTGACTTCTATGGAGACGTACATGATATTACTTTATAAAAAGGGTTGAAAAAGCAGTACTTTAAGCCCTTCAGCCTCTCTGCCTTTTTGGAATGAGTAAATGAGGACATCCTGTGGAATAACAGAGCAATGACAGGGCAACTGCTGGAAATCATTTTTCATCTTGTATGAAAAAAGGCAGAGAATCTACAGTGAGATTAGCTCTTCAATTGCAGATAAAAAACACAGCAATGACTTTATTGCATTAATTTAGATAAGGAGTTCTTCATACTGAAGTTACATTGTCCTATTACCTCCCTGTGAAAAAAAAGTCTCTTCTGAATTTTATGGTACAACATTTAATTAAAACTGTTAAGTTCTTATTTTCGATCAAAACACAATACCTTTGTGAAAAATAGGGTGGAAATAACATAAAGAGTTCACACCACATATAGTGCTTAGAGACATGCTAGAATACAGTTCTGAGTTTGATATCTGCAAAGAAATTTGTCCCACTGATTTTAGTAAGTTTGCTTTAATGTTACTCCTGGAATTTATTTGTAATTTTGGATCCGGTGTGATGTAAAGAGAAAGTCATTGGATTAGAAGTGAAAAGATCCAGCTTTAAGTTTATCCTCAGTCATGGAAATGTCCTGGATGATTTTGAGCCAATCAGCTTAACTAATTCATGTTTTTCAATAGGCAGATAGGGCTGGCTCAGGGATTCTGGGAGTTGAAGTCCACGAGTCATAAAAGAGCCAAGGTTGCCTACCCGTGTAACCTAGACAATGCTCCCAGGCACTAGGTAAAGACTTCCATTCCCCCCCCTTCTGACCCCCAGGTTTTTACCATGAATGTATAGGCATAGCAGGGTATTATCAGTGTCTCAATAATAGCAGAAGTGTGAATTCAATGCTGCTGACTCTTCAGTATCTCATAACTTAATGACTAAGAAACAGTGGGGTATAGATAAAGAGTCAAGGCCCAGCTCTGTGTCCCTCTTTACCTAGAAATTTGCTAATCAGAATCACTATAATAAAATCATGACCAGAGATCATTCCCTTTTGCCTTTGGTTTTAGGATACATGAATTCTGATGGGAAGATATAGTTAGTTAGGTGTAAGGCTTTGCCTACTTCTATTCTGCCCCCCCCCCTTGTAAATCAATCTCCTTTCTGCCAAAGCATAAAACTTGCTTGGGTGAGATTCCTACTCTCAGGAAAACTCACATAGACATTTAGTCCTTGATTTACTTCTGTCTGAAGTTATATCGGACTCCACAAAAGGTACTTATAACAAGGTTTTGAGATTCCAAATTTGCTCCCCCCCCCCGCCACACGATCACATTTTGGTTGCTTGGCAACTGGCCAATGCATACTGCAATTTTTTTTTGTCAGAGCTATTTACCTCAGCATTCACTTAATGTCCACAATGTTCACTTAAAGACCACTGCAAAAATGGTTATAAAATCAGTCATGGTCATGTGGTGACCCTCTTAATGACCGCCACAATTTACAACTATAATTGTGGAGTCAATTATGGTCGTATGTCGAGGACTACCTGTATATGCATGGGACACTTCAACCTTCAGCAGATAATAGCTTACCTGGACCTTATGGATTACTGCTACTACCGCTAGCAGCTTCATGTTGCTATTAAAGGGCGGAGTGGAAAGTGAGGAGTATAAAGAGTATAAAAAAACTAATAAGGTATTGCAAGAAAACGGTAATGCGCTGTTGAATGATCCATTTGCTTTTTAAAGCACGCCAATTCTACTGAAGAAATTGTTGTCAGGGTTTCTGTACAAAACAATATACAGTAATCAAATCCTTTGTTTGTGTACGCAGTGAAACATCAGAATTGTTTTGCAACTTTTTGTCTACCTTTTACAGTCAATTCTTACTGGACTCCTCTTCTCCGAGAGGAATTGAAAACATTGCTATGGCAGATGGGTCCAGAGCACTGCTGATGAAATAAATGAGCAGTAATAAGTCTTTTTCTTTTCAGGGAACAGTTTGCACCGAACGTTGACATCTCCAGTTATCTGCATCAGCAGCCAGGGGACTGGCAAGGGAGAGATATTGAATGAGCCTCAGGAGATTTGATAAACGGCGCCCGTTCTGGTGCAATTCATTCCTCTCCAGCTGAAATAATAGGCTTCTAGCATTGACAGCATCATTATCCTTTCGTGGAACATGTAAAGGGGAAAACGCGCCTCTCAACCCATAGAAACTAAAAAACCCTTGTTCTTCAATGGAAGCTGCAGAATACAGAAAGGGAAGGAAATACTGAGAGACTGAAGGGAGGAAAAGCCAATTGAACCATCTGCTGCATTTATGGATGACAGGGCTGTGTGTTTGAGCCACGCTTAACATAACAAGAACCAGCATCCCTGCCAGAAGCAAGTTCATGACCAGAGTATTAACGTATAAATCATTGATATGAGGAAATATCCTGGATCTATTTGGATCCTCTGTCTGATGCGTATATCTAAATCTACATATATATTTTAAAAAAATTCTCTTCTTACCACTATGGGTGGAACGTATCTTTCTTGATCTTGGGCCTTCTGCCCTAGGAGTTTGAGGGCTCTGCACAGGATCTTACCTGTTCCAAGCACTGCTCTCTTCTGGAGAGCAGCTCTGATGTTGTTCATGGGATCTGTTGGAGCCACTCTCCCACCTTAGGAGTCACAGCCCCAAGTGCTCCTACCACCACTGAGATCACTTTGGCTTTTACTTTCCACATCCTCTCTAATTCCTCTTTCAGGCCCACTTCAGTAGGACTAATTTACAAGGGACCTGTTATATATTTATGATGGTTAATGCTACCAACTCGTCATCTTCCTAGCGTTATTCCTACAGGTACAGGATCCGCTTTTTGGGATTGACAAAGGCCATCTTGCACAATCAAACACAGCGGCTGGGTCCAACTGGGCATTTTTCATGTCTGCCTTTATTGTGTGTTGCAACCTGTGTTAAAGTGGAAGGCAATGCAGGCAACAGTGTGGGGTGCTACTTGTAGGATGTGGCCATACCACAGTAGGTGTTTTCCCCTCATTTTTTTAGGTATTGGTGCAATGTCCATTTGCTGCAATACTGTATCATTGCTGACATGATCAAGAAGAGAAACATCTAACAATCAACAAAGGATGTGCATCTCATTAGTGTGTAAAGAGGACTCAGTGGATTTGGTGGTTGGCCATATAAAACTATTGGGTGAACCAACTGGGCATTAATTATTGAGCGTTAATACTACCAACTGCTCACAATTTATTGATCCAGCTACTAGGTTATTTTGTTTTTATCTCCCTTGTGTGTTTATCTATAGAGTGTCCCTGAACAACTCCTAATTCATTAAGATCAACACCCTGTATGACAGCCCACTATAAACATGAACAATTTCCCACCTTTGCTTCTTTGAACTCTACTATGTGGGAGAAAGAAAATCTATCTGGAGAAGTGGGGTGGCTGTAGTTTAAAAAGTGTATAGATATGATCTAGGGGAATTCATTTCCTTCTTTCTCCTACAGAAGCTCCTTCATGCTACCAATATAAGGAATGCAAATAAAAGAAATAAACAATATATCTTAGGCACAAAAATGTATTTTGCTTTAAACTAGTCCAACTGAAAGTGTTGTGAATATTTCCTTTCCAATTTTCATTGCATAATCCATCATATACTGAAATGGAGTAGTGTAACTAAGGCCAGACAGGGTTGGTGGAAGAAGCAAAATATTGCCAAGTCGGCTTCTGATGATTTCACAAATGCATTCATGTAGTTGTTCTTGGCAACAGTACCAAAGTGGTTCATTACTGCCTTACATTGTTTTTGTTTGATTTCTCAGTCTAGCTTACAGCCTACTCACAACCCTATATAGCCTTCTGAAATATAGCCAGAGTTGACCAGGGCTGGTCATCTACTCAGCTATACGTATTCTATGAAGAATTTTGATGTTGTGGGATTTGCTGCTAGTATGATGTTAAATACAGTAGGCAAGATAATAATCAATGGATGGAAACTAATCAATGAGAGAACCAAACAAGAACTAAGGAGAAATTTCCTATCAGTGAGAACAATTAATCAGTCGAACTACTTGCCTTCAGGAGGTGTGTGTGTGTTCCAATACTGGAGGTTTTTAAGAAGAGATTGGACCACCATTTGTCTGAAATATATAGGGTCTCCTGTTTGAGAATGGAGTTGGATTAGAAGACCTCCAAGGTCCATTCCAGCTCTGTAATTCTGTTATTCTGTTTTATCCAATTATTAGCCCTTGTAAAGTTATGTGACATATATAGTTATCTTATGCCAAATGGCAGGAAGGAGATTTTTAATTTAAATTTCCATTTTCATGCGTTATCTGTGAGATACATTTCCTTCATTCTTCGCTCTTAATTTCAGTCATTTCATAAGAGAGAAATAGGCAATAGAGTGTTAAGTTGCTGTAAGAAAAGTTGGATTTGCAAAACCAGCCGGCAATTTAATGTTTTGTTCAGGATTGTAAAAATTTCAGAGAAATCATGCTGGTTCCACTTGCTTTGAGCAACACTAGAACTAATTTGGTGTAAAAGGTTTTGAAGTTTAAATGTGTTCTTGCTGACTGAACTGATTGTACAAGTACCCTACTTCATCATAACTTGGTTAAAATATACAGTTTGAATATCAACTTCAAAGTGGACCACACTGTGTGATTTTTATTGAGTCTGTCTTTTGTGCTCAAAGCAAAAATCCACATTATCCCAATCTCTAATACCAGAAAATGGCCAGTGGCATACTTGAATTCTCAGTGTTAATTCTTGCATTTTAGGATAGCCATTGGTACCATTCATATTCTGCCCAGGATAACTGAAGAGAGTCATTTATAAGGGTTGATTTTTTTTTTGTGTGTATCATTTACCAGCCTCCAATTTCTGTCCTAGAATGGAATTCTTGTATCTCCCTTGTGAAAGAATTAAGCATCTGAAAGATGGTCAAATTCACTATGATTTATAGATTACCTAAAAAAGCAATAATACTCATTTAGCTAACATTTGTTAGGAATATAAATCAACTTACCTTCTCTATCTAATACCTTCATATCCTTCATCATATCTCTTGACAATACACAGCGCAGCATCAAAGCATATCAGCTTGAGCAGAACTGGAAGACTTCCAAGGTTTTTTCCAATTCTATTATTCTGTGTTCTATGTTCTGCGCCTTTCTTCTCACTCTCTGCCAGTCTTCTCAGAAGTCTTCAAGAGAATGGAAAACATGCCTAACAAATTTTATACTGCTTGATGCTGTTCTTGGTTAGGATAAGGAGAAAACACTACTTTTGCCCAAGTCCAGCTAAGTACAACTTAGGGTATTGATGGAATAAAAGGAAGATAACATGGCAGAAAAACAACACACTTAGCAGCAAATGAGGGGGGGGGGGAAGACCAATTGATTCAGTAGACATTTTGTAAATCACTACAATGCTAATAAAAATGGAAACCTTGGTGTGTGTGTGTGTGGCCACATATGCAGGCAAGCTATTTTACCTTATGTTGGTGCAAATATATCTAGGATGGCTTGGAATTCATCATGTGTTTACTCTTTACTTTGAGTAACTCTAATGTGAGTAGTACGCAACAATGAATGTACACCGATGTGAAATGGAAACCATTGGCACCTTTCCTTTCATACTTGCTAGGATACGCATCAGAGCCTCTCTCACCATATTTTGGCGTTCATTATAAAAACTGAACGGGAGGGAGGAATTTATAAAAATGATAAAGGGAGAGGCAAGACAAATGTGGATATGAATCTTGGCTCTTAAAAGGCTCTGAAATAGAAATATACAGACAGGGGAATGTCTTGTGATGTACAAGTAACTTGGTTTATTGGGAAATAAATTCCTTTACAATGAATGACTCGAAGAGGATGTCAGAAGGAAGATCTTTGAGGAGATATTAAGCTCTTTCCCCCATTCGTAAATGTGTGAATGATGGTTAAGCCCACCTTTTTATGAAATCATTAGACTTTTAAATACATATTGTTCATCCATCGATTTCGATGAAGACCTTGACATCTTGTGGGTTATGGGCCATCAACAATGTGTCCGTAGGTGGCTAATAAGACCGATGTTAGCATGGAATGTTCTGCCACATACTGAACAAAGAAATGTAGACACTATTACTTCTGCATTTAAAGCTCTGGCTTTGCAGAGTGCTCGCTTCTCTTGTGCCAAGATTGTCCTTCTGTGTTCATATGTCTGGCAACCCTGGTACACCAAGGTGCGCCATGTCGCTCGATCATGCACCAGAAGTTCCCAAGAGATGTTGTTAATATCCAGGGATTTAAGAGAGGCTTTCAACGTGTCTTTGTATCACTTCTTTTGTCCCCCGTGTGATCGCTTTCCTTGAGACAGCTCACCATAGAAGAGCTGTTTAGGGATGCGACGATCTGACATCCTTATAACATGGCCTGCCCAGCGCATCTGGGCTTTCATCAACAAACTGATGATAGGCCTGCTCTGGAGAGGACATCTGTCTGGTATCTTATCCTGCCACCGGATCCTCAGAATTCTACGAAGGCAAGTCATGTGGAAGTAGTTCAGTTGCCTAACGTGCCTCCCGTACACTGTCCAGGTCTCACTAGCATACAACAGGGTAGTTAGCACTGCTGCCTGGTAAACTTTAAGCTTGGTAGCAAGACTTATTCCACGGTGGTCCCACACATTAGTCTGCAATCTGCCAAATGCAGAACTTGCCTTGGCAATTTTACAGTTGACCTCGATGTCAATTGTCACTGCACGGGAGAAGGTACTACTAAGATACATAAATTGGCCCACTGCTTGCAGCTTTTGTCCCTTTACTGTATGGTAGGCTCTTGATATTGGGCTTTTGGAACTGGCTGGTACATCACTTCAGTTTTCTTCGTGTTGATGAAGAGGCCAAAGTTGTCACAAGTGGCTGCAAATTTGTCCATGCTGGCTTGCATTTCTTGCTCCGATCCTGCATTAAGGGCACAGTCATCAGCAAAGAGGAGATCTTGTAGCACAGTCTCCTTTACCTTGGTGACAGTCTGAAGTCTTCGCAGGTTGAACAGTTTCCCATTGGTTCTGTACCTCAGATTAACTCCCACTGTTAATCTGTTCTGAAAGGCATCTGACAGCATGGCTGAGAACATCATGTTGAACAGGGCTGGTGCCAGCACGCAGCCTTGCTTAAAGCCATTAGTAACAGGGAAGGCCTCTGAGGCTCCACCGTTACTCAGAACATGAGCCGCCATGCCATCATGGAACTGTCGTATCATGAGAATAAACCTGTCAGGGCACTCAAACTTCGACATAATACGCCATAATCCTTCACGACTAACTGTGTCAAAAGCCTTGGTGAGATCCATGAAGGTGGTGTATAGTTCACGATTCTGCTTCTGACATTTCTCCTGGAGCTGTCGAGCTGCAAATATCATGTCCACTGTGCCACGCTCTTTGCAGAAACCACACTGTGTCTCAGGTAGTATACCCTGTTCCAGATGGTCAATCAGGCGATTTAGCAACACTCGTGCAAAGATCTTGCCTGCAACAGAGAGAAGTGATATTCCTCTATAATTATCGCAGACTTGTCGATTTCCCTTCCTCTTGTAGAGGTGCACGATGGACGCATCTTTCAGTTCCTGAGGAATGGAACTTTGTTTCCAGAAAGATCTAAACAACTGGGTAAGTTTTTCAACAAGCACAGCACCACCAGCCTTATAGACTTCCGCTGGGATTGCATCAGATCCTGGCGCCTTACCACTGGAACATTGACTGATGGCCTGTGAGGTTTCAGACTCTGATGGTAGGGCATCCAGGCTATAGTTGATATTTACCTGGGGTATCCTGTCAATCACCTCATTATTGATGGTGGATGGGCGGTTCAGCACAGAGTGGAAATGCTTGGCCCAACTCTTCTCAGTGATAAGAGTTGCACCACTCGAATCCAGTAAAGGAGAGCTTCCTAAGGGCTGAGGTCCATAAAGGGATCTAAGGGCTTCATAGAATCGTTTGGCATCGTTTCTAGCAGCAAACTTCTGGATTTCATCTGCTTTGGCACTCAGCCAGGAGTCCTGCATCTTGCGGAGCTTGCTCTGTACAATCCTGCGAGTGTTTATAAAAGCATTTTTCTTTGCAGTTGACAACGGGTCATTCTGATGAGCGCAGTAGAGATGGTGTTTTTCGGCAAGCAAGGCCTTAATCTCTTCATCGTTTTCATCAAACCGGTCCTGCTGCTTCCTATATGAGGGTCCAAGAACCTTAAGTGCAGAAGAGTGCAAGATGTTCTGGAAACATTCCCAGTCCTTCTCAGCATTTTCCTGTATTTGCAGCTCCAGGAACTGATTGTCAAGATCTCTTACTAATGAAGCTACTACGTGTACTGACGTTGATCTTTTTCAGCACAACTCTGTTTCCCTGTGGACGATTCTTTGGCTTGATGTGAATATTTAACTTGGAAATGATGAGTCTATGGTCAGTCCAGCAGTCAGCACTTGGCATAGCTTTAGTTACTCTTACATCTTGCATGTCTTTCCTCCGCACAATGACATAATCAATGAGATGCCAGTGCCTGGAGCGTGGATGCATCCAGGACGTCTTTTTACGAGTAGGTAGGTGAAAGATGGTATTAGTAATGACCAGATCATTGAGCAGCACATGTCTTCAATAGCAACAGGCCATTGCTATTACACGTGCCAATTCCATTTTTACCAATAATGCCATCCCAGGTAGAGTGATCGGACCCCACTCTCGCATTGAAATTGCCAAGTAAAATCAGCCTATCGGTGCACTTCACAGATGAAAGTAGGGCATCAAGTTCTTCATAAAACTTGTCCTTTACTTCATTTGGATTTGTCATTGTGGGTGCGTAGGCACTGATCAGTGTGGCTTGTTTTCCACTTAGTAATGGGAGATGCAGTGTCATGAGTCGATCATTCACACAACAAATACATACAACAGCAAAGAGGATGTAACTCAGGTGTGGGAATGTTTGGATATCTCTGCCTAACAAATTTATGAGGCTTACCCTTTTTAGAATGGAGAAAGGTGGAAAATACGCCCAGCATGCACAATGTAGATAGCACAAATGAGTGAAATAGGCAAAACCTGGTCTGCAAAAATAATATCAACATATGGTAACTGATGCTGAGATGTATTTTGATACCTCCATCTCTTCCAAGGTTTCAGACTTCTCAGAGGTAAATAATTGTTTTTGTTTATAATAGTAGTGGTAAAAATCTCATAGCAAGTTATCCTGGGTTCTACCTACTGATTGTATTCCATCCAATAAAATAAAGAGGAAGGGCACTGAAGCTGAGGAAGATCTGAATCAGGTTAAATCTCTGTAGGGATGATGGGTAAAGAAGACACTCCCACCCTGGTAAGATGATCCACTAAAGCCCAGTATTTAGTTTTCTGGGCAGGTTTGCTCAGTGGAGTGTTTAGATAGGGAAGTGTCCCCAAATCCATTACAAATTATCTGCTTGGGAGAAGAGTACATAAAAATAAGTTTATTGAAAGAAGAATTATGGTTCCCTTTCTGTGCCATCCCCCCCACTCCATATATAGATTCTGGAGTAGAATTGTAGATATTCCCCCATGTTAAGTCCTCTCAGCAATGGCGAATGATGAAGACACATCTTACAAGGAACATCTCTTTATCTTGTTTCCAGCCAAAACTCCAACAACGAGCAAAGGCACGCAGATCCCCGGACACAATGGCGGCAACGAACAGGCACTTTTCCTGCCTTGCGCATGCGCGCAAAGCCGGTGCCACTCAGTCTGGTCCCGGGCAGCTTCTGCAAAGCCTGGGACTATTGCAACATCCCGAGCCTGCATTTGCAGGCTCAGGACACAACACCCCATATATGTGAAAATTTGTTAACTGAGATCAAAAGGCTTATAGATTTTTATTGGAGAGAACTTTCAAAATGAGGATGCCCTCAAAATCTTCTCCTCCTCCTTCTCCTTCTCCTTCTCCTTCTCCTTCTCCTTCTCCTTCTTCTCCTCCTCCTCCTCCTCCTCCTCCTCCTCCTCCTCCTCCTCCTCCTCCTCCTCTTCCTCCTCCTCCTCCTCCTGCTGTGCAGAAATAATTCTCTCTCCAAGATCTCCAAGAATATGCCTATATAACATAATAACAGAGTTGGAAGGGACATTGGAGGTCTTCTAGTCCAACCCCTTGCAAGAGACCCATGTAAGATGGAGGAAACAACTAATCGGTCAATGTGGGCAGTGTTTGATGGGAAAGAATACAATCAATATTACTTATCATACAACAGGAAGAGCAAGCCTACCCAAACATTCCATTCTATTTGTTTGGGTCTGAAGAGAGATCATTTTCCTCTCCCATTATAGTGTTGCTTTACTTGGCAGTGCAAATATGGGTACTGACATTAAGAACTATAGCTATGCTGAATGGTCTCTTATCTTGTGTAAATTTAATCATCAGCATGTGTGGGATGTTATTTGTGTTAGAATGAGGAAACAGTGTTAGGATGTCATGTTCCAAGCTCTGTTCCTTTGGTGATGTTTTGACCCACATTGAAAAAGCATAAGCCTTGCATTGTGATGCTCTGATGCCCCTGTCATCAGTCTGACCCCCCCCCCAACCTACAGATGTTGCTGGTTTTTATGGAATAATCACATACTGCTTTAGCTTTTATTGCTAATCATATTAGATTTATACAATTTCTTTTTCACATCCAGGTATAAACTAAGGATAACATTTTGTATATTTGCTAAAGTGAATGCCAGCTCATGAAAGCCATACAAATGATAACACGAACCGTTTGGGGCTATAGTCTAATGTAGCTTAGCTAATACTACTCCTCTAGAACATTATTGTTGTTTTTATTATTACTGTCTTCTTTTCTCTTGTGGCTGTTTATCTGTTTTCCATGTTAGGATATTTTTGATTTAATGAATATTATTCATTTTTCCAACTGTGAAGAACATTGCACTAATTACACTTTTTAAAACAAAAATGAAGTATTATTTTATTTTAAGCAGTGGATATATCAGCATCTCTCATTTTGACACATATTTCAAAGACTATGCTGGATTCAAATTCTGTATAGCGGGTCCAACCTTGGCAGAGGCTGAGAAGCATCTAATGAGAAAAGACTAATGTCTACCCTCTAAGGAACTCAGAAGGCTGCAATCAGGGTACAATCTCGTGATATGAATATCATGTGTATAATTTAATAGAATAGAGCTGGAAGATACCTTGGAGGTCTTCTAGTCCAGCCCCCTGCTCAAGCAGGGTAGAAGGGAGAAAGTACTTTTTCTTCTGCAGTTGTCTTGGTCAGCAAAGGTTCCCTTCTCTGCAGCAACCTGGGAGGAGCAAATGTCTCATTTGACAACAGAGGAAGCAGGTGGCTGTTTCTGAGGAGGAGGAGGAGGAGGAGGAGGAGGAGGAGGAGGAGGAGAAATGCCAAGCTGACTGAGAGCAGAGGAAGAGAGACAACAGGGCCCAAGGCCAGCAATGCAAAGCAGATGGCCAGGGACTGCAGGGACTGAAGAGAAATGCCAGGAATTTGGAGTCACTTGCAGGTAAACAGCCAGTTTAGGCTGTACAATGCCTCAAGGCTGCTCATCCTATAGCAAGAGTTTTAAGGCATTATGAGTGACAGAAAGATTTCCTCCTCAATACTCCCTGCAGCAAAACTGGTGATTTATCCCACCAACTTCAACAGCAAGCTGCCTGAGGTTTTTCTGATATCTGTATGAGGATCTTGTGATCAGTGATATGAACATTACCAACTTGATAATACTGTTGATGTGTAGCTCTTGCTTTTACTGTATTAATAATACTAAAGCTGTTACTGTTCCCAATAGGTTTATGTTCTTTGGTGGGACATTGTCCAAGTGGGAGTGGGGATTGTCCAAGTGAAAGGAAAAACATTTGATTAGTACTTACATTCAATTACGAATGCACAAAGGCCTACAAATGCACAACCTAGAACTAAGGAGAAATTTCCTGACAGTTTGAACAATTAATCAGTGGAACAACTTGCTTCCAGAAGTTGTGGGTGCTCCAACACTGGAGGTTTTTAAGAAGAGATTGGACAACCATTTGTCTGAAATGATATAGGGTTTCCTGCCTGAGTAGGGGGTTGGACTAAAAGACCTTCAAGGTCCCTTCCAACTCTGTTATTCTGTATTCTATAGTCCCCCAATCTTGAAATTAGGCTTTATTTAAAGTAAACAGCAAGAAAGATGGAGAGAATCCAGTTTCTTGAACCTATGGGTAACACAAAAGCTACCCCTGCTCAAGCAGGAGAATCTATACCATTTCAGACAAGTGACTGTCCAGTCTCTTCTTATAAACCTCCAGTGATGGAGCGCCCACGACTTCTGAAGGCAAGCTGTTCCATTAGTTAATTGTCCTCACTGTTAGGAAGTTTCTCCTTAATTCCAGATTGCTTCTCTCTTTGATCAGTTTCCAACCATTATTTCTTTCCTGCCCTCTGATGCTTTGGAGAATAGTTTGATGCTCTCTTCTTTGTGGCAGTCCCTCAAATACTGGAATACTGTTATCATGTCACCCCTATTTCTTTTTTTCTTTAGACTAGCCAAACTCAAGTCCCGCAGCCTTTCTTCATATGTTTTAGTCTCCAGGCCTTTGATCATCTTAGTTGCTCTTCTCTGAACTTTTTCCAAGGTCTCAACACCTTATTTGTGGTATGGTGACCAAAATTGGTTGTAGATGTAGTCTCACTAGGATTTTATAAAGCAGTACTTGATCTTGATTCTATATCTCTGTTTATGCAACCCAGGATTGTATTAGCTTTTTTGATTGCTGCTGCATATTGCTGGCTCATAGTCAAGTGATCGTCCACTAGGACTCCAAGGTCCCCCTCACAGTTACTGTTTTTGAGCCAAGTCTCACCTAATCTGTACTTATATCTTTGACTTTTCCTGTCTAAATGTAAAATTTTGCTTTTCTCCACATTAAAACTCATTTTGTTGGATAGGACCCATTGTTCAAGTTTGTCAAGATCTTTTTGAATCCTGACCTTGTCTTCTGGGGTGTTGACTGAGATAACATCTGCCAGCTCCTTCAGAACTCTGGGATGTAATCTGTTGGGTCTTGGTGATTTATATTTGTCAAGGTTGGAAAGGTGTTCTTTTACCATTTTCTTGCTTATTTTAATTTTTGTTTCTAGTTTATCTTTTGCGGTATTTTTTTTTTTGATATGTTGTGCTATAATTTCTTTTTGTGTGAAGACTGAGGCAAAGAATAAGTTAGGCAGCTCTGCTTTCTCCTTATTACTTATTACTTCCTTGCGATCTTCTCTCTTTAGTTTTTACAGAAACCTGCAGTTTCCTTGACTTTTTTCTTTTTATTAATATGTTGATTTTTTTTATTATCCTTGATTTCTGTTGCAAGTCTTTGTTCATTCTGAGCCTTTGCTTTCCTGACTTTGTCTTTGCATGTTCTGGCTGTCTGCTGATAATCAGCCTTAGTTATGTATCCCTCTCTCCATTTTTTTGTACTTGTCCTTTTTGTCTTTCAGTTTGTCTGATAAATCTTTGTGCAGCCATGCTGGTTTCTTCTTGACTTTCTTGTTTTTTCTTTTTCAGTGGTATTGTGCTGGACTGGGCTTTTATGATAGCATTTTTCAGAGTTTCCCATGCTTCTTGAGTTGTTTTCCCCTTTAGGATTTTCATCCATGGAATCTTTCCTAGGTTCTCTTTGTGTTTGTTAAAATCAGCTCTTTTGAAGTCATTGGTTGAATTATTTTCTATTGCTTGTGTCTGCATTATATTGAATGTATGTATGATGTGGTCACTTTTCCCCAAGGTTCTGGCAACTTCAACTCCCTCTATCACTTCTTCTCTATTAGTAAAAATTAGGTCCAGTATAGCTTTATTTCTAGTTTCCTCCTCTACCTTTTGGATGTTGAAGTTGTCAGCTAGGTTGGTTAGGAATCTGTTTGATCTCCTGCACACTGCAGAGTTTGTTTCCCAGCTGATATCTGGATAGTTGAAGTCTCCCATTACTACTGTGGAATGCTTCCTACATACATTTGTTAACTGGTTGGCAAAGAGTCCATCTATTTATTCTGATTGGTTGGGTGTGCTGTAATATACCTCCATGGCAATGTGTAATCTTTACAATTAAACAAAATATATCAGTAAATGTTATCCTCTGTTTTGAATTGCCTCTAAAAATCTACTTACTATACCTCAAATTTATCAGAATGAATAAACATGGTTTTCGTGTGATCGTTGGCACTGGAATGTAGGTTGGATCCAAGCTGACTTTCTTGATTTTGAACAATTGGAACAATGTATCAAAAAATGACACAGATACTATTCCAGGATACGACGACTTCAACTGCAGAGGAATTAATCATATAATAGTACCATTTCAGATATCATGAAGCCATTCTTTGAAATCTGTTTAAAAGATACTTTTCTGCAAATTGCTCTATAAGAACACATTTAAGGTATAAAAATAGATAGCTAATTGGTCTTTTACTGCTTCTGAACAGGGAAACTCTTTATGATTCTACTCTGAAGTTTGTCACTTTAAGTATAATTTTTTGTACTCTTGCAGAAGTGGGTATATTATTATTAGTGTGTTTGCAGTTACGACTGTCATCTTTTAATTTTATGAAAGGCTTATTTTAAACGATTAACAGCTTGTAAACAATTATGTTGCAGAAATTTGATGTGGGCTATGGTGCTAAGCTTGTGGGGGTCATTTCCGAAGGTTGAAACTTGGGTGTGGGGATGTTGCAATGGAGCTCTGAGAAATATTTCTAAATTGGCCAGAAATATAACTTATACAAAAATAAACTTAGTATTGAAAAAAAAAGATTAATAGGAGGGCCAGGTAGATCCAAGAAATATGAGCAATGGATACTGTTGTTGCTGCTGCTGCTGCTGTTATCTGCTCATAACAATGTGAAGTCATAGCTGCCCTTTCTTTAGCTGGTGTTGGCTTCATATACACTGAGTTCCTCCTGAGAACCTAGGCAATTTTAATGTATCAGTAAAGTAAATGTGTAGATACAAGCAGTGTGGCCTTTTGTAAGTGACAGATGAAAAATTTATCAATGCGCAGATTTTCCAAGTGCTGTCCAAGATTTTTGATACGGTACCCAGTGTGCTGATAAGCATCAGGACCATCATAGCCAATTATGCCATAATCTTTCAGCACTGATTTTCAGATCTTGATATTTTGTAACTTCTTCAATTCTTTGTCTTCTATCTCCTGGTACTGCCACATCAATTATCCACACTTTTTTTATTATTATGGTTTGTTGCACTGTCACCCAGATATTAAGACTGGATTTGCATTTTTATCTATCTATCAAGTCATTCTCAACAACCTTGGATAGACAGATGTTTTGTTGAATGGTGTTAAAGCTATCATCTCAGGATGTAAGCTGTTCCAAGTAAAGCTGTCTTTTGCAATTGACTGATGATGATTTTTGTCAGTGCTGATGGTATTTAAGTGGTGCTCCAGATCTTTTACAATTGCACCCAAGGTATCTACCGTATTGCTATTGGTACTATCTTTGCTTTGATCAAGACTCTTGTAATTTATAAATCTGGGTATCAAATAAAGTGTAGGTTTAGCTGGAATACTATGGATATAGACAATAGTTATTACCATCATTTCAAAAGAATTTGGGGAAGAAAATTCTTCATTAACTACTTGTTCATTTAGTCAATTAAAGAATACAATAGAACTTTTTGCAATTTATATGTAAGGCAGAACTAAGATTATGCTTTTAAAACTAACCTGCAAAAGTTCAAAAATATGTTTTTTCTCTGAACAAAGTTAACCTGAAGATATTTAAAATCATTGGCTTGGCTTTTGACACACGGTTTACATAAAATAGAATTTGAGAGCAACTTTTATTATTTCCTGGAAGTGGATCAGGCTTTGGTCAGCCTTGAATTAATCAATTTGCAAGCTCCCTCTTGCTGAAATGAAGGTGGCTGAAAATGTATAGTGGCTCTGATCTATAGCATAGATTAATTAACTCACCTGGCAGTACATCTGGAGTTTCATCCCACTGCCACTTTCAGGGCATGTTTGAGGGAAGAATGGGTTCTTTTACTCAACTGAAAATATTTTTAATGGCGTTTTCTAATTTTGCCAATCGTTCACAACTGGAATGGCGAATTTCAACCAGAATGGCAAATTTGGAGCAACATTATGACAACAAACGGTTCCACAGGGGTATCTTTTTTTTATTGTTGTAGCACTTAACTAACCTTGGGTGATCTCAATAAATGAAAAAGGTTGAACTTGCTCAAGATTTAGATGTGAGATTGCCAGAAAATCCTGGTCTGTAGAATAGAAATGGACGTTGCAGAAAGCAAGATAAAATCATTGTTTGTTTTCTTGCTATGAAATTGCATGGATATGTCCCAAAGCTGTACGAAATGAAGCTTAATTTGAAAAAAAAAGTTGCTTATGCTGGGAGGGACCCAATGAGACATCACATGCACAAAGCTTAGTAGTCAGAGAAATATATCTCTAAATTTACAGAAAAAAAACTCTAAGAGAGAAACGGAATAAATAAAATTCAAGATGGGTAGATTAGGCTATTTCTACAGGAAACTGAAGTCTATACTGAAAGGAAGCTTTTTAACACCCTCACTTCCCTAAACCTTCTCACAAGGGTTTTTGGTATCTGCCTTTCCTTCAGATGTTGTCAAACAAACAAGAAAAGAGATTTCCTGAGGGGTACTGTTTGATATGGAGCCTTTCAGAGGGAAAAGCTGCCAGCTGGGAACTGCCTGGCACAAAGGCTTTATCATCATTCATCCTAATCAGTGGGATTAGCTATTGCTGGACAGATATAAACAACAGTGTTCAAGATGCACAAATGTGCCCATATTCAGATTTGTTCACATGAATAGTAAACTTGTAAAGAAGAAAAAGTTCCATCCTCCCAACTAAAATGAGAAAAATTTATTTGCTAGCAGACCTGTCAGAAGTCCAAATAAATTTAAATGTTCTATTAAATTAGGCAGTGTTCTTTCAAGTGACATTTGTGTATTTGAATGGCTAATTGCCCACCTTTCCCAATTAACAACTGTTACCAATCAAAATATGATAAAGCAAAATATAACTCTCTGCTTTTTCCTTAGATATAAATTCATTACATATAGAAAAGATATTGAGATTCTGGAAAGAGTGCAGAGAAGAGCAATTAAGATGATTCAGGGGCTGGAGGCTAAAACTATGAAGAACGGTTGCAGAAATTAGGTATGACTAGTTTAATGAAAAGAAAGACTAGGGGTGACATGATAGCAGTGTTCCAATATTTGAGGTGTTGCCACAAAGAAAAGAGGGTCAACTTATTTTCCAAAACACCAGAAGGCAAGACAAGAAGCAATGGGTAGAAACTAACCAAGGAGAGATGCAACCTAGAACGAAGGAGAAATTTCTTGACAGTGAGAACAATCAACTTGTGGAACCGCTTGCCTTCAGAAGTTGTGGGTGCTCCATCACTGGAGGCTTTTAAGAAGAGACTGTACATCCATTTGTCTGAAATGGTATAGGGATGTCCTGCTTGAATAGCGGGTTGGACTAGAAGACCTCAAAGGTCCCTTCCAACTCTGATGAAGAAGATGATGAGATGTTTCTGCAAGAATGGCTGCTTTGGAGTGGATCTGTTTTTTGTTTTGGATTCTTTAAGGAGCTTTCAGGATTAAGGACTCCACATTTCAGTTGCATGGATTCCTGATCTACTATGGCCCTATGATTAGGAGGTAGCCATGTCATTCCCCTGGATGTAAAATGGAGAAAAGATTCCCAGCATTGTTTTAAGCAGCAAAATATTTTAGGCAAGCCCTATTTTTTTTTTTTTTTGGCTCCTCCAATTCTTCTTGTGTTTTAATCTAATAAACACTGGGTTGGATCTGGCCTTTTATTCTTTTATGATTTAGCATAATATTGCTGATGAGAATTATGAGAATCACAATCCCCCGTATCAGTCTCTTGTATTTCATTTTACACTATCTAATAAAGGACCCGGTCTACCAAATATAAGTCTGTTCTACATTTTGTTCCAATCTAGGAGCATGTTTTGCAGGTAGACCTCATATACTGTGAACACTATAAATTCAAAATTTTGTGGCTGACAAAGAGTTAGTGGGAGACTAGTATAGCTATTTCAGTCTCATTAGCCCTCATCAGCTAGTCACACCCTTCAGAGATTTGAACCTGGGCAGCTTGCATGTTAGGCAGCTATATTACCCTTTTGGCCACAGGTTCTCCCCTTACTCCTGTCAGCAGACACCAGGGAGGATATATATCTTATCTGTTGGGTGAGGCACCCGGTCTACCAAATATAAATCAGTCTGTTCTGCCCCGTCACTATAATATAGCAAGCTACAATTTAGACTTGTGTTTGCTTATAAAAAAAATGATAAAATGGTAAATAGGTATAAATTTTAAAAAAAGAAACTTGCTTTCTTCTTTTCACCTCCTTGCTTAATCTAATTTGACTTGACTCAGGGGAACAAAGATATAAAAATAGAAATAAATTAATAAAATATTAAAAACGTTGACTCAAATAAGTAATTAGCAAAATCTATCTCTGAAAAGTTCTACAATAGTGCAACCTGCAACATCAGCAGGATTTGTCTTTATACACAGAGACATGACCAAGTCAATAAAATTAGATTTGCTTTAAGATAGGATTATGCTTTCTCTCCTTCAAATATAATTTAAGAAAATGGTTTTAAGTGCTCTAACAACAAAGGGTATTTCTATAGACAGAATAATAAAACTCTCGTAGGATTTGATCAGACATCTAAGGCTTTTAGCTGCTTTCCATAGTCCATGATAATAAATATTTAAGCCTCCATAGTTCATTTCACTTCATCTGATATTTAAATATTTGTTTAAACACCCAATTTAAGCTTCTTGAGATTTCATTTGATCCAATTTTTATATCATGAAGAAAAGGAATAATTTCAGAGACTTGCACATTCAAGATTCTCCCACATGATGGCACAAAAGACAAATGAGTAGAATTCAAGGTGTGGTTGTTCGGCTGGAAAAGTGGAAAAAATTGATGAAGCCACTGTTGAGTGACTTGCATATCTATGCACAAATACGTACACACATATGTGAAGGAACACTGCATTTTACTCAAAAGTAATTAGAAAGGTCAGAGAAGACATGCAAGAAAAATGCAATGCAAGACACATCAAGGGGGGGGGTGATGTAAAATTGTCAAGGTGGAATAACAGGCTTTCAAAAGTATACAAAATTTGTATAGCTTTCTCTAACGAATCTTTGAGAAGACCAAGGGGCCATTTAGAATCCAAACCATTTGTAATGAAAACCTAAGAAAAGCTTCACAACAATAAGGGCTAGAAACTTGCTTTTCTTAAAAAAAATGATTATGTCCTCAGCAGAACTATGGTGTGACTTTGAAATGCTTGAGGCTCTTGCTATCATATTCATAAATCTTTTTTTTTAACTGCAATCCAAATTAGATAGGATAAGCATGTATGTGTAAGTTTTTAGATTTATAATTTCCTATTCTGTTCAATGATTTTCTTTGACACCAAAACATCTTCCTGAATAGAGGTATGTGTGTGTAAAACAGAGATGAAATGGACCAATGCATACGTTAGCAATATTTTCAGCTCCAGGCAAATATGCTATTGTTTACTTGGGCATTTTAATTTGTGGTAGACTTTTTAACTGTTAGGACTTTGGATTGTTTCCAGAAATATTCAAGCTTCTATCAAATATTATAGCAAAGATCAACACAAAGAGTTTCTTAGCCAACTGTCAGGGGGTAACTTTGTCTTAAAATGACTATTAAAGTTATTATCTTTTGCACTGAAATAGCAATATTCTCAGAATTCCTTGCCTTGGTATTAAGTCATATTTGGGCGGGTTTTTCAAGTATTGCGATTGGTTAAGGCCCTGTGGGCTTAGAGCAGTGGTGGCGAACCTATGGTACATGTGCCAGAAGCGGTACTCAGAGCTCTCTCTGTGGGCATGAGCGCCATGCCCTGGAGATGGCAACCGTCCCTCTTCAACCAGCCGCCCACTAACTCACCAAGGTCCCACATGGCCAGATGCATCCCAGCACCCATGAACTCACTGGCCTCTGTGTGCAGCAGGTGATAGTGTCAGGCAGCAGCCACCCCGGCCCCTGACTCATCTTGCCCTGTGACAATGGCACCTCTGCCCTGCCTCGCCTCACCCAGCAGGATGAGCCTCCTGCCCACTGCCCCACCTGCCAGAGACCCCCTGGATCTCCCCCAACCCAACCCGGCCCCCACAGGCATCCCTCCCCACAAGCAATATCGAGGTAATCATGGCCACCTTGACCACACCTACCCAATCTACCATGACTACCACAGCCATGCCCACCCAGTGGGCCACATCCACCTGGCACCCGGCGATAAATAAGTGGGTTTTGGGTTGCAGTTTGGGCACTCGGTCTCTAAAAGGGTTGCCATCACTGGCTTAGAGTATAAATTACAGCAATTGCCTGCAGTTCTCCAGTTCTAGTTTGAGTCAGTAAATAACATTGTAACTATGCTGGTCTACTCCTTGCCTATTGAAGCCCACTACACAATAGTGGAAGTTAACAGTCAGGGTCATCTAAAGGTTAGTTTCATTTTAGCTTCACAAGCAATTGGAGTTAAGTTAGTTTCACTTTAGCAGGGATTAACACAACTTCATATATATTCAATACATAACATCATCTTCCCTAGCAAAATTAATGAGAAAGGGCTCCCCCCCAACAATTGACCTTCAATGATGGCTCTTGAGACTTTTTTTCCTAAGCAACATTCAGTAATGAATACCTGAAGGAGCACATTTCTGCAGATCAATCAGCCCATTTTTTTCTTTTGTTGGAGAGCCACCATTGTACAGCAGAGGAAATGTTTTCTTGGGCAATGGGCCACAGGATCCACCCATGGGATACTTTGCCCAAGAAAGCTTGCCACAATGAATAGAAGGGCAATATTTTTACATCTAGGCAAATATGCTCTTGTATACCCAAGCCTTTTAATTTGTGGCAGACTTTCTAATTGTTAAGAAAGTTGTTGGTCCTTTTGTGATTTAATTGCTTATATATTACTCTAAAATCCCAACACAGTCAAGGGCAACATAGAAATGTTTTCGGAATTTAAATTAGCATAAAAACAATAAAAACAATTCAATTGGCTTTCTTTAGTTTGCCTGAGTACTCTTTGTTATGGTAACCTTGTAAAAATGTATAGTTTAAAGAAATGTTCAGGCACAACGAACCAATGCAAACTGTATCATGCAAAAGTAGGTGATCTGTAGCTCCAAAGCTGCATTTGGCTCTTGAATTTTTTATTTGTGACCCAGCACCCACTCCAGTTCCAGCTGCTGCCACTTGAAATAAAAGAAAAATTCATGAACACCCTCTGGAAAGTCCTAATTTTAATGTAGTTTGGAGAAAAGCTACAATTAAAACACACACAATTCCCCAAATAAGAAATATATAAAAAAACATGCTGGCTGTAGCCATGCATGTGAAATGGCCCTCCTATTTTTCCGATCTAAATTGGCTTGGCTTCTAACCCAACTCTTCAGAGCAGCTCCTGGCCACCATCTTGGCAAACCTGTGGAGTAACTGAGAGGGGGAATACTGTAGCTCTTTTTCATCAATCCCACCTTGTGGTGGAGGGAACTTGTGGAGAAATATGAATCAACAATACAACTGTAGAGAATATTTTTGGACAGGATTTCTATTTGTACCTCAGTTTTGCATTTCTGAAATGTTGGCTCAGGAGTTCTGGGAGTTGAAGTTCATGAGTCATAAAAGAGCCAAGGTTGCCTACCCCTGGCTTAGAACATTTCATTACATTAACAGAAGAACAAAAGGAGGTGGCATTCAGCAATGGCAGGAGAACTTTTCATTCGTACCAGCTGACATATCCCACTCTTAAAGAAAGACTCTGGAGCAGGCAGCTTGAGGCAATAGTCTCTTAAGGAAACAAGACCTTTTGCTGATAGCTCCTTCTCATGTAGCATATACTCCCCCATTATGTTTGCATTTCTGCACTAATCAGCTAAGCTGATGACTTTTGTCTCTTCTGTGGCTCAAGCTGCAGTAACAGCCCCCAGGCTGTGAGGCAGGGGAGATTTCCATCAGCAACATCTCTCACCTTGCCTTGATCTCCCAGCTCCTTGGGTTCTTATCTTTAAAAGTCGGGTTTCTACAATATTTCAGTATAAACAGAATTAATGAACAAGCTGTTATAATGCTAAATCAAAAGAATAACTCCACTTCCTTGAAGTCAAAGTGTTCTGGTGCCTAGTTGTATTTTATCATGCTTTGCCCTGCACTCCACACATATACACACACATGGAGAGGAACGGTTGCAAGGAGTTTTACTTAGGGTTTGGCAAACACAGGTAGCAGCAGGCAAGGCATATCTACAAACACACCAACAGAGCCACAAAGTTCCAGTCCCTAGAGAGCTTGCCTATAAAGAGATCCAAATGGTCAGGATCCAAAGCAGGGGAGCAGAAGCATGCCATATCAGATCATAGGGTAATGCAGAAGTCCAAAAATTTGGACAGGAGGTGTTCAGTCACTGTTCCAGAGAACAGGATTTTCACAGGCAACAAGTTCAGGAAGCAAACACACACAGAGTTCCAGCAAGCAAAGCAATTATTCTCAACTGAGAACTGCAGGGCAGTGATGAATTTTAAAGGGAGCCTGTGCCAAAAGCAGGCACTCATGGGTGGAAATGCCCTTGCTTTGCAAAAGAACTTGCAGTTCTCTTATGTTCTCTAGGACTGGAAGGCAGTCTTGAATCCAGTCTTTCTTCTGTTACCTCCAGCTGACTCAAATCTTCTTCAGCCATATCAGAGCTTCAGGTTCCTGATTGTCAAATTCCACTTGAGGCTATTATTTGTATGGAGCCCTCCAAGCAGCTTCATCCATTTCAGATTCTTCTACACTGGCCATCATATATCAAGACTTTTAAACTGAGTGATTATTTTTTTCCCTGGGCTGAAAAGAAGCATAGTGAGACCACAACGTGGGTGTTGGTATCAGTAGAGAGCAGGACTCTGGGCAAAACATGATTTGTGCTGTTCCCCCGTTGATCAAAATGGCTGACTCATTGACAATACTGAGAGTTACGGGGGCTAAAATGATGGGAATATTTGCGGAGGAACCCAAAAGGGCTTTGAGAATTTGGAGGTAAAGTCAGTAGCTGAGAGGAAATGTCCTGAATGCAAACAATGCCATTGGATTAAAATGTACTGAAAAGCAAGCCCTCTTCAAATAAAGGCATCCTTTCTTTAAATGAAACCATTTCTTCTGTAAGAGAAAGTCTTTTACACACGAGGTAGCAAAGTTTCATTTTTTTTCCTGTTTAAAATGCTTGCAGAAATTATAGAAAAGGTTAAGCATAGAAAACTTTCCTTCCTCTTTATGGAAATACTTGATTTTGGTGAAATAACTTCTGCATACTGTCATCTAAGATTATAATACATTTCACTATTCAATGGTAATTTACTATTCATTGTCACTATTCACTGTCTCACATGGCATTATCTGGAAGTCATTTTCCCAATCAATAGCAGCCATGGAAACATATTGCCAGTAGCTGATTTTATCTAAAGATAGTTTGTTGCATCAGACCTTTTCCTGGCTAACAAGATAAAATAGTGTAAAATATATTTCCCAGAAATAGAATCGTTACAGCAAAACTATGCAGCCATTGTGAAAGAATTTCAGTAACTGCTATGTCTCAAATGTGAGTACTATTTATACAGATCGGTGCTCAGATTCTAGGAATCTCTTGGATTCACCAGAGCGCCAGAGGGAAGGATGAGAAACAATGGTTGGAAACTGATCAAAGAGAGAAGCATCCTGGAATTAAGGAGAAACTTCCTGACAGTGAGGACAATCAACCAGTGGAACACCTTGCCTCCAAAAATTGTGGGCACTCCATCACTGGAGGTTTTTAAGAAGAGACTAGACCAATGGTGGTGAACCTATGCAACGCGTGCCAGAGATGGCATTCAGAGCCCTCTCTGTGGGCCACGTGCCATTGCCCCAGCCCCGCCTCTCCCCACAGCTGCCTCCTCACCAGCAGCCCCCTGGAGGAGAGTTGCCCCTGGGCACAGCCTGCGCAGAGCAGCGCAGCCAAGCACATGGCAGCTGGCCAGTAGGGACAAGACTCCACCTCATGCTCTATCGCATGCAGATGATGCTTTGGGGCCTGGGTGGAGGGTGTGGCCAACATGGCATTGCAGGACCGCCTGGGCAATCTGCAGTGGGCTGTGGAGGTGGTGGGTGGCCCTGCGGGTTGGTGGGGTGGGGTGCAGGGCATGGCGGGGGGCAGAATGGGGGCGGGGTGGGGAGGTTTTTGGGCACTCGATCTCCATCACTGGACTAGACAGTCACTTGTCTGAGATGGTATAGGTTCTCCTGCTTGAGCAGGGGGCTGGACTAGAAGACCTCCAAGGTCCCTTCCAGATTCTATTCTATTCTATTGGGGAATTTTCAGGTACCCTTTGTTTTAGTGCTTGATCTAGTATCTTGTATCAGGCTGTTTAGTTTCAATGAGTGAGAACTTTCACATTTTGTATGAGAAACTTTGGACCCAGTCTTGACTTTGAAAGGTCATGAAGTTTTCTTGACAATCTTTTCAGAAGTGGTTAGCCATAGCCTTTTTCCTAGGATCAGAGAGAGTGTAGTGACCCAAAGGCAGCCCAACTGGCATTGTGTCTAAGGACTAGAATTCATACTCTCCTAGTTTCTAGCCAGGTGCCTTTAACCACTGCACCAAACTGGATCTCTACTTTCACTTTAGAGATGATTAAACAGTGGGGAGTTAGCAGCTCTTGACAAAACAAAGCCCATACCTCCATAATTAATGAGGCTCCCCCCAAAATTGGGACTGATCATCGGTACATTTCTTCAAAAGATATTGAATTGCCAAGGAAAATCCTGATCAATTTTGTATATTATAGACCTCATATTGGAAAATGATGATGGAGAAAATATTATTTGCTATTCCATTTTAAGTAGTGAAAAGTCTTGGACCAATCTTCTGGAAATATTGCAGAAAGGAAAGAGATTCATAGTTAACCAAGTGTTTGGATAATGTTAGTTCATATAGACATGGATATTAATTTATTTATCATGACTTGCACTGATTCAAAGAGTTGATCTACCTGGGAGATCTTTTACATGATGCGGAAGGCCATCAAGGTCAGTAACTCACCAACAGATGAATGTAATTTAATATATGTCAGGTAGTGAACAGATCTTTTTTTAAAAAGCAACTTCATACAAAATGATAATATAGGTTTAGGAATAAATGTAGGTAAGACTTGAATGACAGTCTCTGTATCGGTAGATTTAAAACTCCAACAGCACTGTCTTGAAAGTTTTGTACATTAATAAAAATGCTTCACTTCATCCAGAAAATGCAATGAAAGGAGGCTGATCAATTTTTCTTTCAGCTTCTACTTGGTTTCATTTCCCAATTCGCGTTTACTTAGTAAAAAAACTCTAGGGGCTGAATGCTCAGTACTACTACTGAGTGTATTTTAAATACCCTCTAAATTCTTTTGCTGCTTAATTTCACTTTTGAAAATGCCTAAAATATACTCAAGTTGTATTAGGTTTGACAGTTGCAGGTGACAAATTCATGGCTCATATAACTCCATTGAAGCTAATAATGATGTTTCACTTGGGATGTATCTGGCCTGAAAATGTTGTGTTGTGTTCAGGTGTTGTTGGGTGTTTCTCTATGGGTGAGTCTGATGTTATTGACTCTGCAATTGTCAGAGATAATGACACTAATGAGGTTTATTTACTTTCCTGTATGCTACAATATTCTGCTGGCTTCTCAAGCAGCAAAAGCAATGGTGATGCCTAATGACACTTGATATGCACAAAGCAATTAAAAAAACATTTGAAATGTCTCCCTTAAGTGAGCAGAGGAAAGAAGACAAATGATCTAGTTTAATTTTTTTTCCCAGGGAAAATAAGTATTATGCAAATTAAGATAAACAGAATTGCAAATAAACTACAATGAATAATTTATCCCATTAACAGTGGCCTTTCTTACGACTCATGGATTATTCACAAAGTAAAGGGAGATTTCCTTGGGTCTATCCATCATTCAAACCTGGCACTTCTGTTCAAATTGGTTTCACCTGATTGTCTTTGAATAGGCATGTTGGAAGAAATATCATTGTTTAAATATAAATAGCTTGGGAAGTTGAATGGGATAGGGTAAATCTGAAGTCTGAGCAATGTGATTTTAGCCTGCTTCTCCAGGTAGCATCTACAAAGACCATGAGTAATTTAACTGCAACATACAAAATGTACAGCAAACTCCTAGAAAATCAACTCATTAATGACTTATTGTTCCAAATGATGGGCATTTAATCTGAATGGATGACATTGTGTTTTGAATACTATGCATTTGTCATCAATCATTATATTCATTACCAGCTTTTAACAGAAGAGAAGCAATCTAAAAATGTGGCAAAACAGCAGCAGTTGGATTATCTTTCAAACCATCTCTCATCTCTCATAGCTACGCTATGCTATGCTACGCTATGCTATGCTAAACTTCTGTGTCAAAAGCACTGAAATGCTTCCATGATGAGAGGATCATCTGATGACATCACCATTGCCCTGGGGACTTTCAGTTGGGGGCTTCTTTCATCTTCCCATTATGTTGCCCACCAAAATAGTTCCCATCTATCTATTCATGGTCACCCACTTCTGAACAACTGTGTCAGCAGGAGCTGGAGTGAGTGACAGGAGCTCACCCCACCAGGAAAGAGCATCCGGGTTTCAAACACGAGCCTACTGATCTTCAACCCAGCATCCTAACCATGTGCGCTCCTTCTCATGACGCTCAGAGATAGCTATTCTGTTGGATGCATGGTACAAGGGTGCCAAGCTGCTTTGGGATGCAAGAGTCTAGAAAGAAATTGAAAAGCTTGTGGATTTTTGTCTTCTCCCTTTATACTTGTACTACATCACTGGCTGATCTCCACCTCATTATACCAGAAGCAAAGTCATATAAAGGATTTATTTCATTAGATGACTTCCAAATGTTTTGGATTTAAGATGTCATAGAATGTGCATCTGGAGGAGCAACAGCAGAGGACAATTGTGGCAACACAGAGCTTTCCCAGGAAGGGGCCCAGATTAAGAGACTGTGCAGTCCTGAATTGGATGGGGAGTGAGGAAGAGCTTCAGGATGGCTACATCCTAAAATTTCTTAGGACATAAAAAGTCATATCTTTAATTTGGCAAGATTCTGACCATTAGACATAAATGAATAAAGGATTGGAGTCCATTGGATTTAGCTTTTGGATTTTCATCTCTGGACTTGGGCCTGACATAAGCTTCTATAATTTCTGACCATTGGAATTCTGGAAGCTGGAGGACATTATGGTGATGGTTTCTGATATATGCCCCAATTACTAAAATGGCAATATACTACCTACATAGCTGACAGGAAGTGAAAAATCAGACTAATGTGAGGACAATACAATGTAACATTTTGACTATATGATCCTATTAAAATCTCTCTTCCTCTCATGCAGTGATATCAATGGGAAATTTCTTTGCAGGACATTTGAGACCATAGCAGAACATGTGAGACTGACTCCCCAGCCATAATAGGATTTCCCCTCCAAGATCATGTCAACCATCCCATTAAAAATCTATTCTAAGATTGACAACAAAGGCTGTGCCTGCTTCAAAATTGGGGCAGGGTGGGAACACATAACTTTAAAGCATCTGCATCTTTCTTTAGACTTCTGTGCAAACTTGATAAAAGACATTTTTTTTATTTTAATGATTCCATTTAAATATACAACTGGGTTAATTTGGTTGCAATAAAAGACAGAACTGCCTTAATGAGGTGCTCCTAGGTGCACTGAGACCCTCTTCCAAATCATTCTGAAACATGCACAGCAATAAGTTTTCTCTAACTTATTGCTGTGCGTGTTTCAGAATGATTTGGAAGAGGTGTCTCAGTACCTAGGAGCACCTCATTAAGAAGTCAAATGATCCATACGAAAAACAACAAGAACCAAAGCTCCAAAATTCTCAGAAAGGAATTCAGAAAAAAAAATCAACACATTATGTAGTGATTGAGAAACGAAATAGAACTATATAACTTGTTGAGAGTGCAGTAGATAGTAAGAATTCCAGATATATCATCTTATGAAGAATAATCATAGCAGGGCTTCCCAATCTTGGCAACTTTAAAACATGAGACTTCAACTCCCAGAATTCCTCAACCAGCATGGCTGACTGAGAAATTCTGGGAATTGAAGTCCACACGTCTTAAAATTGCCAAGATTGGGAATCCTTGTACTTTAGCAGGACCAAAGACACATTTAAGTGGGAATTTCTAGAGAAGTCGAAACACCATCACTTCTGACTTCAAGAATCAGAATGTATAAAGGACAATGCAAAAAGAAAGTCAAATCTTTTCAGAATGCTAAGGGGTTAAAGAAAAACAAAATAAGAAAATCTCAGTTAGAATTTGTACTGAAGGTCAGGGAAAAAACACCACCACTGTAACTAGCGTGGTTAATAAGCAATGTCAAGAAAACTATTAAAGAGAAGTAGAAAAGGTATTTTGACAGAAACAAAAAGAATGTCAACTTCTCAAAAAGAAATGGGTACAAATCAGTTAAAAAATGTAAAATGGGGTATTTTGTTTCCTAATTAATAATGAAAAAATAGCTACAACTGTATTTGAAATGAAGAATTGTCTAGCGAGATTAACAGGCAGATGATAAGAGATTTAAAGAGGTAACAAGGGATAATAAAGAGATTGTGGAGGGGATTAATGAATTCTTTGTGCCTATTTTTACTGTAGGAGATAGAGTTTATTAGGAAGTCTCTGATGATAACAAGAAATTATTATAATGCTTAGTGTAAATTGAAAACAAATAAATTGTCCTCATGATACCTATACAAAAATCTTAATAGAGGACTGTAAAGTGGCTAGTATTTTTTTTTTTTTAAAAAAAGGAGTCTTGGGATTTTGATGGATTCTGGTTGTAAATAAATTTTGATTAGTTGAATTTCATATTTGTTCCAAATAGTATAAGTGGCATTAAAAATATGATCAGGCCTACAGAAGGACAAATTTCAATAAAAAAAAGAATCGACAGGCTTTGGTAGGGGAGAGGAGCTGGTATTTGCTTGTTTATCTGGACTTTCAAAATAACCTTCAAATATTCATATTTATAAACACTTGTTGGAATATAAGCTATATGAGGAGCAGGTTAAAGAAACAATGGTGACATGGGCAATAGATCTAGGATATAATATAAATATGGATCAATGGCAGTAAGTATGGGAGCGAAATAACAAAATCACATTGGTGACATCATATAAAGAGAATTTGTATAAGATGGTTTACAGATGGCATCTCCCTCCGGCCAGATTAGCCAAAATGTATAACGGATATTCATCTATGTGTTGGAAATGTAAAAAAGAAAAGGGAACCTTTTTTCATGTATGGTGGACATGTAGAGAAGCACAGGTGTATTGGTGTATGGTCTGGGAATGGGCAATAAAAATGACTAGGCAAAACATTCAATACAAACCTGAGACATTACTATTAGGAATACTAGAGGAAAATGTAAATAAAGAAGACACATATTTAATTATTCATGTGGTTACGACGGCAAGGATACTATTTGCTCAAAAGTGGAAAGCAATGGAAGTACCAAGTGGGGAAGCACTAATAAAGAAAATTATGTATTGCGCAGAACTAGATAGGATAATTAAAAGATTAAAATATCAGGAAGAAACAGAATTTTATCGAATATGGAATAAATTTTATAGATGAAGGGGAAAAAAATGGAGGTCACAGTAAAGAGATAAGATAGAGACTAGAAATGTATAGTTGTATATAGATATATTATATGTAATTAATGTACAATATGGACTGAGATGTCAGTCAAAGACGATTTACTATGTTCAATGTTTTTAATCTTTTTTCCCTTGTACTCAATAAAATCTTTAAAATAATAATAATAATAAAAAATAACCTTCAAATATTCGTGACAGGTAAAAGATATGAAACCCTATTATGAATTAGCACCTAATTAAAAAATAGTGTTGTGGAAGTATTTTTTTCCTCAGGAGAAGGATGTACTTTTTGTAAATAATTTGGAGTTGGGGATGAATACAGAAACATCAGCTTCTTTAAGGGGGATAGAATGATGAAGAACAGTGAAAAAATCTAAAAGGCCTTCTACAGATCCATCAAGATGACTAGTATAAATAACTGCTGCATCCATCTCCCAACATTATTCCTATATTCAGGGATCCTGGTGGTTTCTGACAGATGCTGTCAGAATGAATGTAACTCAGCAATAAGCCACAGTTTTCTGAACACGGTTTTTACGCAGTCATTTTGCAACCAATAGCAACTATTCCAGGATTTTATGCTAGTAATCTTTGGATTTGTGATATTATCTAGCAGAAGTATATTCAATAGATTAAAACAGAAAACTATAGTCCTTCCTTCCTTCCTTCCTTCCTTCCTTCCTTCCTTCCTTCCTTCCTTCCTTCCTTCCTTCCTTCCTTCCTTCCTTCCTTCCTTCCTTCCATCCTTTACAAACAATGGCCAACAATTTATTCTGGCCTTCATGAATTTTAAAATTAATATTTTCATAATGTAATTTAATTGAAACTTTGAAGAAACAAGTAAAAATTAATGCAATCTAAAATAGGAAAGAAAAAAGGAAAAAGCAATAAAAGTGAAAGTTAACTGATAAAAAGAAAAGAAAGAGGGTAGAAAAGGTAGAAGAAAAATAGAAAAGATATATGTGTAAATATAAAGATGTGGATGGTGTTCTTTATAGCTGTTATAAATTTAATTGTTGGCTCATCTCTTTTTCTAAAGTTACATTCTGACTCTCTTCTTTCTCCCTTTTTATGACCCTATAATCCCTTAATTTGGGGTAGAGTTGGGCGACTGGATGGAGCTGAATGTTTACTGGCCAGATGACCTTCCTGATGCCTACATGGAGTTTGAAGCAGATATTTTCTCTTTGCGCCCTAATAGAGGAACATCTGCCTCTACCTTGGATTAAACTTTCAACCTTCCGAGTGGGAGGTGAGCATCTTCACCACTTGGCCACCACGCTGCTCTGACTCTCTTCTCTCTATAATTTCAAAATAATGTTTATGAAGACTAAGCGGATCTGGGGGCTGGTACCATGTTGCCAACTCTACGATTAAGCTTTCAAGCATCATAAATATTAATAATGTTAATTTATCATAAATTAACAAAGTTATGGCATTTCCTGAATACTAGTTGAGGGCAGTAAATCTTATCAAGTGGCAGTTGGAAGTCAAGGATTTTTAGCTTTGTGAGCCATCATTTACTGTAAAAGGGAACCAAATATTTGTCTGTTTCTTTCCGTACTACTGAATAAAAATAGTCTTCACCCATTCTTGAGCCAGGCAGAAAATTTATACCAGCAGGAAATTAGCTTTTCTTATTGCTTGTGACAATCTTGCCTTTATTACTTCTGTTCAGCCTCTGCCAGGTGCACAACTTCCCTTCAAGGTAATGGAGGACAAAGATTTTATATGCTTTGAGGTTGTTGGTGGACTGAGCTGGAATGAGGCTAACAATTCTTCAACTACCCGTACAGCTAAAGATGACTTTCATCTGTCTTACACATGGACCAGGAAGTAGATGCAAGCAAAGTCATGGAGACAAGGGAGAATGTAAAAGTTCCCCAGGCATGATTTGGAGCGAATGGGGGTTATGATCTAATTCTCATGACTGTTATGGTAAATTAAGCATTGAATGCCAGTTGTTGCCTCTAGCTGAAACATTCCAGCCTCTTATATCTTGATGATGATTTTTAATAATGTATGATCTCCATATGTCCTCTTGTTCATAATAATTTATTTTTTTTCTTGCCGAATAAAGTGTTTGGAAATTACAGAAAGATCAGCAGCAGAGCTGTCTGGAGTTGGGCAGCTCATCTGTGTGATTATGTTAAACCACACTCTAAAAAGAGTTTTTTCCCCCAAAGAAACATTTATGAATGCAGAGATAGTATAAAATGAACTTCTGAATTATAAATGATCTAAAAAGTAGGGCATGATTCTAGATCCATTATTTTTTCTCTCTTTCTTTGAAATGTTTGTATAAGAGATTAAACAATGCAAGGTTACTGCAATGCAAATGGGCTGGTGTAAATCCACAACAACAACAACAATAGTGTTGGAAGGGACCTTGGAGGTCTTCTAGTCCAACCCCCTGCTCAGGCAGGAAACCCTATACCATTTTGAACAAATGGCTGTCCAGTCTTCTTCTTAAAAACTTCCAGTGTTGGAGCATTCACTGCTTCTGGAGGCAGGTTATTCCACTGGTTAATTGTTCTAACTGTCAGGAAATTTCTCCTTAGTTCTAGGTTGCTTCTCTCCTTGATTAGTTTCCATCTGTTGCTTCTTGTCCTGCCTTCAGGTGCTTTGGAGGATAACTTGATTCCCTCTTCTTTGTGGCAACCCCTGAGATATTGGAACACTGCTATCATGTCACCCTTAGTCCTTCTCTTCATTAAACTAGACATACCCAATTCCAGCAACCATTCTTTATATGTTTTAGCCTCCAGTCCCCTAATCATCTTTGTTGCTCTTCTCTATACTTTTTCTAGATTGCAACATCTTTTTTACATCATTGTGACCAAAACTGGATGCAGTATTCCAAGTGTGGCCTTACCAAGACATTATAAAATATCTTAAGCCTATTTTCTGGAGGGCTAGCTATTCTTGCCAGCTTGGTGTCATCTTCAAATTTGAAGAGTTCCCCATCTATCCCCTCCAAATCATTGATGAAGATGTTGAAGAGCACTGGGCCCAGAACACAGCCCTGGGGCACCCCATTAAACACTTCCCTCTTCTAGGGTGGATAGATGCTCACTTACCATTTTCTTGCCTATCTTAACGTGTTTTTAATCTGTGTTTTACGGGACTGTTTTTGACAGGTTGGACTGTTTTTTTCCCCTTTGTGTAAAGACAGATGCAAAAAACAAGTTATGTAGTTATGCTTTCTCCCTATTACTTGTCACCTTAGTGCTACTGTAGAGATAGGGGCCAGGTAGAGGTCGTGAGCAGCAAACTGCCCCTCCAAAGCCTATGTGCCTCTTCTCTCTACATTATCTCATCCGTTCACATCACCATGGCAATGTGGGAAAATACCCCAGGCTGGTACAATGACCTTACCTGCCTGATATCAGCTAGCTTACGCCAACAGGATGTTGCAACAAACTGCACCCTGTATTGGGCCTCTGGCTTTCTATCCTTAAGGATTGGTAAGGAGTTTAACCAATGAAATGCTATTGCTATGCTATTGCCGTGTTAAACTTTTGCTGCTTGGAAACTGTATAAAACGAATAAACGCTGCGAAGGCGGTCAGCCATATTTGCACCCTGCAATGACTGAGCATTGATTACTACATGCTACTTTCTCTCACTAATGGACCAATCATTTCCTTAACCTTTTTCTTGCTTTTTACATGTTGAAAGAAGCTTTTTTTTGGTTATTTTTGACTTTTGTTGCAAGTTTTAGTTTATTTTGAGCCTTAGCTTTCCTCACTTCATCTTTGCAGGCTCGGGCTATTTGCTGATATGCTGTTATCTTTTCACCAAAATATCTATCTCAAGCTTCCTCCTTCCATTGTATATTCAAGATGGACAGTATTTAATATTTATCTGTTACATATATGTAGGGGTGTGGGTCTATACATATGTTGTATATAGTACGTTTAGGTGCGTGTCATGTATGTGTTTCACTTTGAGAGTGGGCAACTAAATTTCATTTTTTTGATGTGTGCCATTGTGCTCACAGTAAAAAAAAAGAAAATAAAGTTATCTTATCTTATCTCACTTGCATTTGCATACTTTTCAACTGCTAGGCGGGCAGGAGCTTGGACAAGTAATGGGAATTCACCCCACTTCATGGCACTTGGGTCTTGGACCCACACTGTTAGCTTTTGAAGTGACAAGCCCAGCATCTTTAACTGCTCACCCATTGCGCCCCCTGTGAAATCATTTATCAAAAGAAAAAGAAGAAAAAGAAATAACCTAATATTTGCCTAATGAACAATGCAATTCTCAAGTTTTTGGAGAGCAGAAGATGTTATCCTTTGGAATGTGATACCACATATGCCGCTCTAAGTCAGGGGTGTCAAACTCGCAACGACACGTGACGTGTCACGATGTATTACAACTTTTTTCCATTGCCAGCAATGGGGTGGGCATGGTTTTGGCATGACGCATCTGGCCCATGGGCCAGCAGTTTGACACTCCTGCTCTAAGCAAACATGATAGGAAGTGTTTCAGGTAGATTTTAACACTTTCTTTGATTGGGGAAAAGTGATAGCAGTCTAAAAAAAAACACCCTCTAACTTTATTTGAGAATTTGTTTGAATAAATGAAAGTAGTCTGAACAAAGCTGCCCTTAGCCATGATAATTTTTAGACTGATGGCTTTTCCACCCCACAAAGCCTCCTTATAGTTTTAATGACTTTAAATTCCACCCTCAGCCACCATTAACTACATCATTTTGGAACAATTGGAGCAATTTAAAAGTTGCCTCAATTGTTTCTTTTATTTATAAGACATTTTTAGTATGAAATTTAATCAAACAAATTAAATGTCAAGCTACCTATTGCCTCTACATTAAGATATTAATTCTCTAGCAAGTTGTCCTGAAGTTGGAATTTATTTAATAAAAAAAGGGACAGCAGTATCATATAATGGGAAGTCCAAGAAATACTTTCAAGTTCATGAAATCTCCATTAGTTTACACCTGGGAGTTAGTTGAACAATCCCCAATTAACTATTTAATAGTGTGTTTTTGTTTAATGCCAAGAATGAAAATAATTTTTTTAAAAATGTCAAATTTGAATCAAAACTCTAAATTATATGTTTAAGATGTTCAAAAAAGCCACTCCTGTCTCTGGAGTTGGCTGTATTATATATATAACACTACTGTATTTAAAAAACAAGGCATACACAATATTAATTTTCTGCATTTTTTATGATGCAGTCCTATACTCTTCCAGAAATCCTGATAGTAGGGTACCACTGAAATAAACATTTTACCTATGAGTAAACATGAATATAACAATACCACTAATAATCAAAGCTCATGTCAGCACTCTCCAGATATGGAAGAGGTTTCCTTTTGTATCTTAATTATGTTTTTTAGCTGCCTTGTAACATAGAGATTGCTTTATGTTGTTTTAGTGTGAGCTGCCTAGAATTTGTGGACTATCAGGATATGCAATATAAATACTGTTCATATTTCTTTCATTCTTAAAATTCAGCAATTCTGTGTCTAGAACAGTGGTTCTCAATCTTTTTAATGCCGCGACCCCCAACTGGTTGTAAGTCGAGGACTAAACCGGTTGTAAGTCGAGGACTAAACCGGTTGTAAATTGAGAACTAAACCGGTCGTAAGTAGAGGACTACCCAACTGGTCATAAGTCAAGGACTTTCCCTGCCCGGGAGCGCCGCGCATGCATGGTCCCGCCCCCTGCGCCGGCCAAGGCGTAGCTGGCAAGCGGCAGAGACAGAGCAGGCCGACCACCGGCTTGGCCACCAGCTGGCCCAGCCCAAGTGAGGTAAGGCACCCACCAGAAAAGGGGAAAAAAATGGTGGACAGCCTTGCTTGGCGACCCCCGTGAAATGGTCAATCGACCCCAAATGGGGTCACGACCCATAGGTTGAGAACCGCTGTTCTAGACCCTTTTGGAAACATTGTTTGCCAGAAATATTAAACATGGGCTTTATTAAAAATAGCCTATGTCAGGGGACAAAATAGCCTTTCTCCATCCAGAACAACCTGGATTGTATTTCTTCATTAAATACGAAGGCTGCATTTATGCAAGTTTAAACATGAAATGAGGCCATGTTGAATTTCTTTCTCATCTCTAGTCACATGACTGATTGTTTGAAGGCATTGTTTGAAACTGATTGGAGTGTTTGCTTCTTCTTGTGAGGGGCCCAAGCTTTGTTTTTTTATTGTTTTGCAATGTTATATGTAGGAGTCTCTGGTATGATATGATTGGAGAGATATGTCATGCTTGTGTATTTGGGAGCATGAACATGGTCTCATTTGATATCATAATCTCTTCACATCCATAGATCTGGAATTAGCCGAATAATCTATGACCATGTTGCTCCACAGCACACCTGACTTAATCAAATACACAAAGATTGAAACACCCAGGATTATAGATCTCATAAACCTCTGCCTAAACCACATATTTCCAATTTGAGGGTAATTTCTTCATAATTTCATTTAGTATATAAAATACAAAGAAAAATAGAAATAGGAAATTAAGGGAAGGAAAAGAAGAGGGGAAGAGTAGGTGTGAGGTACGAGGGAAAAAATAAAAAAGGCATTGACTTCTGACTCTTTTTAGCACAGTGCAAGATAAAACATTCCAGCCTCAACTTTTTGTTTTTACATATTAATATATAATTAGCCATTTCTATAATAACAAATCTATCTAATCGACAAAACCAAAGTCAAAGTTTCATTTTTTTATCACAAGAACAAAATCCAGGAATCCAGAAGTATGAAAAACATACTCAAATATATTCTCTTTGAATAGAGTAATCAATTTAACCATTTTAACCATGCCAGACAAATCTTATTGCATTCTTTGACCAAGTGACAAAATTAGTGGATCAGAGGAATGCTGTGGACATAATTTACTTGGACTTCAGTAAGGCATTTGATAAAGTAGATCACAACCTACTACTTGATAAGATAGAAAAATGTGGGGTAAACAGAATCACCACCAGATGGATCCAGAGCTGGCTGACCGGTCGTACTCAGCGAGTGGACCTCAATGGAACTGCATCTATATGGAGGCAAGTGTGTGGTGGGGTGCCCCAGAGCTCTGTTCTTGGCCCAGTGCTCTTCAACATCTTCATCAACGATTTGGACAAAAGGATAGATGGGGAACTCATCAAATTTGCAGACGACACCAAGCTGGCAGAAATAGCCAACACTCCAGAAGACAGGCTTAAGATACAGAAGGATCTGGACAGACTTGAACACTGGGCACTAACTAACAAAATGAAATTCAATGGTGAAAAAAGCAAAGTTCTACATTTAGGCAAGAAAAACCAAATGCACAAGTACAGCATAGGTGGCACCATGCTCAATAGTAGTAACTGTGAGAGGGACCTCGGAGTCCTAGTAGACAATCACTTAAATATGAGCCAGCAGTGTGCTGCAGCTGCCAAAAAGGCCAACACAGTGCTAGGCTGCATTAACAGAGGGATAGAATCAAGATCACGTGAAGTATTAATACCACTCTTCAATGCCTTGGTAAGGCCACACTTGGAATACTGCATCCAGTTTTGGTCACCACGATGTAAAAAAGATGTTGAGACTCTAGAAAGAGTACAGAGAAGAGCAACAAAGATGATTAGGGGACTGGAGGCTAAAACATATAAGGAACGGTTGCTAGAATTGGGTATGTCTAGTTTAACGAAGAGAAGGACAAAGGGGGACATGATAGCAGTATTCCAATATCTCAGGGGCTGCCATAAAGAAGAGGGAATTAAGCTATTTTCCAAAGCACCTGAAGGCAGGACAAGAAGCAACGGGTGGAAACTAATCAAGGAGAGAAGCAACCTAGAACTAAGGAGAAACTTCCTGACAGTGAGAACAATTAATCAGTGGAACAGCCTGCCTCCAGAAGCAGTAAATGCTCCAACACTGGAAGTTTTTAAGAAGAGACTGGACAGCCATTTGTCCGAAATGGTGTAGGGTTTCCTGCCTGAGCATGGGGTTGGACTAGATGACCTCCAAGGTCCCTTCCAACTTTACTACTATTACTATTCCTGTTTTATCTTCCTGGCTGTGGAAATAGTTTGTATTTATGAATGATCTTTGTAAAATATCACAATTTTTATTAACAAAGTTAACTATATACTTTCAAAGTCTTTGACCTTACTGGAAAAAATATTCTTTTTTTTCTTTACACCTTTCTTTAAATGCTAAACTTTCTTTAAATACTTTTCTAGAATCAAAACTTTCTAATACAGTGGTTCTCAACTTTCCTAATGCCGCGACCCCCAACCATGTGGTTGTAAGTCGAGGACTACCTGTATTTCCCTGCGGGCAGGGCAAGAGGAGGTGCGCATGCTCCGCCTCCTCTCCTGCAGCTGGAGTGCATGCTGGGCAGGCCGAGGGTGCACACAAGCCGTCGCCCAGCAACCGCCTCGGCCCGGGAGCGCCGTGCATGCGTGGTGCCACCCCTGCACCGGCCGAGGCGTAGCTGGCAAGCGGCAGCGACGGCGCAGGCTGACCACCGGCTGGGCCACCAGCTGGCCCAACCCAAGGGAGGTAAGCCACCCGCCGGGCCCCAAGTGCACCAGCAACCCTCCCTGCGCCCGCCACTGCCCTGCTAGCCTTACCTTGGCCACCGCATGTTTGGTGCAGTGCAGGCAGGCCCGGGCGCTCCTTGGCAGCCATGGCATGTGGCAGCAAGGGCACGGGCCAACCACCAGCTGGGCCACCAGCTGGCCCAGCCCAAGGGAGGTAAGCCACCCACCGGGCTCCACACGCGCCAGCAACCCTCCCTGTGCCCGCCGGCCTCCCACCCCTGGCCCTCTTTTACTTACATTTAGTAGTTGCTCAGCAGGGAGGGGTGGAAACGTCCAGAAAGCTCGCCTTAGCTGCAGACAACTTGCAGCACCGTTTGCAGACTGGGACTTTTGGCAGGCTCAGCAGGGCAGAGACAGCCTGGACAATTCCTACTGGCTTTTGAAAGCCAATAGAATTAGACTCTATTCAAGAGAGTCTATTCTATTGGCTTCCGAAAGCCAATAGATTCTAAGGAATCTATTGGCTAAGGAAAAGGGGGAAAAATGGTGGACTGCGTTGTTTGGCGAGCCCCGTGAAATAGTCGTTCGACCCCAAATGGGGTCACGACCCACAGGTTGAGAATTGCTGGTCTAGAAAATACTCAAACGTTGAAGAGCTGAGCTGACAATAAGTCTTTCACAACAAAGTTGTGAAACAAATTTGTAAAACAATCATCTTCAGAATAAAACAATTGAAACTGCATGGTGTATGTTTCATAGAAAAATACTTTATCATCTCTGTTATAATGAGATTGGTACACGTATGCCAAATCAAGGCCACATACAAACAGAAGTAGAACATGAAAGAATTTGAGAGATTTTTGGTGAGAGTATATGTCAGGGGTCTTCAAATGTGGCCCTTTTATGACTTGTGGATTTCAACTCCCAGAATTCCTCAGCCAGGCACGCTGGCTGAGGACTTCTGGGAGTTGAAGTTCACAAGTCATAAAAGCACCAAGTTTAAAGACCCCTGGTATATGTCAAGTCAAGAAACATTCTTATGGGTACGGGAAAGCGATATTGGATCAGCAGTTTGACATTTGGCCTGAAGGGCAGTATGCTTTCAGAGACTTCATTATATTTCTGTTTATACTTTAATGTTCTCTTTGTCAGAAGTTGAAATGTACATGTGCTCCCTTCAATATGGGTGATACTGCTATTTATAGTGGCTAATGATAGATCTAATAAGTACAGCTTTAAAACCAACAGAAGTATGTCAGTAACAAAATACTTTTAGATTCCAGCATTCAGGATAATGAATTCTATGGAAATCCAGGAAATAGGACCCAAAGCATTTTTAGGGTTATTAAAATAATGTATCCCCCCTCAGTACTCAAAGCATCCAGACTTGGTCCTTTCTTCGGAAGTACACTTAAAGTGGAATAAAGCTGTTTTCAAAGACACTTCTACAATGTAGAAAAGTTTAATCCAGTTTTCTATTCAGAACATCTCTCCTGGGACATTACATACCAAGAGCTGCAATTTGCAAAATTGAGGACCTTACCTTCTTATCAGTCAGTGCATTAATTCTCAAGATGACACTGACAAATTTGCATTTTAAAATGTTATTCGGAATGAGAAACCTTTGGCTATTTATGTTCCCTTTTAAGACAAAATAGTATCTGTGAAAAATGTTCCTCATTATTGTGCTGATTACACAAAGTCACAGGTTTTATACAGTGAAATCAACACATTAGGTCAACATTTCATTCCCAGAGAATGGTGAGGAAACAGGATGAATTCCAATAGGCTAACATTTACTTTTTCCAATTAGGTGCCTTTTTAAGATGAATTGGGACTACAATTGCCAAATTTACAGCCAGTGGATATTTGAAAGTGCAAGGCTTGGTAGATCATGTCCAATCTTAACCCAACTAAGGACTTACCTACAGCTAACTCACACACATAATTTCTATTTATACATTCTGCATTCAAGATAATTCAGGACAGAAATAATATCTAGTGAATTAAAATACCCTATTTCATGTGGAAAATGACAACCCATTTCATTTCTATCTTGATTTAAAAGACACTTTCTAGGAGGTACACAAAGCTATCTAATTTTACAAACATAGATGCAAATGAATGTATTGCCATATCATTGTTTTATCTACCTAAGAAAGGCAGAGATGTTTACTGATCCAATCAAGAACATAGCTACAGTATTGTGCTTTCTGCTCTCCAAGGTGGCCAATCTAGTATTATCTTTCCTGCCTGCCTGCAAGTGGCAAATAAACAGGAAGGATGAGCATATGAGCTAATGAACTCCTTTGGCATATTGGTGGAAAAAGAACATCCCTACAGGATGGATTTGGGCATCTCTGTGAGACTAGAAATAGCATAAGCTTCTGAAAAGCAAGCAGATGCTCTAGTATCATGAAAAGACAAGGGGCCATATTGGGGCCATCTCAACATCCAGTGCTGGGATTTTCTGGTGGCCCAGTGAAATGATTGTCCAGCTTTTGAATCCTATTAATACAAACTGAATCTAAAAAGAAAGAGTTGTGCATGAGAAACTGAATATTCTACTTTAAGAGAAATATTAGTGTTAGTGTTAATGTTAGCACAGCACAGCACAGCACAGCATAGCATAAAGTATCTGTAGTTGTGTAAAAATCTATTAGTGCCTCCTAACTTGTTGATTTCCAAGTGTGTGCATCTCCTACAATTCCTAGCTAGCATACTCATTGCTGTTCTAGCATAGGACAATGGAAGTTTAATTTCAATACATCTGATGTTAATAATGTGGAAAAGCTTGCTTTATATGGAATGTTATGTTTGTCAGATGCTCAAATGGGCTACAATATTGTTTAAATGATGTTTGTTGGAGTTCTAGTTTACATACTCCTTTAGCCGTGTAGTGGGAAAATGGCAGCCACTTTTTCCTTACACAAATGGCCACAGAACCAGGCTTCAGATGTATTACACTGTGCCCATTATTATTTAGTTATGGACTTTTAGAAGATTCTTGATAGAACCACCAAAATAATCAAAGATCAGTGCAAGTATAGATGCTGCTCCTCATCTAAAAATAGTTTTAATTCAAGAATAGAGTAGAGTAGAATAGAGTAGAGTAGAGTAGAGTAGAGTAGAGTAGAGTAGAGTAGGGTAGGGTAGGGTAGGGTAGGGTAGGGTAGAGTAGGGTAGGATAGAGTAGAGTAGAGTAGAATAGAATAGAATAGAATAGAATAGAATAGAATAGAATAGAATAGAATAGAATAGAATAGAATAGAATAGAATTCTTTATTAGCCAAGTGTAGTTGGACACACAAGGAATTTGTCTCTGGTGCATAATCTCTCAGTATACATACAAATAATAGTGATAAATCATGATCATAAACATCATAAAAATACATTCATCATAAATCATAAAGTACAATACATAAATCATAAGATGCAACACTTAGTGATAATTGTTATGTCCCGAGCCTTGCAAACGGCTCAGGCGTTTGCAGGCAGTCCCGGGCAGGTGCAAAGCTGCCCGGGACCAGACAGGCTGTCGCCAGCGCCGTGCGCATGCGCGGGTGCTGGCGCGGGAAAAGTAACCCATTTACCCGGGAGTTGCCTATATAAGAGGCTGCGAGGCGTTTGGGCGAGGCTGAAGCCATCTTCCTGTAAGCTGAACGCTGAATAAAAGAAACTGAGAACTCCAGCTGCTTCTCGTGTCTGTTTCCCGCCACGGACTCAACACTGGCGACGAAGGTGGGATGCCTTGCACTACCTGGAAAGGAAGAAGTGTAAGCTTACCCAAGGAGTCCTGAGCGGCGGAAGAGGAACGGCGTCGACTCGGCAGCTGCCGCCAATCCGGTGCGCATTCGGGGGTAGGCTGGCTGATAGACCCGTCTCCTGAAGATCCGAAGATGGCGAAAATCGGAAGGCTTTCGGAATTCGACGTCTCACATCCAGAGCGGTGGGAGTCCTACGTATCCAGAATGGAGAACTACTTCAAGCAAACCAAGTGAGGGAAGATAGCTTGAAGGCTGCCACACTGCTTTGCGTTTGCGGCCAAGACGCCTTCGAAATCGCAGAAAACCTTGCAGCACCTGTCCCAGTAGAGTCTGTAAGCTACGCAGACCTGAAGAAGCTGCTGAAGGAGCACTTCCACCCCAAGGTGTCCGTTATCTCATGGCGCCACACCTTCGAACAGAGGGATCAACGGTCCGGTGAGTCAGCCAAGGAATACATCGCCGCGTTACGGAAGGCCGCCAAGCCCTGCGAGTTCAAGGACCTTGAGGAACGACTGAGGGACCGATTCGTGTGCGGGTTAAGGCATCGAGAGCTACAACAGAGACTTTTCGCTAAGGAAGAATTATCCTTCCAAGACGCCTTAAGGGAAGTCACCGCAGAAGAAGCAGCAGGCGGCGCCGTCAAAAACATGCGGCCGATCAGAAACAGTGCAGAGGGTGCGTCCGTGCACCAGGAAGACGTCCGACGAAACTCCGAGGAGGATCCGGACGAGGAAGTCGACCGTCTACACCCCGCGAAGGAAGAAAACCAGAAGGGAAGCTCTTCGGCTCCGCTCAAGTGCATCGGCTGTGGAGGTCGCCACAGGAGAACCGACTGCAAGTTCCGCTCCGCTACCTGCCGGGCATGCGGCAAACAAGGGCACATTGCAGCTGTGTGTCTGGGCCGATGAAAGGCACAACCCCAAGAAGAACGCCTGAAGGGTACCAGACTCCCCAGCCAGAATAGGGTAGGTTTTTGCGCTTCGCGAAGAAGCATCTGTAGGACAGGCACACACAAGCCCATGAAGAAAAAGCTGTCACTCAACGTGAAGCTACAAGGGGTTCCATTATCTATGGAACTAGACACAGGGTCTGCCCTTTCCATCATTTCATTGCATACATTTAGGAAGATTTGTTCCAGTAGTGGGACTAAGGCCAAGTTAAGGCCTTCTGATATTGTATTAACAGATTTTCAGAACTCAAGAGTGTGTGTTAAGGGGGAGGCCACCCTTAACGTGCAATACAAGAGTTTTGAAGGTCCACTAGACTTATTAGTAGTAGGGGGTGAACGAACGAGTCTCATAGGACTCGATTGGTTTGAGGCCCTGGGGATACACGTCACAGGACTCAACAGCTTACAAACACTCGACCTACAGGAAGTCTGCAAAGAATTTGCAGATGTTTTCAGCCCCCAGCTGGGCACATTCAAAGGACCACCTGTGTCCTTAAAGCTAGACCCCACTGTCACTCCCATTAGGATTAAAGCAAGAAGGGTCCCTTTTGCTTTAAAAAGTAAGATTGACACTGAATTAGACAAACTAATCCAACAAGGAATCCTAGAACCTGTTGATTCCAGCCCGTGGGAGACCCCCATTGTCACGCCTCTAAAGGCAAATGGGGACATTCGCATTTGTGCTGATTACAAATGCACACTCAATAAGGCATTGCAGCAACATGCCTATCCTGTTCCTGTGGTCAGTCACATCCTGGCCTCTCTCAAGGGGGGGCGTGTTTTTGCAAAGCTTGACCTAGCTCAAGCATATCAACAGCTGCCTGTTGATGATGATGCTGCCATAGCTCAGACCATTGTGACCCACAGGGGAGCCTTTAAGGTAAAAAGGCTACAGTTTGGAGTGAATGTCGCTCCTGGGATTTTCCAAAGCGTAATGGAAAACACACTACGAGGTATACCAGGGGTCTGCCCCTACTTTGACGATGTCTTGATTGCAGGAGACTCCACACACATTCTAGCTGAAAGGCTTAGGGCTGTCCTGTTAAGATTCAGGAAATCAGGCCTCAAGCTCAGAAAAGACAAATGCAAGATTGGGGTGCCTTCTACTGAATTTCTGGGATTCAAAATTGATGCTGCTGGGATTCATCCTGCTGAATCCAAACTAACTGCTATTTTAGAAGCACCCAGGCCAAAGTCTAAGGCCGAACTTCAGGCCTTCTAGGCCTCCTGAATTTCTACAATTCTTTTCTTCCACATAAAGCTAGTGTAGCTGAGCCTCTTCACAGGCTACTAGACAAACAAGCTGTGTGGCTGTGGTCACAAGCACATGAGGCTTGCTTTAAAGAAGTCAAGGCCTTGCTCACTTCTAACAGTGTTCTTGCACATTTCAACGAGTCTCTTCCTGTGTGCATCGCTTGTGATGCGTCCCCCTACGGGGTTGGAGCTGTCCTGAGTCACCTCAGGTCTGATGGAACTCAGGTTCCTATTGCATACTACTCCAGAACACTGTCTTCTGCCGAGCGCAACTACGCTCAGATAGACAGGGAGGCTCTGGCTGTTGTTGCTGGAATTAAAAAATTCCACGATTTTCTATATGGCAGGCATTTCACGGTCTTCACTGACCATAAGCCTCTGCTGGGACTGTTTACCACACGTAAGCAGACTCCCCACATCATTTCCCCTAGAATGCTTAGGTGGTCTATTTTCTTGTCTGCATATGATTTTTCATTACTCCACAAGCCTGGGAAAGAAATGGGCCATGCTGATGGCCTCAGTAGGTTGCCTCTGCCAGTAGTAGAAGCTGACCCCGCGCCAGCTGTCAACATTCTATCAATCCAAGCCTTGCCCGAGCTCCCTCTTAGTGCCAGGGATGTTACCGCTGAAACAGGTACAGATCACACACTTTCACGTGTCCGCTCCTGGGTCCTGTCCGGGTGGCCTGAGCACTGCCCTAGTCCTGAGTTTCAGAGTTTCTGGTCCAAAAGGAACGAACTGTCCCTTTCTCAGGGTTGTTGCTTTGGGGAAACAGAGTTGTCATTCCCACCTCAATGAGGACTAGGGTCTTAGAATCCCTCCACGAGGGTCATCCTGGCATTGTTCGTATGAAGGCTCTTGCACGAAGCCACTTGTGGTGGCCTGGTTTAGATAAAGGTATTGAGGCTAAGGTACACGCATGCCACCTGTGCCAACGATCTCGCCCAGAGATGCCCCAAGCTCCTGTGCATAGATGGGAGGAAACACAGTCCCCATGGTCTAGGGTGCACATTGACTACGCTGGGCCCTTTCAGGGCCAGTTCTTCTTGGTCCTTGTTGACAGCCATTCAAAATGGCTTGAGGTTGTGCCTGTCTCATCCACCACCACTGCAAAGACTATTCAGGTACTGAGGGGGATTTTTGCTGCACACGGGCTGCCAGATGTCATTGTGTCCGACAACGGCCCTCAATTCACCTCCTCCGAATTCCAAGCTTTCTTACAGGCAAACCTGATTCGTCATGCCACGTCTGCGCCTTTTCACCCGTCCACCAACGGTATGGCTGAACGCATGGTGCGCATCGCAAAGGACGCCTTGAAGAGACTCACCTACGGGGACTGGCATCACAGGTTGGCTGACTTTCTCCTTTCTTATCGCACCACACCGTCCACTTCTACAGGGAGAAGTCCAGCTGAACTTCGTTGGGGGCGTCAACTTACTACTAGACTTGACCGGTTGCATCCGGACAGACTGCCTTCATCTACCTCACATCCTAGGGCACCTAGACAACTACTTGTGGGTGCCCGGGTTTGGGCTCGCAATTACGGGCCTGATCATACATGGGTCCCCGCTTCTGTGTCCAGGATCACAGGTCCTCTCTCCTACGAGGTTGCCCTGGACAACGGTCGTGTCCTGCGTCGGCACATCGACCAACTTCGCTCTAGGCGAGACTTTTCTGCTGAGACTCCTGGGTCTTTTCCAGGGGGGGAGGGGGACCCTTTGGAGCAAAGGGAAGGGCAAGAGCTACTGCCCATCTCCACTGAGGGAGCCACAAACGGCCCATCCCAGGGTTCTGCAATTGCTCCGAAAAGAAAGTCATGGAGCTTACCCACACAACAGGCACTCACGCCTACTCCAGCCAGGGAGTCACCCCGGGGGCATACTCACTTTCCACACACATCACACAGCACTCCAGCAACGGAGGATACCCGGGGGCATCCCAACAAATCATTCCCCGCAAGAGAGCTGGCACACAATCCCCAAGGTTGGCCTGACCTTACCCCAAATCCTACAGGGGGTCAAACATACACAGAGCTAGTCGAGGAACCAAGTCCCGACTACAACACCCCTAGCACAAATCAGGGAACACCTGAGTTTTGGGAAAGTACAGAAACCCACACGAGCCCGAGCACAGAATGGGGTTCAGGGAATGGACAGCCTCCTGATAGGTCTTGGACTGACCTAGGAGGTTCTACAGAGACGCCCAGCAGTGGCTATCACTTCAAGGGGCCTGAGGGTCTACAGCTAGGTAGGACAACCAGGTCACAAAGCAACAGAAGCCCTGGCCTGACGAGCCCGGTGGGCAAGCAAGCAGGCCAGGCATCGGGGCACAGTCCTTGGAAGACACCAGGGCACAATAGAGAGAACAGGCTCACGCCTCCCTCCAGTCAGGGGACTTATGCCAGTAACCCAGAGCTAAGAAGGTCACAGAGAGCAAAGAAATCTCCTAAGTACCTAGAAGATTACATAACATTGCTGGCAAGGCAAAAGCCAGTAATCAGTGGGAGCACTGGGGAGCAAAAATGTCATATAAAATAAATGTTGTATGTTGGTAGTAGTTTTAGCCCGGGGGAAAGGGGTGTTATGTCCCGAGCCTTGCAAACGGCTCGGGCGTTTGCAGGCAGTCCCGGGCAAGTGCAAAGCTGCCCGGGACCAATCAGGCTGTCACCAGCGCCGTGCGCATGCGCGGGTGCTGGCGCGGGAAAAGTAACCCATTTACCCGGGAGTTGCCTATATAAGAGGCTGCGAGGCGTTTGGGCGAGGCTGAAGCCATCTTCCTGTAAGCTGAACGCTGAATAAAAGAAACTGAGAACTCCAGCTGCTTCTCGTGTCTGTTTCCCGCCACGGACTCAACAATAATCATAGAATATTAGCTAAGCAAACAAATAAAAATCATGCTAGGATACTAAAAACAATATAAATTGTAAGATACAAGCAACAAAATTATAGTCATAAGATGATAAGGATAGGTAATAGGAAAGATGAGGAATATCATAATAGTGCACCTTTGCTAAGAAGTTTGACAGTGTTGTAGGAATTCGCTGTTAAGCAAAGTGATGGCATGGGGGAAAAACTGTCCTTGTGTCTAGTTGTTCTGGCATGCAGTGCCCTATAGCATTGTCTTGAGGGAAGAAGTTGAAATAGTTTATGTCCAGGATGTGAGGGGTCTGTAGATATTTTTTACAGCCTTCTTTCTTGCTCATGCACTATACAGATCCTCACTGGAAGGCAGGCTGGCAGCAATGATTTTTTTCTGCAGTTCTAACTATTCATTGAAGTCTATGTCTGTCTTGTTTGGTTGCAGATCCAAACCAGACAGTTATAGACATGCAAATGACAGACTCAATAATTCCTTTGTAGAACTGTATCAACAGCTCCTTTTGCAGTCTGAGCTTTCTGAGTTGGCGCAGGAAGAACATTCTTTGTTGTGCTTTTTTGATGGCATTTTTTGATGTTAGGTGTCCATTTTAAATCTTGAGATATTATAGAACCTAGAAATTTGAAGGTCTCTACTGTTGATATTGTGTTGTATAGTATTGTAAGAGGTGGTAAAATAGTAGGGTTTCTCCTAAAATCTACTATCATTTCTACAGTTTTGAGTGTGTTCAGTTCAAGATTGTTCTGCTTGGACCACAAAGCTAGTTGTTCAACTTCCCTTCTGTATGCAGATTCATTGTTGTCTCGAATGAGACCAATCACTGTTGTATCATCTACAAACTTCAGTACTTTAACAGAGGGATCTTTTGAGATGTAGTCATTGGTATATAGAGAGAAGAGAAGTGGAGAGAGCACACAGTCCTGGGGGGTCCCCTGTGCTAATTGTACAGGTATCTGATGTGATTTTGCTTAGCTTCACTTGCTGCTTCTTGTTCCTAAGTGGAATATAGGCAGAAAGGAATCCTTCCTTTTCAACTAGTTGTGTACAACTTAATTTGGTTACCAAATGAGTTGGTTAATTTGTTCATTTCTTGCCTCTGGTATCATTACCCTTTAGCCTCTTATTTACATAAATACTTTTGTACTGCTAATGGTGTTGGCTAATGAGGTGACTAATGTAAGAAAATCTCACATTTCCTATAAATATTTATCCAAAAAAGTAGCTTTGCTGCAGTCATGTTTGTAATCTTTATTGGTATTTGCCAACCTGAGATTGTTGGCTGCAAGGGGGGAAAAGACAACGAACCAGTTAGTAAAATATCAACCAAGATTTATAGCAGTAGAGCTAAGAATAAATTTGAAGAGTAAAATCTCATTTCAGTCATCCCAAAGGTGCTTTTTCAAGAGGCAACTGGACTTTCTTGTTTTTTCTTTGAAGATGTTTCACTTCTCATTCAAGAAGCTTCTTTAGCTCTGACTGGATGGTGGAGAATGGAAGGATTTATACTCTTTGCATACAGTTGGTATAAATCAGTGTTTCTCAACCTTGACAATTTTAAGGCATGTGGACTTCAACTCCCAGAATTCCACAGCCAGCATTGCTGGCTGTGGAATTCTGGGAGTTGAAGTCCACATGCCTTAAAATTGTCAAGGTTGAGAAACACTGGAAATCCTTCCATTGCTCATCATCTAGTCAGAGCTGAAGAAGCTTCTTGGATGAGAAGCAAAACATCTTCAAAGGACAAACAAGAAAGTCCAGTTGCCTCCTGAAAAAGCACCTTTGGAATAACTATGACCTGGATGACTGAGAACCTCCACAGACACTCTCGTGTCAGTCATGAACTTGGTACTGAAAATAAAACCCTCTATTTATTTATTAAAAAGCAAAGCTTAATCCAGAGCATAAAGTTCAGCTTTATTTGAGCCATATCTGACAGCCTACAGTATATTCTTGCCCAGTTATAATGCAAGACAAATAATGATGGACAATGTTGTACCATTATTTTAAGACAGCAGTTCTCAACCTATGGGTCGGGACCCCATTTGGGGTCAAATGACCATTTCACGGGGGTCGCCAAACAATGCAGTCCGCCATTTTTCCCCCCTTTTCCTTCCTTCCCTTTTATTCTATTGGCTTTTGAAAGCCAATAGAATAGACTCTCTCGAATAGAGTCTAATTCTATTGGCTTTCAAAAGCCAATAGGAATTGTCCAGGCTGTCTCTGCCCTGCTGAGCCCACCAAAAGTCCCATTCTGCAAACGGTGCTGCACCAGTTGAGTAGTCCTCGACTTACGACCGGCTGAGTAGTCCTCAACTTACAACCTGTTGGGGGTCGCGGCATTAAAAAGGTTGAGAACCACTGTTTTAAGATAAAAGAAGACATTATTTTGAATTCGATATACCTATGTAGAGACTTGAGCAGATGTCATGGAAGTTCTCACACAATGATTACCACAGGGAGAATTTCACCTTCTCAAATTGGCTGCCCTGTTTGGCATGACCAATCACAAGCAAGTCCATTCACCTGTTCTGAGTTGTTCATGGATGTTCTTAAGGACCCTGATTCTTCTACATTGTTTTTCGGGACACCTGGCACTCTTCAAAGAAAGCACCAAGCTAGAGCTACATACCATGTTTAGTTTCTAAGGGTTCATATGAAACACCAGGGGCATTTTTGAATATAGAAACTATGCTAGGCCTTGGACTTTTGTTCTGCAGCATGCCAGCTTTTTAAGAATTGAAAAATAATGAAATCTGGTTGCATACTTGGACAGAAAGTGCCATTTAGGGTTTTTTTGTACTCGTGACATGGGCATGACATGGACCTCAATGTGTTTAAGTATTATTGAAATGATATACATTATATTGTATATGTCATGGGTCAATAACATTAGGCCTGTGGATAATTGCAAGAAGACTTGCAAAAAGAAGACAGCTAAACCCATACATCACTGATATTCTAAGACGTGCTAGAATCTTTTGCCCATGGCTGGATTATTAGTTTCTTTTTCAATCAAGATCATATATGCAAGATGAGTATGCTTTGGAATCTTACAAACAGCATTTATTAGTAGTAAGGGACATATTATAGTTTTGGTGGTTTTTTGGGTGGGCTTGGGGACCATGAATGGAGGTGGAGCTGATCAAGTGGTTGATTTGATTGTGCTGCTGAGGAATAGGAGATGGGGTTTTGTGGGTTTTTATGTTGTGGATTTTTAATGTTGTAAGCTGCCAAGAGTTACCTGTGTGTGGATTGGACGGTCATATAAATTTGTTAAATGAATAAATTTGTTTAAATAAAGAAATAAAATATAAAATTAGCAATAATTATTCCCAAGTGTGAAGTGCACAGGCTGCATCAGGATAGCCGGCTTCATCTACTTCTGCTCTTTTCTGCCAACTCATTCAGAACAAATATTAAAGTCTGATTCACAATTCATAATAAACTTTCCAAATTTTCATAGTACTGTTAGTTCCCCAATGGATCATTTTATGCTCATTCTGCATAGCATCATCTGCCTCAAACCCAGGTTTTCTATTTGTCTCAGCAGTTGCAGTATCTAGAAACAAGTTGACATTCCCCATTAAGGAATTCTCCTTCTTTTTCAATTAAAAAATAATGCAACAAGCTCTGTTAACAGTCATGGAAGTTTAAAAAAGAACCCTCAAGTTTTGCTTGTTTTTTTCTAAGGATATTGGAGTATGCATATTAAAAATTTTTAAGAAATGGGTTTTTTGTAAGTTTTTTTTACAAGTTTTACACATTGATGTGATATCAGATTTCATTGCTAACATCTATGATTGCAGAGACACAATAAGAGAACGGTCCAACATAACTCTCCAAAGTTGGCTTTGACATCATTAGTGCAAATTACCATAACTAATCAGGGTTTTGGAAATTGTTGAATAATGCTTAAATATAATGCTATTCAAATGTGAATATCATGCCATTTTTCATTTGAACATTATGAATAGCTGTAGGTTAATAGCCAAATTTTGGATTAAACTGGCTGAAAAGTTGAGGAGGAAAGGAGGAAAGAAATTGGATGAGATGACGTCCTTGGTCACCTTGAATTCTGTGAATATAGCGACAAAAATAATGTTGTGTGATGCTTGGAGTCTATGTCTAGAACAAGGAGATGAAGATGCAAATCCGGTGTTCTTGTGAAAACACATTGAATTATTTGCAGCAAGTCAATGTTTCACAGCCCAACCTATAACCCAACCTACCTTACAAAGTTCTTTCTAGGAGAATAAAATCGAAGGAACAATCATTTTACACACTGCCTTGAAAGTCTAGAAGCAACGGATGGAAACTAATCAAGGAGAGAAGCAGCCTAGAACTAAGGAGAAACTTCCTGACAGTGAGAACAATTAACCAGTGGAACAACCTGCCTCCAGAAGACTGGACAGCCATTTGTCTGAAATGGTATAGGGTTTCCTGCCTGAGCAGGGGGTTGGACTAGATGACCTCCAATAATAATAATAATAATAATAATAATAATAATAATAATAATAATAATAATAATAATAATAATAATAACAATAACATTACTGTACATATTTATATTATCGCTATCTCTATCATTTATATCCCATGAGAAAAAAATAAAACAGATAAGATATGTGTAGAGAAAGGGACAGAAAAGAGTGCTACATTATAATAAACTGTGAGGCAATAGCTGACATTATTATCTCCTAAATATAGTGGTCATCTGCTCCAAGCCAGAACAAGTTTAAATCCATCATCTTCTGAAGGCAATGGCAAACAGAGCAGCATTCCATAATATTCTTAGATATTTCAGCAAAGGTATCTATTGATACAGCCTTGGTCTTAGTCCAGTCCATATACCTAACCAGGAAAGTTTGTAACAATGCAGAGTGCCATTTAGTAGTACAATGGCACAGAATAGAAGGTACTATTTCAGAGGTTACTTCTGAGCATCACAGTGGTGAATTAAATGAGGGATGTTATTAAACTACTGCTCCCAGGAGTATCTGTGGCAGCAAAAGCAGTCAAGGTGATAGCCACGATGATGAAATCAAAGATTGCTTTTTATTTATGTGGATTGCATGTTCAATGCACATTAAAAACTGAGAGGAGCTTCAATCACAGCTTTGTAACCACCATCTTGTCATTTTTGACAATACTTTGTGACCAACTCAGACTGTTCCACATGCTTTGAGAATGGGGCATTGGGTATGACCACATTAGTATTATCTCAATCCCCAAATTAATTTTAAAACATTGATTAACTCCACTATAATAGGAATCTGGTAAATTCTGAGAACTCTTAGTGTGTTATATTTCTGTTTCCATGCCTTGATCCACCAGCAAGCACTCAGGGCAGCCAATGAAATGTTAAAACTCAAAAAAGAAAATCAAAGGTTTTTTTCATACAATTTCCATTCATTATCTGGAGACAATATATGAGAAGGCCCTCTTCTATAAATCTGAAAGACAAGCATCTGACAGCAGAGCAGTAGTAGCTGTGAAGGGGGGATGAGAATAGGGCAGACACACAAAAGCAGCATTGCAGTATTTCCCGGCAATCCCCATTCCTTTTATATGTGCACTATGATGTCCTCCTCATGTCTCAAAGAGGCCATCTTTGTGTCATGATGCTCTTTTCCTTCATTATTTCGAAAACTTCTGTAGATGCCAGTGAAATGAAAGTATCTTCAGAAAGGCCTCTTTGGCAGGTTAACAACTGGAAAAGTTCATCATGAGGAAGATAGGCTCTTAGAACATAAGATGCTAAGTAGTTTTTGGACTGTTAAAGATCAGGATCAACACTTTAACTTGTGTCCCAAACCAATTGGTAGTCACTGCCAAACCTTTAAGTACAGCTACTTCATGATCCTTCTTCTCTAAGTCAGGGGTTGTCTACCCCTGGTCTACGTTATTAACCTAACTGCTGCATTTTGTACCAATAGCAAATCTGGAGTGCTTTGCAAGGGTATGACTAAGGCTTGGACTTTCACCATCAAATCTGACTAATAGGAAAGCTGGCCCACTGCACTGAATTATGAAAAGATGCTTCTTAGCACAGTCATTGCTTGTGAATCCAGTGGCAGCTGGTAAAAAGTTTCATTTATTATTAATACTGTCAGTGATAACTGTGTCCCCTGTAAAGAAAACATTATGCATGTTTTGGGTCATCTGTGTTATTGTCCCCTTCTAGCACTCTTAATATTAGATATGATCCTAGGAACACTCCACCTCGGTGGCTATAAATTACATACCACTGTTGCTCCAAGTGATCCTTCAGATACACTGTTCCATTATAAACCCTGTCTATTCTGAAGCTTATGTCTTGGCCATAAAAGTTTCTCATGAACTGAAAGTTGGCATAAAAACATCTTATCCCTGAAGTGAATCATGTTCAGAAAACTAGGTAACAGCTTATAGTACATTTATTGGCTCTATTTCACCATACGATATCTGGCTTCTCCCCAAGCAAAGTATCAGATTGCATTATCCATGACTGAAAGTAACATTATGTTACCCAGAAGTCAAAAGTTCTAATACAGTTTGTGAAAGAATACATTTAATCCTTTCCCCCAAAATAGTCTTCAATGGTGAAGCATGGCATGGCCAGAGTCAGTTCTACGAAGTTTTTCAGAAAACTATGGATTTATAGAGTCTTGCCTGATTAACAGTCACCTAGACTTATGACCTTTGGCTGGCAATCCTGAAAAAAACTTTGATTAAATGAAGCCATCTAAGAGCTGAGAGGCAAGAACAAGGACTTGTATCATGCAATGGAAGGGAAATACCCACTTCACTGTGTAACCCCATCATCAGCTGTTAGATGAGTCATTTCAGAAAAATGTAAAACCCATATGTAAAAAGGAGGAGTAAAAGTAAATCTAAGAATTAACTAGTACTCACCATCCCATCAGGCTATTTTTAAAACAATGTTTTAAAGCTTTTCTGAAAAAGCACTAAAATTGTGTTTGTTTATTTTTTTAAAAAAACCTAACAAGTGTACCATGGGTTGTTTAGTGATGTGAAAGTGTCCTTCATGCTGCAGTGTCCAACCTCCTTTCCCATGACTGTCGTCTATTAAACCACTCTTATTGCCGCAATTTGGAGTGCTTTTCAAGGATGTGTCCAAGGCTTGGACATTCACCATCAAATCTGACTAGTAGGAAAGCTGGCACAATGCACTGAATTATGAAAAGATGTTTCTTAGCACAGAATCCTAGATATGAGCTCTTACTTTTATTCAATCTGCCTGGCTCCTCATCTTCTTTCAGTGGTGCTTTGCGTGTCCCTTTGCTGCTTAATCTTTTAGAGTTCTTGGAAAAACAAGGAGTTCCCCAGGATTGATGCATAGTGAGGTCCCACATAAAGGCAATATGGTCCAGGCCTCCACTCCTTAGCCATTCCACATTGTGACTAAGATCTCAGTTGACCTGCCCACCAGCTCCTCATAAAACTCCTGGAGCTCACCAAGGTCTATAAATTGCTTGAGGTGGATCAATCTAATAGGGCCTGTCTCTCTAGGGGAGGTTTGATGAGATGACTGACAGCATGCAAGCACAACCTGTATCAGGATAATCAGTCAAGAAGAAGACAATATTTGGACCATCCAGAAAAGTCAAGGGAGAAGAAGAGGGGCTAAAGCCAACAAATCTAATTCTCTCTTCCACCCACTCTGCTTGCTTGTTCACATTGAAAAAAAATGATAATATGCCATATTGCCATGGTTACTAAAGATTTCACCTCCCACTGACAATCCCTCAATTTTTGCCACGCCTTTTGAGCAAAATAATATATTATTAAATTGGACACATTAATCAGTGATGGCAGCTGTGTGTCAGAAACTGCTTTTCATTGAAACCTGCTTTTTATGCAATGATGAAGAAATTAGCAATGTTTTGTAGTGACAGCTGGTGTTTACCTGCTTTTGATAATGGACACACGTACTCCATTTTTGATATATTTAAGGTTGAAATAATAATGACTGATCCTTGACAGTTTGAGGTATCTTCATTTAGATGCTTTCTTGACAAGTTTATAATGTCTGCATGTAATAAGTTGTCATCAGCTACCTGAAGAATACATAGGGAGATGACTATCTGCTGGCCAGAACCAAGAAAAGATAGCACCTGATAGACACGCAGGCTCAACAGATGTGGAGTCATATGAAACTTCTTTGTAGACCACTTCGCAAATTTAAAAACAGTGAATAAGGAACTCCTCCAGAGGTTTAAAACTCAGTAGATGAAAAGAAGCAAAGAAAGGCCAATTGGATATAAAGTTGTATGCATGGCAAGCAGAAGAATGGAACAGATCAACCAAGATCCACTGATCAAAGCAACATGTGCATTGCTAAATATCAGCCTAATACAGGGATCTTCAAACCTGGCCCTTTTATGACTTGTGGACTTCAACTCCCAGAATTCCTCAGCCAGGCATGCTGGCTGAGGAATTCTGGGAATTGAAGTCCACAAGTCATAAAAGGGCCAAGTTTGAAGACCCCTGGCCTAATACAGCTTTACCATATTAAATTCTACCTTTCTTATTTGCATACGTATTTGAGAGCTATACGATAGAATTAGCTCTTTATTGCTGATTTAAATTTACCATCAAACCATAGAGCTTTGGTATATTAATGGGTGTCAAACTAATTCATATTAAAATAAAACCCCATGGTACCAGAATTCTGTATTGCAGTAAGCGTTTATATTTCTCAATGTCCTTCTCTAAAGTTTTCTGGATAGAAGCTTGATAATACAAATCAAGGATGTGCTAAGACATCTAAATACATCATTTTGGCCATGTGTTTTCTTTCTTGCGCCCTCCCCACCCAAATCCACAGTAAAATGTGGCAGGTTTTTTTCTTTTTTCATTTTCTCTGACAGATTCACCATGGAAGGGAAGGAAAACTTCATCATAATTTAATTATTAAATTTATATGCCACCCTTTTCATTCTGGAAGGTGACTCTGGGTGGCTTACAATTAAAAGAAGCAGAAAAAAAGGTGAAGCCTGATTTTTTTTCCCACCTTACTTTTAGCAATTCTATGTTGCAGATGGAATGATAAATCTGAGAGGAAGTGGCTTGCCTAAATCCGAATGAGGATTGTGTTCAATATGGCATATAAATATAGGGGCGAGGAACATACACCTATGGAGAACCTAGGGAAATAGATTTCAGTGCTCCACATCTTTCAAATAGAGCAGACTCCCTTTGATGGAAGGCTCTGCTGCCTGGTTTGCCCTTTACCTGAGGACTACGTCAGCACTGAGATCTTTGCAGAGAGCCTTCCATGCTTTTGTTTTTTGGACCTTCATGAACTTCCTGTATGACATCAGACATTGGATAGTGCCATGAAGAAACTCTCCACTTACAAAGGACCTAGGCCAGGGGTAGGCAACCTTGGCTCTTTTATGACTCGTGGACTTCAACTCCCAGAATTCCTGACCCAGATAAGCTAGCTCAGGAATTCTGGGAGTTGAAGTCCACGAGTCATAAAAGAGCCAAGGTTGCCTACCCCTGACCTAGGCTACTGTGAATGTGCTGAGTTTTTTTTTTTAAAGAAATCAAATAAGAATAAAATAGGCTCCTCAGTTAACCTGGTCCATGATAGAAAACCACACCATTTTTGCAGTGGGTGTGTCAGGGGGTGGAGAGGCTGGAGACAGATATATATGCTAGAAAGGGATTATTAATGCTGTTGTTTGTCCCACTGCAAAGAAAATTTCCCAATTCATTCTCAGCAGTATCAGTGGTGGACATTTTTAAAATTCCCAATCCCCCATGTTTTGAAGTTTAATCTTCTAAAATTCCTACCTTGTGTCCTTTCTACCTTATCTTCCTACCTTATGCCCTTTCAGAGTAATTAAAGTGCAGCTATTCACTATTATGACTCAGATTAGCAAATGATACTGTACCTGTCTCCAAAATTTAACAACATTCTTCCTTCCAAAGTGACCTTTTGAAAAACAAGCTCCCCCCCTCCAAGGATTTTCATCATTTCAAAAGCTGGAAAAATAGGAATATTTTTGCCTAAAAACTTTATAAGCCATTTTCATTCCCAATGTAGAATCCCCAGATGTGTGAACTTCAGCTTTCATAATCCTGTCAGGGTTTATAGATATAAAATCTATCATATCCAGAAAGCATTGAGCTGGAGAAAGCTTTTAGAGGTTAAATATAGATTTTAGATTTTGGTTATATTTTCTTTCCTTTTCATATTACTGATTGGGTTGATGCATTTCTTCTTGTTTTACCAACAATATACGTGTTTGGATAAAGTATTCTTTTTGAGCAAACTTCTAGAATATGGCAATTTTGCAAGATTCCTATTTTGGTTCCCTGGGAAGTTGTTCAAACAGTGTTCTTTGTCGGCAGAGAATACATGTTGCAGCAGGAAAGAATATCCATGTCTCTTCCAGATGATTTGGCCTTCAAACTCCATCTGATCCCATCAGCATGGCCAATGGTAAGAGACAGTCCAAAATATCTGGAGACCATCAATTTGCTATCCTGCAGGCATTTAATCCAACATTAAGTGAACGGGCTGCTGCTTATGCAATGGAATTTTCCTTTCTGCTCATCCAGTTTATGGTCATACTCCATACATCATGGAAGTCTCAAACCCAGATAACTTTCTCCTCAAAGACCCACATTTTCAGGAATAGTTTACTTGGAGATGGAAAGCCACCTCACTCTCATTAGTTAATCTCACCAGAGGGATTTCATTTAATTAAAACCCCAATAAAGCTATTTAACAGATTCCTGGTAGAAACTTCAGCAAGATGACACACTCCTTGTGCATCTTGGGTTACCCTGTTATGAGACCTAAGAGACCTGCAAACATTATAATGAGCGTCCCTGCATATAAACTATTCATAAATCCAAGGCAACAGCCACCCATAATGCCAAGTGTTTCATTAAATTCTGATAACAGGTTTGCAGCATTTTATTATGTTTAGATGAACCTACCTGGGGGCAATAATGATCTTACTACTGGATGGGCTAATTCAGACAAGCCCAATCAGTTTGAAAGCTCAGTTCTGGGAGACAGTTAAACTATAGCTAGATTGTAAGGTGGTGTGTGTGTGTGTGTGTGTGTGTGTGTGTGTGTGTGAGAGAGAGAGAGAGAGAGAGAGAGAGAGAGAGAGAGAGAGAGAGAGAGAGAGAGAGAGGTGGAAAATAGGATTTGCAAGATTCAACATGTTTTTTCGTTCTGTATGCAGAAGCAGATATACAGATTCAGTTATTAGTTAAACATCATTAGAGGAACCTCTGACCTCGAGCCAGTGAATTGGCAATGACAAAGTTGTAATTCATTTGGAGTTTCATCAGATAGGGAACGTTTAGCCCCAGTACTCCTTTCCATTCTAACAAAGTCATATTTCGGATACTCGTCTTTCAAGGTAAAAAATAGTGTACTAACTATTTATTTATTTATTTATTTATTTATTTATTTATTTATTTATTTATTTATTTATAGCAGTTATATAGCTGGCCATCATAGAATATATTGAATGCTGGAGTGCTCCCAACCAACAACATAAAACAATATCTATGAATACATATTTCTGTCAAAACCACAAACTTGAAAACCTGGCCCAAAAGTCAAATTTTCATATGCAGTCTGTCACTAAGTCCTCTCATCGACCTCACCCTATCCCAGCATTTGGAGGAAAAGCAAGGTCTTAAGTGCTTTTGGGAAGGCTAGGAGAGTGGGGCTTGCTGAACTTCAGAGAGAAGGATGTTCCAAAGAGTAGGGGCTACCATGGAAGAGGCATGGTTCCTGAATCCCATAGGATGGCAATGTTTTAAGAGAAGGGACTGGGAGCATGCCCACCCTATCTGATCTGGTAGGTTGGATAGATGTCTTTAGGGAGACTTGACCCTATGCCATACAGGGTTTTAAAGGCAATAACCAGCCTCTTGAATTGCATGGAAAGGAAACTGGGAGCCAGTGAAGCATATGAACAAGGTCTTACATGGGGCACCCATCGCTGAATGCATCACTACATTCTGGACCAGTTCTAGCTTCTTCAAGGCCAGCTCCATGTAAAGCATGTTGCAGTAACACAAACAAACAGGAAGTGAACAAGGCATGAGTGATTAAAAGCAAAGCCCCCCCCCAGTCCAGAAAAATGTGCAATTGGCACACCAGACAAATTTGCAGAAAGCCCCATCCCCAGCCATGGCTGCAACCTTGAGCAGGAGCTGTGAGTCTACCAGGGCCCCCAAGTTGCATACCATCTCAGTCTGGGGGAGTGCCATCCTATCCAAAGTCAGAGAGGAAATATCACCTGGGCCTGGGTCCCAAAAGCCTAGAACAGGGGCCTCCAAACTTAGCAACTTTAAGACCTGTGGACTTCAACTCCTAGAATTCCCTAGCCAGCCTGGCTGGCTGAGGAATTCTGGCAGCTGGTCCTCAAGTCTTAAAGCTGCCAAATTTGGAGACCACTGGCCCAGAGTCATTCCATCTCACCAGAGTTGAGTCAAAGCTGGATCCACCCCATCCAGGCTCTTACAGCCTTTAGGCTTTCAGCCAGCTCTACAGTATTTTATTATAACTAGAAGAAAATACAGGCATTTGATGCCAAGTGCTTATCTAATGTGAGGCTAGTTTTAAAAAAAAACATTTTTTGTGTGTATCTCTAAATCCTGAAATACTCATGTTGTCAATGTTGCTGGGGGCCATCTTGACAAGGCATTTGTAGGCGAGGGGGCAAAGGTAACAACCAATTAAGCATCCATTCAACAAACCTTCCAAAAGGTTGATGCCTTTTTTACATCTGTCTTGGAGAGATGATGGAGCAATATCTGTGCCATGATCTCTGTTCCTGATTGCTATTGTAGACTGGAAGATGGCATATTCATGAATTCTACAATTTGTTTGAATCAGCATTCCAACTACAGTGTGTTCTGAATATTCTTAAGAGATTGGGTGACTCAGATGTTATTTTTTTAAAAGGGAGAAAAAGACAGTGGGTATTTGTGGCAGCAAACAAAATTATTCAAATATGGCTATATGAACAAATTTGTCTAGATCTGATTTATTTTTAGTTCTGGTTTAGAATATTTTGTTAAGCTGTAAAGGGACAAACATGCTGCAGGGGGCGCTCCAGCTTGAAATTTAGCTTTTCCTCACAAGCCTGGGCCTCACTTATTCCCATTAAAATTAAACTCCCATTTAAACTAATTAATGTGTATGCACGAAGTGCTTGCTTACATCTGAAAAGATTTATTTATGGCAGGGAATGTTTATCTAGACACTCCCCGAGAAGAAATATGAGGGTAAAATATAATTGTTTAACACTTATTTAGATTCTCTTTCCTTTTCAGATTAATTTAGTGGCACTTATATTCTAATAACAATTATTCACAGGAGCTGGGTGGCTTGTAGATCCCGTTTTTCCTTTTCCTTCTTCTCTTTTGAAGGTGTCTGGCAGATTTAGGTCAGACTTTTTTCTCCACTCACCCTAGAAGAAATATAAAGAGGAAGGAAGAATTCCCAGCACCAATCTTTTTTAATATTTCTGCATTAGTTCAAACCCATAGAGGTTCACTCTGCCTGCAGCTAAATAAAATCTATTAGGCTTTTACAGTAGGAAAGTCAAAGGGGTGGAGAGAACCTTTTTGGGTAAGGTCAGGCAAAGATCTGTACAGCAGAGAATGGTGTTGCTTAATGTCATTAGTTTGCCTGTCAGAGAAAGTTTATCTCTTGGGATGCCAGGCTCAACTACGTATGTTCACTTTCATGTTTTCCCCCTCTTCTGTGCAATTTTTTTTTGGGGGGAGGAGGGAAGGCAGGAATCAAATCCAGACATGGTTAGGAAAGGTCATAGGTCTACTCTTTCCGATCTATCAAAAAACTTCATTCAAGAAAGAGGCACCAGTGGGCTTCTGTATGTAATCAGATGAAGGGGCTCCTTTGGATAAAGGAGGCTGCAGATCTGTAAGATATGGTATGAAGATATGGGGACAGAACACATGTGGGATGTCTTTTATCTAAGAATTGATGAAATAAATGAGAACTTAGCACGAGATACTTAGCACGAGATCCTAATAAAAAAAACCCATCCAATGTTAGCTTACAGGTTAGTGAGTACATTTTCCGTTTTTGAATATTCTGTCAAACCTCCTTGGGATGTGTGTCTCTGGGGTCTTAGAAGCATAGTATTTAGCTTCAAATTTCTTTGACAGAAAGAGGATCTTTTCCTTTTTCTACCGAAACACAAGTCTATTATAGATTAGAACATATTAAAACAATATCAAATGATCTCCAAGGTATCACACACCGTTCACCTAATCAAAACACTAACACATTTCTACAATGGGCTTATAAAGTTCACTGCTTAGCAGATCTATCTGAAGCACATGCAAGAGGGAATAGGAACTGACCTTTTCAAATCGTTAAAATGGCCTCTACTTAAATTTCCTTTTATCCTTTTTCTAAACTAATTGTTCACTATATTATTCATGTGTCACATTTGGTGAATAGTCCTGGAGAGATTACTTGAGAGAAAAACATTTTCTTTCCCCTGTCAAAAGCACACTTGCAGCAAGCATTTTATCAGTGTGTACATCGTTGAGGTTCAAGAGTACAAAGTAAACTTGTACTCCAAACATTTGAAATCTCTGTGCATTGTTTTGTAGCCTTTTTAAAAATCATTGTTTAACATTTTCTGAGCTCTACTACCAATGATAAGAAACAAAGCCTTCCCACATGCACCACAGGGGAATATGTTCCTCAGAGCCATTTTATTTATGGAAACCAAAGAGATTAATACTTTCAAAGTAGGCTTCTCCATTCCATATGTTGATTCCTGTATTCATGGATCAACTCTCTGACTCTAGGTCAGTGATGGCGAACTTTTTAGAGACCGAGTGCCCAAAAACTGGCCCCACCCCTCTTCCACCGCCAGCCCACCTGCCCGCAGGGTCACTTACCGCCTCCTGGGTTCACCGATCGCCCAGCAGCACCATGGCAGCCACATCCTCTGCCCATGCCCCACAGCATCAACTGTGCGCGATGGAGTGTGAGGGCAGAGTCTTGTCTATGCTGCCTGGCTGCCATGTCCTTGACTGCACTGCTCTGCTTGGGCCACGCTCGGGGGTGATTCTTCTCCAGGATGGCTGCTGGTGAGGAGGGGATCATGAAGGGAGGCAAGGCTGGGGCAATGGCACATGTGCCCACAGAGAGGGCTCGAGTGCCGCCTCTGGCACCCATGCCATAGGTTCGCCACCACTGCTCTAGGTGATTCAGACTGGGAAAAATTGGATAATCTCCCTGTACCCAGGGAGCACATGTTATCTCCTGGAGTCCACAGCTGTCAGGCACAAAAGACCAGGATCACACGTTAAATTCCAATTTAATTGATTTATTGCTCATGCTTATGTACAGGAATCTAGTCAACTGAAGGTTAGCACTATTTTGGCACTTGATAAGAGTTAACAGACTTCAAGAGGGGAATGGACTTAGTCTGTTTGTGGCTATGTAGAGGTCTTAGGCTATTTCCTCTTTTGACTCCACCCCAGATTCTGCCACTCCTTCTTCAACAACAGCTCAGCTCTATGGTGGTCTTTAGGAGAGGAAACAATGTTTTGGATAAGCTGTTGTGGGCTTTTTTTCTTTTACTTAAATCTGCTTGTCAACTCATCTGTGGAATGGGTAAAGTGACTAAAAACAGTAGGGAAAAAAACCCAAACATTTTTGCATTGAATATAAAGTATGAAGTCATCATTTTAAATACAGGGAGGGGGTACTTAGAACAATTGCCCTCATTAAAAATGTTTTGTACTCACCAGTAATTATGAAAAAGTTATAAACTCCCTCTTGTAAGTTTACTTCCTACTCTTGCCTTTGTTTATCAAGTTTCTCAGCTCCAATTTTTTACTTCACTCACAGAGTAATAAAATTGAAATAAGACCAGCCATTCTACCTAGAGAAAGATTCTTAGAATTTTGTCATTGCTGGATCATGTTTCAAACTGAACCCAATTTTCACAGCTGTGTCATTAACCTACCTCAACTGAGTTTTTGTCCTGACATTTTAGTTAAAGGAATAATTATGACAGAGAAAAGGTGAGAAAGGGACAAAAGAACTGACAGTTATCAAGGTACTGATAGTAGCTACGGTAACCTTGTGCAAACTATGTGGTGTATCATGTATGACATTATTATAGAACAGGATTTTTAGTGACCCTGAGGTTTAAATGGTAAACAACTTGTGCAATGAAAACAATCCTTCAAGAATCAACAAACTGATTTTCTTTTATCATCCTGAGATGATGAATATTAGGATGGTACTTATAACAACTCCCATACCATATTTATTGTCTAAATCTCTCTCCTGAAGCTGCAACTAGCCTTGCTAGGGATCAAATGCAAGCATATTAGCTGCATCACTTGTCTTCTCCAGCTTCCCTAATGTATTTCAAGAGAAGAACAATCTAGAACCAGAGACTAGGAAGAGGACAAAAATGTTTGTTTCAGCAGATCTGATCCTGATCTTGGTCCTCCTTCTCTATTTCATCCTGAGTTCACCAGCTGTAATCCTTACTGCAAATGAGACTAAGAAAAGCAGTTTTCCTATGGCCATTTAATCAAAGACAGGATTTGAATTCCAAATTAGCAGTTCACAATAGCCAGTGGCTGATAATTCTCGGTGGGATAGGCAGGAGTGTGTGTTGAGTCTCATTTCCAACTCCATTTGTTCTGTTGTGTATGCTGATACGCACCCAAGTTGGGCTTCTATTTAATTACAGGCTTCTATTTACTTGGCAAGTTATCAGATTAAACATGAGCATTGGAACATGGAGGAAAGAATGCACACTGCACTGCTCAATTCAGGACCTTTTGAAATAGGTAATTGTCATAATTCACTGAAGTATTTACAATTTAAATACATTTTAATTTATTTAATTTTAAAATTTTAATTTTAAATTCAAATCCATGAATAGGGTTTATTATGTTAACAAAATACTCAAAATAAAAAGGCATAGAGAAGGAAAAGTCATCCAAACTCTGGCATCAATTCTTCATATTACAGTCATCAAATTAACAGTTGGGCAGAAAAATGAGTCAAGTTGCTTAATGGAATGTCCACCTCTTAGTAATAAAGAAATAAACCCAACTAACCTTGCAGCAAACCAAGACAGTAACTCTGCTTCTTTTCTCTCTCTGCATAAATCATTATGCAATGATTTTTATTACGTTTTTATTAAGTTAATAATATCAAATGTGAAGTATATTGACATAAGATGAAAAGTGTAAATGCTTTCTAGCAAAATGCTGAAAAGCCTAATGGAACCACTTAGATGGAGAAGATCTATGCCATAAGGAAAAAGGGAGTCTGAGAATAATTCCTCTCTACAGTGGATTTGTGATGATGTTAGTTTGCAAATAAATCTTTATGGGATATCATCCCAGGCTTGCTAAATTGTCGAAGACCATATTTATTAACTCCAAACAATCGTCTTTAAATGGATTACAGAATGTTATTCTCTGTTGAATTGAACATAAAGCATCCGTTCAAATAGTAATGCATTGATCTTTCAAATGGCGTTGGGCTATAATATTTAAATTGTACCTCTGCGGCCCTTAGAGGCTGAGGCAAGTGTATATATGTGTGTGAGGATTTATATCCCACATCTCAAGTATATGTAGGACTTAGATGGATATGTAGTTTTGCAGGGCTTGAATATGCCATACGTCTTGGACACATTCATTGTAGTCATTGGTTCTATACTTCTGCAGAATTTCTCTATCTAATTTGCCTGCAATGGGTGATCTACTCAAGTAGAGATTAACTTGGGTTTTAGCTCCCAAGCCTTGTGCACATGGAAGTTAGCCAAAATGGTGGTATAGGGGTAGGAGGTCTAGAGTCTGAGCTCTTGTTTTCAGGGTCAATGTGTCTTTCCTTTGCTTAGCTGGGGCTTCAGAAAGTCTGGAAGCCAGGCTGAAGGAGTGGATGGGGGTCAAGCCCAGTTTCTTAGAGGGATTTTGTGCTTTAAGAATTATGTGGATGTAATATACCTCTAGTATTCCCTCTCTTGTATCTGGATCAACACCATAAATCAGTAAACGATTTTCTTCCCCAAGTGTTAATCTTAAGAATAAACCATAAGTGTCTACCATTTGAATTTCACATGTTTATCTTGTATTGGCAATATTCAGAAATGCGCTGAGCCAATCTATGATATTCAAGGATCAAGATATCATTACATGGTTCATTAGGTTTTATATTTCTCTGAGAAACCAAAACTATGAATAACATTATTACATAGCATTGATTTAAGCTACCATTGCTGATAATCTCTGGTCAGTTATTTGCTTCCTGTATTTTGGATTTTTCTATTTTTCTTAAGTGTAGCCAGAACAGGATGGGGAAGAAAGTCACAGAGTTTATTGATTAGAAAATAAAATCATTTTTTGTGCTCCAAATAACATTTTCATTTTGTAATCAGCCAAGATGACTAGGAATTGGCAGCAGGCACCAAAAAGCTGGTTAACATATTTATTTAACCGTGACTTCATGTGGTTATTATGGATGTTACATCTGAACAGTGAAATAGAGCCATGTAGATAAGCATTTGGGAAAGAATTTGATATTTGATCATGACAAATCCCTAAGAGTCAGTTATGATAACAAAAAGAGATTCCTCCTCCAAATATAGTACAATACAATAATGAGTAGAAGTTTTATAAAGTGTGTCAATAGTGAAAGATAAAAGGAATGTAGTAAAAAGCTACAGAAAAATGCACCACTTGTTATCTGGTAAATAGGGAGATTTTGAAACAAGGAAATAAAAAACTTCAACAACTCGATTTTAGCTTGTTTGCATAATAGAGATAGGTCCATTATGCAGCTTTTTTGAGCAGAGTTGCTCAAGAAATTCTATGCTTATTGGTAACATTTTACCTGTGCTTTAATAATTGATCAAGCTTTGGTATTTCAAAGCAGTAAAATAGAAAATCAGGTACATTTTTTCCCCATGTTTGGAGAAAGAACCCCACAATTCTTGGGATAGCAACTGAAAGTCACCATCCCTAAATTAATAAATAAACAGATAAATAAATAAATACAAACTCTCCACAATACCAAGCTTTTTTTAAAAAAAGTGCTGCTCATTTTATTCTTATAATTCCACTAGGCACAGAGCAATTATTAGGGGTTAATAACAAGTTTAAGTCCTTAGGTTCTCCTCCAGGCTATTATTTCCTCTTTAGAAATATATTTTACCCAGGGTCAGTGTTACCTAATTAAAGCAGCCCCTGTTGCTAATGCTGCAGGTGTACTGAGACTTTTTGGCATTGCATTTTTTTCCCCAAAAACCCCCAACAACCCAAAATCAGTTTATAAAACTTCCAGTGCCCCTTTCCATAGACATATACAAACCCATCTCCCCCCCTTTTTTTGTATGTGCATAGACATCTATGCCTTCATTACGTCTACCTTGACTCCTGGTGATTTCATGGACAATGTAATTTTTTTGTTTTAGCGAATGCAGAAATGGAGTGAAATGGAATTCTTCCGGGATGTTTTTTGATATAGCTCTGACTATTCCCATTTAAGTACTAATTTGGTCCCACTTTGCTTAATGTTTCTTTGTTTCTTCAAAGATCATGTTCAATCATTCTTGTGACTCAGAGACATTGTTATTTATGCAGGAACTATCTGATATTGACCCCCCTTATGGTGTCTTTTCACACACTGTTAGGAGGCTGTAGGCCTAGCTCTTGAAGTAGCCTCCCTCAGATGAGAAGGAACAGACTCTAGGTTCTTCATCACAGCATGGAGAGAGACTTCATTTTTACCTATTTTTAAATCTGCAAATCAATGAACACAGACTAATATCTATAAAAATACATTATGGGATGCACTTTAATCTGCATCTAAGTCAGAACCCACAAAAATTTTATACAAATCTGTCTTTTTTTTCTTTTTGAGGGGCATATATTTTCCATTTTGGCAATATGAACAGTGTGTCTCAAACTGGTCTGGTTCTCCAAGCCATTCAGAGAAGTGTTTTGCTTAAATTCAATCCTAATAATTAACACCTCTTTTTTCTGTGAAGCACAATCTGATCTCTCTTCCCATAGAACGTGGAACAGGACCTGAACTGATCTTGATTTAGAGAATATAACAGCACTATACTTGAAAAGATCTTGAAAAATCCCAGGACAATGTGGCTAATGTGGACTAATCTGCAGAGAAAAATTACATAGCTGTGAAGCTTCTTGGTCCCTTGGGAAGGCTGAGAATTCAGATTAAGCATATAATGTACTGATGATACTGAAGTGGGGGATAAACTCACCTGGTGAGTTCATGTACATATTGAAAAGGAGAGGAGAGACCCCACAAAGGAGGGACTAGGGCAGGGGTCCCCAACCCCCAGTCCATGGACCAGTACTGAGGCGCAGCATGCCAGCAATTGTGCCATACAAACAAGCAAAGCCCCATCTGCGGGATCCAGGCAGCACACAAAACCATGCCTCCTCCAGTCCGCAGAAAAACCTCTCTCCATGTAACTGGTCCCCAACCAGAAATGGTCCAGGAGAAAGGAAGAGAGCCACCATAACGTGGTATTCTCAGTTCCCAACCCATGGAATCAGCTGAAAAGGATGTCACAGATAATTGTATTAAAAGCTGCTGAGAGATCATGTTGTCCTGACTGAAGTAGTCACTGGTTTAGGCCAAGACTGAAGTCAGATTGCAGCCTTAATGACTACACCTTAAGGAGATGAATGTCTTTCAGTAATAATTTATCAGTTTGATGTAAACCCATCAATCAAGCAAACATCTTTAATAAAGTTGGATCATCTACTATTGTTAATCTAATTTATGCATTCATTTTCAGTTAATTTTAGCATTAGAAAGAGGTTGTCCTTCACTCCTCAGAAGAATATTATCTCAAATGCTGGCGTTTGTACTAAAATAATTACTTCAGAAAAACAAATGCTGTTTCAATTAAAAAAAATGCTGATGATGGGCTCTCTGTTCCTTTGTCAATAAGGATGTCTTGTTTTTCATGTATTTGTTTTTTATCGTCCTTCTTTATTCTAGCTGTTTTGCAGAGCTGTTTGACACCATCTCACCAATTACTGCAGAAGCTAAAATTAGTTTATTAATTGTTAATGTTTGCTATGATATTAGGGGAAAGGAGCTGTGATCTAAATAGTCTTTCCATTGAAGCTTCAAAGTTCTTTTTCGAAACTGTTCATCTAAAATATTAATGTATTCCAAACCCAAGCAGAAAAGCAAAAAAGAAAAATATTTTCATACTCATAGGCTTAAAAATTTTGTATTAAAAAGAAAAAAGGAATATGTGAAAATTATAATATTTCCTCCCATTATCCCTAAAGTGAGGAACAAGATGAACATCCTTCAACAGCATGCTTGCGACATAATTTTAGCTTATATCAACTTTGAGCCAGAAAGAGACTTCCAGTAACCATCCTTCCATACATAAATACTGAAACACTGAGGAAAGTAGCTGTGTTTACAACTCTCCACCAAAATGGAATGGATGATGGATAGGGAAAACAGATGGAGAAATTTGGGGCAAATATTGTTTGAATTGCAGTGGGCAATGAAAGAAACAAAAATGACTGTGTGTAGGAAGGTTTATGCCCAGTTTAACCTACTAAAATGAGAATTGAGTATGTCAGTAGAAATTCTCCCCCTTCTCCTCCTTCTCCTTCTCCTTCCAATGATCTCCACTCTCTTTTATTTTATCTGTTCTTGGGCTTTGGAGGTTTAGAAAGGCAAGCATCTGGGGTTCAAGAGACCTAACTAAAGGGTTTTCCCAGATTCTTCTCATTTTTCCCTGCTGTGCCTCTAAGATCCAGATTGCTGTTTACTTCTCCAAAAGATTGATGTAGATATCAGAAAGGTATCTGCAATGCTAACCTGAGCTAAAGACAGAATCTCGAAAGCTGTAATAGGAAATTCTCAGTCATCTTTATTGTGAATTAAATATATGGATGAGTTGACATGCAGTAGGTCCCATCAATTAAACTGTACCACTGGATGGGACCTTCTCTGTCATCACATCTGTCCTATGAATTATATCCCAGAGAGCTGTATGATACCTGTCCTGCCCATATTTAAGCAAACTTTAAGACCTGTCTTTTTCTTCAGGTCTTGGCTAGAGTAGGTGGCAGAGCCCTGATGGATTATTGGAAGACATTTGCTTTTTCATTTGGCTTTGGTATTCTATTCATATGGTTTGTGCTACTTTGCCTTAAAGTTATATTGTGTGCTCCCAGGATCGTGATAGAATCAGGCAGTTTACAAACAAACAAACAAACAAACAGTGATTGATGTTTTCCACAATTGTTCATACCTTCTTTGTAACTGATGGGAGATATCAAAATATGAGACAAAGACGTACTAATGGTAAGTTGCATTCTTCTATTTTGTCCCTTGTCCAGACATTAATTCACTTCCATTAGTTCTGCTTTGAACGTACAGTACCAGGATGGATGGTTGATTTGAGGTACACTATGAAAATAACATCGTGTACATTTATTAGATCAATGTTTGATCAGATTGCATTCAAATTTGAGATTCAGTAGGAGAAAATGAATTGATCTGATTCCAGTTTGGGATTGGAGGTCAATCCAATTTGACTGAAGACAGTTCAAGATTCAGTTCCTCAAAACCTGTGCCAATAGCCAGAGTGCTTCATGAGTAGAGCAGTTTTGCCAAAGCAATCAAATGACCATGCTGTCATGACACAAGTTTCACTTCATTTGTAATGCCTGATACACTATGATGCACATACAAGAGGAATGGACAAAACCATAGTTGTGGACTTCTCTGAGAGCAATCACTCTTGAATAGAAAATCTGAGGTATTTGTTTTTTAAATATGTAAAGATGGTATCATTTATCGAAACTAATTTTTTCAAGAGGAAAATCTGGAAGGATAATTTTAACAGAGAAATTGTGCAGAGTTGTTCATAAGATAGCTACAATATATAAAAAAATCACAGTTGATGCCACTTAAACTTCAAAATTTCAGTATGAGTTTATTGGTATCAGCCAAAAGACTTTGGCCAGAAAGTTTCTTAGTTCATCAGCAGTCTTTCTCCCCCCTTTTTATAGGTTTTATTATTTTTTTAAAAATTACATTCTTTAGAACTTACTAAACAACATGATGTTTGGGTTCACATATTTAATATTAACTTCTTCAATATAAATCAATTCAATACTGCACAATCCAGTATTTTTTCCTTGATCTTCCTTTCTTCCCCATATTTTTTCCTTTTCCCCTCATTAAACAATTACAATTCTTAGTACTATTGATATATACAAAATTAGATAAAGACATCTTCATCATATTATACTAATATTATAGAAATAATAATATCAATTCATAAGTCAATATCCTGCTTTTTGTGCTCTTATTAAAGTTTGATTTCCCATCAATATATGTCAGTTATGATTTTCTCAATATTAATTACATTTATATTGCTAAAAATTATTCATACCAATCCTTCTCCTATTTTCAAATTTCCCATATCAAAAGAAGAAAGAAAATTACTCTTTTAATTCTAAATCATATCTTCCATTATAAAAATCTAATTATATCTAAGGGTCATCCATTCTTTTAATTATATTCAAACAGGTATATTAAACAGATAGTGCCCCCTCTGATAGATCAAATCCTCTGTTTTTAAGTCTAACTCTCACTTTCTTTCTTTCAAGCAGCTTTTCAGACCAAGGGAATTAAATTGCCCAATATTTTTTTTTTTCTATTTTTGTGAAAGCTGCTTGGCATGAGAAAAACAATTTAAGTAGAGTATTTTTGGGGAGGAATTCTGCCCATGTCTGGGAGCTTTCCAGTTGTAGCTTCAATTTGGAGATTTGGTCCTTTATATCATCTAGGTTATTTTTATGGTTTCAGTTTATGTCCTCTTTGTGTGAAAGAATTGTTTGATGAATTTGCTATAGCATAGACAGTATTTCCTTCTGAAAGGTATTTATTTTTTCTTGAGGCATCATTCCTAGAAATCCTCTAGTATCACCAGTCTCAGTAAGAGTGGAGCAGAATTTCCTTTAGTTTTCTGGTATATAGTCTTTATAATCCAGTCCTAATAGCAATATTTTGTTGTAATCCTTTGTCTCAACTATCCTGGAAATTATCAGTCAGGCAAGGCTGTAATCCACAATGTTCCCAGTGTTCAAAATGTTTAACTTCCCTGCAGCTGGACGTATTCAAATGTCAAATTTTTCTTTCTCTCCCACTAGCTCTTGAGATTAAAAGTCCAAGCTTAGTAGGTATTTATAGTCCATGAAGATCAAGATGATAAATTTGCCAAAATATTTTCCTTTATTGCCAGCTGTTCTCCCTTAAGCTGAAAGTCTCCAAGCAGCCAAGGAGCTAGTTATAGTGCTGTACTCAAATCCATCACTAGATATCATTCAAAGTCCATTTTCCACTCTTAAAAGAAAGGGTTGATTTCTTATATTCTTATGTTTCACCTCAATAGTTTTTTTTCCAAAGAGAAAATCTTAACAATTATCTCAGTTCTCAGATTTATCAAAACTGTAACTTTGTATTATTTTCACTTCAGTATTGTGTACTTCTGTCACCCATAGAAAATTTTAAACCCCACTTCTGTTCACATCCAGAGGTTTTAAGCTTTTGGGGAGCCTTTGCCAGGAAATTCAATTGTAAAATAGCAAAGAAAGGATCAATATTCTCATCCAGTACAAAGGTGCTGTTTACGATGTGCTAATTAAACTTTTGTTCTTTGATTGTCAGCAGTTAATGGTTGGCCGCAGAGGTGTGGCCGGTCTTTCCCCTGCCAGTTTAGAGGGCTTTCCTTGGGTTGAATGGAGTGATTACCATCTTTCCATGATTGACAAGGCATCCCTTCTTCTTCATCGCCTCTTCGGGGTGACTTTAGGCCCTTTTCAGGACTCCCTGGAGGGTGAAATCGGGTGTGGAAGGCAGAGCTCTGCCTTCTTGCATTCCATCTTGCCGCAACACAAAACCGGAAGTCCTTTCTTCCCCCCTTTTAAATGAAGATCAGATGAAGAACGGATGATTATTTATTCAAACTTTGCACTTATTACTGAAGGAGGAAGTCTTTTAATCATGTGAATCTACTTTAGCTTGTTTGTTTTTTTAGTTTTTTGTATCCTGCCTTTATTATTTTTGTAAATAACTCAAAATGTGGAACATATCTGAAATAATTTCCTCCTCCTATTTTCTCCACAACAACCCTGTGAGGTGGGTTGGTCTGAGAGACAGTGACTGGCCCAAGGTCACCCAGCTGGCTTTCATGGCTGAAACAGAACTAGAATTCACAATCTCCCAGTTTCTAACTTGGTGCCTTAACCACTGGCTCTCTTGCCACTATAATTTCCATTTTGCTCCATTAAGTTAGAACTTATCAGGACTACTAAATGGTTTAAATAGGCCCATCAGAAGCCCCCTCCCATTAATTATGCAAAATGCCTAAGTGGGGAATTGTGCTGGGAGTTTAAGCAAAAGGAAACAGACTTTTTAATTACAAAGATGTTAAAGTCTTGAGCGTGTTTCCTAGTAGCTGGAATTGCTTAGCAACCTGCTGATACTCCTTCTGTTTGTTGACTGGCATGCTGATGCAGAGGACCCCACTGCACTGTCAGGGTTAAGCTGTCCTTATGCAGTTTATTGTGTGGTTTGCAGAAGCAACCTTGCTGGTGAGTTCTTGGAGCCCACATTGGTTGTTGACAATGTCATGAAGAAAAGAGCAGCAGAAAATACCCTTCCAGATGGAGCAGGTTCTGTTTTGAATTTCTTAATACTACGGTAAATATGCCCTTGAGAAATCGTGTTGCTCTGTTTGTTTACATGACATGAAGAAATTGGCTAGTTCACAGTTGTGGCACTGAATTTATCCTGTAGGGACAATGAACCAGAAGAGAATTTCCAGTATTGGTCCATGAAGTCTTGGGACTCAATTCTTACCCTGTCACTTCCACAAAGTCTGTGGTGGGAGAAGCAAGCAAGGGTGTATAAGCTCCCAATAGTATCTTGGTTCCTCTGATCAAAAGGAGTGGCCATTAAATGCCACTTCCTGCTTCTTATTAATTTCTGGAATTTAAGGATGTCAACACCCTCCAAATATAAGATGGTTCTTCCACAAAAGACCTTCAAAGCTGTCTGTTTCAATTCATCATCTTTCTTCACTTCAGAAAGCTGTTCACTGGTCACCTAGCTTGGTTTTGATTTGGGTTGATCAGGTTAAAACTGATGCCCATCCCTAGAAGCAAGTGCTTGTTTATAAGAAATGAGGAACCCTCTGAAATAGGAAGGGGTGAAAGAGAATGACTAGTCACTCTAATTAACCATGGCTGAGAGTGGATTTGAACCAGGGTTCCACCACTACTAGTCCAGCACCTTAACCATCACACCACATATATAAGGCATCCCTCTTATCTATGGATTCTTATTGATCCAGCTTTTCCTCATTTCTTATTTACAAAATGAGTGCATAAGCACATTTCTGACACCTGTTTTTTGTGACTCTTGTATATGCTGCACTCTCAATCAGGCAATCTGTTTGTGTTTTCCCTTTGTTGCACTTATAATGGAATGAAGGATCTGGGAAATTACCATAGTGCCATCGATCCACAAAAAGGCCAGTAGATGTGCAGAAAAAAGAGTGTTCAAATTCTCTTTATAGCGGGGCACAAAGTAATTATGTCAGTAGCACCGGACACTCTAGGGAAGCCCTTAACTACAAACACACAGCTGTTGTCTGCTCATTCAATAGGTGTGTACATGCCATTTTATGCTTTGTTCTCAGTTTGGATTCCTAGTTGGATGCTCTTGCATTTGTTCTTGCCAGCCAACAGTTCCACACAACCAATTTTTGACAAAAGCCAGAAAGCTAATAAGTGGAAATCCAATGCCAACTTCAGAAAACAATGCAAAGTGCCAGTGCTTCATTTTCAGATGCATAGAGACAGTGCTTGCCAAAATGAAAAGAGTAGAAATGTAAGCAAATGGAAATAACTGGGGTGGCACTTCCTTTGGGAGAAGAAAAGAAGGGAGGTAGAGAAACATATGAGGATAAAAATGAAAGAGGAGAGATACGGTCTGGCAGAAATTTTTTTGGACAAGTGATCCTGCTTACTTTATAAACAGAATATAGTACCTGACACCAAGTTCACACCACTGAGGAAATATTTTCTTTCAAAGAGATGTGCTGCTGTCAAATTGTAATAGTTAACCAGCTGCCATTGGCTAAGATGTTTCCTTGAGATTTTCAACTTGCAGACTATGGTATCTCCATTGACTTTATCAGGGTTGCAGCTAAGGACCATTTGTTATGAATCTGGGATGCCAATTTGACTTGCTTACAGTACTTGGTTTATTGTGAGCCAGAAGGTCTATGACCTGCTGGCAGTTCATAGTGGATTATCTTATAGATATTTCCTGTTCTGAAAGAGGCAGAGCAATGGGAACAGCAGAGAGAACAAAGAAGCATTCTGAAGCTAGTCATCAATTGATTGATGGGAACCAGACCTATTGGTCAACAATAGGTCTGTCAGCTTTCCCTTCCTGAGCAATAAATAAAGTGGCATCAGGGGCTCTGGAGGGAGAAGAAATTTATGAAATAATCTCTCTTTCTATCCTTGGGATGAATGAAACTCCTAGACCAGGGGTCCCCAATCTGTGGGCTGAACCCCACTACCAGGCCATGGCCTCTTGGCCACCGGGCCACGTGAAGAGATGGCCAGGGCACATGTGTGTGTGTGTGTGTGTGTGTGTGTGTGTGTGTGTGTGTGTGTGCACTCAGCCCCCACTTGTACTAGCGCTGCTGTGAGTGTCCCTCAGCACTAGCGCTGCCCTGAGCATCCCGCTGGTGCTAGCACTGCCCAGCCCTGAGTGTCCTACTGGCACTAGTGCTGCCTCGAGCATCCCACTAGCCTTAGTGCTGCCCCACCCCGAGCATCCCACTGGTGCTAGCTCTGCCACACTCCAAGCATCCTGTCAGCACTAGTGCCGCCCCAAGCGTTCTCCTGGCACTAGCGCCACCCCGCACCAAGCATCCCACCGGCACTAGCACCACCCCATTTGTGGCACTCATGCTTGCGTGGCCCTGTTTGCATGTGCATGCGCATGTACACATAATGGTGCCTGCCTTCCTTTCTGGGCCACCAGACCAAAAAGGTTGGGGACTTTAATCTGCATTTAAGTTAATTCTATGAATATACTCTTTTCAAAGGATTGTAGAATCTTCCATCCTAAATCTCTTAGGTCTGTCAAGTTTATGTAAGGCATGTCTTTATTTGGCAGGTGACGCAATATGGGTAACTGTCATTGACCCATCTAAGCTAAACGTATTTAAGGGCTGGCAAAAAAATAAAGCCCTAGCAAAGACAATATACTGTATAGGGATAGTAGGCAACAGCTGCTTCTTTCCACAGTTCTTTTGGTTTTGTATGGACAAATTAAGTGTTGCAGTGGTTAGGATGCAATACTGTAGGCAACTTCTGCTGATTGCTCGCTGCTGGCTTGCCAGCAGTTTGGCAGTTCGATTCTGAGCGGCTCAAAGTTGACTCAGCCTTCCGTCCTTCCACGGTCAGTAAAATGGGGACCCAGATTGTTGGGGGGCAATATGCTGACTCTGAAAACTGCTTAGAAATGGCTGTTAAGCACTGTGAAGCGGTATATGTCTAAGTGCTATTGCTATTGCTAAAATTCCCTAAATAACATATTCTTTTCCCCTGCCTTCTCAAGTAAAAGCTGATGTCTACTAATGTGCAAAAATAGTACAGAGCAAATTAGGAGGTAAAACAGAAAAAAATTAAAATGGAATGAATATTATTGAGATCCTATGAAGAGGATCACAATAGAACTTTTATTTATGTGTTTAGTTTTGGTACAAGAACTGAATCACAACATTCAGTAAAATGAGCACTTTATGTATTTGGGAATAATATGTATTATTATTTATTAAACAAATTTATACAGCTGCCTTTCCACTAAAGGAACTCTGGATGGCGAATTTTGATTATCATTTGGGTCTGATTCATTTACTGGGGGAGGCAGTTTGCCTGAAAGTGTAAACCAAATATATTTGCTCCATCCCTAATCAGCCTAAGCTATGTTGGACATCCACTGTATTTGACATGCTGGCAAAACTCTGTTGGCTGGCATTCTGTTGTGGCTGGCACAGGCTGGGATCTAAAGGAGGAATGGACAATGGATGTCAATATAAATGCAGTTAGTAAAATATTATTGATTGTTTCTATGTACCCACGTACTAGAGATCCTTTCCTGATCTGCTGCGATAGACACCAGCGGCAGGAAAGGTGAGCGAAAATCCGTGCTGTACGAGAAGGTTTATACTACAGAGCATTATCCTCTAGGACCGGTTATGAAATATTGCACTAACCAATTGAGGAAGAGCTATTTATATATAAGGAGTGGTTACATAGGCTGAGGGATGGTTACACAGTTTAGATCAGGGGTAGGCAACCTTGGCTCCTTTATGACTCATGGACTTCAACTCCCAGAATTCCTGAGCCAGCCATGCTTGCTCAGGAATTCTGGGAGTTGAAGTCCATGAGTCATAAAAGAGCCAAGGTTGCCTATCCCTGGTTTAGATCAATGCAAGGAATGCTCACACAATTTAAATCAAAACAGAAATGTTGTTATAGCTCTGATTGGTTCTGAGAGGGAAAATGGGAAGAGAATAGCTTGGCCAAGCAAAATTTTTGTGTGGTCAAAGATACAGTTCTTTCATAGTTTGTCATTCATCTTCCCCTTTTCTGTATCCTGGTCTCCTTTCTTTAATCATGCAGGTTGCTTCATGAAATTGACTTAGTGATCCCATTAAAGTGGAAGAACAGTCTTTTGCCACCATGTCTTCGCTTCTCTCTGAATAGTGAGACAACCTAGATCCAAAGAGTAAGAGTTTGAACTCAGTTTTCATTTTGTGACAAAATCCCCTTTTGAAAGTGATAGCCTTAATAGTCATCTGCAAAAGATGGGGGAATAGCCTTGGAAAACCCAGGATATTTTTAGCCTCAATTTCTGCTTTCTACATTCCAGTTATTTTAAAATAGTAATAACTAACCAACAATCCCCTTCCACCGCATAACTGTAAAAATAAATTGAAATGAAAAATATTTATATACTAAGTGAGCTGTTTGTAAACACTCATGTCCTCAAATAACTATCTTCCATGCTTATTTGTAGCACTGGAGTACTGGGGTGAAAAAATCCTTCCACGTAATGAGGTCCGTAATTATAGGGAGCTTTGCAATCCCGATAGCTCTATTTTAGCAGATTCCAAACTTTGTCAATTCTTCAATACGTACTTTGTTTCATTTTTGCGATGTTCAATTTTGTACAATGTGCTAGGGAACATTTATCAAATTCCTTGTTATATATTTGCCTGTTAAACCACCCATGGACAAACCACATTACAGCTGGGTCCAAGCAGCTGTGTTAGCTAATGCATATAAACACTCAGATAAATCAAATGTAAACAACGTGTCACCTACACAGTCATTTTGATGCATTTTCCCATAAGGATAATCATTCTGCAAGAATCCATCTCACGATAGTATTAAAAAGCGATCAGCTTATCAAAATACTTATGAATGGAGAGTTCCTTAGACTTATTCAGAACAATGTTCTGATTTCACAGTGTTCTTTCAGATGGCTAAGCCAAGTACTACAGGGATGTTCAGTTATTGGTATCTTTTACCATATTGCCTGCTAGGCAACCTTGGCTCTTTTGTGACTTGTGGACTTCAACTCTCATGCTGGCTCAGGAATTCTGGGAGTTGAAGTCCATGAGTCATAAAAGAGCCAAGGTTGCCTACTCCTGCACTAGGCCAAAAGTAACACTATAGCCCTGTAACAGAGCACATGCTTTGTATATATAGAAAAGTGTTGGTTTAATCCTCCCTATCTGTAGGTAGGGCTGATCCCTTGTTTCTGAAATTTTTTTTTTCATTTATGCATCACATATATTCTATATGAGCCTTCCCCAATCAATAGATGGATTGATGCTAATTATTAACTGAACATGCAGCTGCTTATGGAGGTGGGGAATTCTGAATGTTACATTCTAAAGGAACCAAGTCCAGGGAGATGCATATATTTAAGGCTGTATCTGCACATGCATCTATACTTACAAAATACTTTTAATTTATTCTGGGGCAAAGGTTCATGATTGTCTTTCCAGCACAATCTTGGGATTCTGTGCAATGGTGAGATTCAAATATGTGAACAACCAGTTCTCTGTGTGGATGCTGCTTCCGGAAGTCCATTTTGGGCCTGGGCAACAAAAAAATTAGCTACCGGTTCTGCCAAAGTGGTGCGAATTGGCTGAACCCCACCACTGATTCTATGTAAAATATTATTATTTTTTTCTCTGGAATGCTTTTTTTTTTACATAAAATGAATGCTTTGATATATAATGTGTGGCTTAGCTCATTTTTCAAGAATGATCTATGACTGTGTATATTGTTAGAATTCTTTGTCAAAGATTTACTTCTTATTCATAGAAATCTTTTGGGCTCAGTATTTCCTGTCCATAAAATGGAAAATTGTTCCTAGAATGGTGTACACTGTGTGTGCACTGATACTAACCTGCATTTGGTACTACAGGTAGTCCTTGACTTACGACCACAGCTGAACCCAACATTTCTATTGGTAAGCAAGGCAGTTGTTAAGTGAGTTACATGCCTCATTTTGCAACCCTTTTTTAATGTCCTTTACGACAATTGTTAAGTGAATCATGCAGTTATTAAGTGAATCTGGTTTCCTTTATTGACTTTGCTTGTTGGAAGCTAGCTGGGAAGGTTGCAGATAGTGATCACATGATCCCAGGACAGGGCACTGGTCATGAATACAAATTTTGATCATGTGACCATGGAGTTGCACTAACGGTCGTAACTGTATGAAAAATGGTCATAAATCACTTTTTTTCCCCAGTGCTGTTGTAACTTTGAGTGTTCACTAAATGAATGGTGGTAAGTTGAGGACTGCCTGTATAATGTTTTATTTCAAATGTTCACATTCTCAGAAGGACTAGTTTGTCGCAGAGAAGGTATAAGTACTGCAATAAACCTTAGAGCAGTGTTTCTCAACCTTGACAATTTTAAGGCATGTGGACTTCAACTCCCAGAATTCTACAGCCAGCGTTGCTGGCTGTGGAATTCTGGGAGTTAAAGTCCACATGCCTTAAAATTGTCAAGGTTGAGAAACACTGCCTTAGAGGGACATAGAATTCCTGTGGAAATGTTAGCCTCTCAATTCTCTCTTCCATCCTTTAGTACTGTATTCCGTTTGCAGATGCTGGCCAGTTACCAGATTGTGTTTATCTGCAGAATTAAAAAGCTTTCTCGTTTCTGTGTGGAGGGCAGGCTTAGGTGAAAATTGTACCCTGCAATCTTCTTTCTCCATATGTACACCCAGTGGAGGCATCCGAAAGACCAGTGTCATGCAGATGTGAAATTAAAATGCAAAAAATCTGCATTCATCACGTAATAGGGAACCAGGGTCAACCAAATGTCAAATTATGATTGTATGCATTTGTATTTGATAAAGCAAGCTTGCAATTTATATGCAAATGAGGTGTGGCTCTTGATCTCTAGCATACAGTCAGCACAGTCGTTAGTATCAGCAAGTCTGGGTGCCTGCTTGCCTGCCTGCTTATGTCCCTTCATTTTATTCTTTCCAACCCAACAGAATATTAGAAATAAATCATATATAGATGCTCAGAGTTCTGTCTATTTAGCTGACTTGCTGTCTGACAGCAAGATAACACACCAAACTTAACAGAACGGGACTGGCTCTGGTAGGATGGGAAAAGCTGATAAAACAAAGGCCAAGTTAAAAAAAAAACCCAGAGCATAGCTATCTGTAGACTATGAAAATCCAGAAATAACTTCCTAGTGCATCCCTACAGGAAAGGCAGTTGGCCATTGACTCAGAGTGCTGTTGCTTGGTTTACTCTCAGTCCCTCTTCATCCTCCTTTTGGGTCATGTGACCCAGAGCAGAGTATATGTGGCCAGCATTGTGCTTTTTTTTTTTTTAAGCAGGATCAGATTCTTCTTTTATTTACAACAGGGTGAACAGGTGAGTCGTGAATGAACAATCAGGGAAAGTTCAGTTGATTGTGCTATCCTTGAGCAGAGTAGTTGCATGCAAAAGGAAAGAGGATCATTTTTTCATATAGGTTCCTGACTTTCCTCTTGTTTCATAAAAGAGCAGAGAAATCCATTGCATTAATAATAACATCACCGCTATCAGACTTAGTCATCTAGAGATCTAGAAGTGTTTATCTGCCCCAGTACTTTCAGCACTGCTGAAATGAAGGAGAGCCAGAAGGAATGGCTTGCACTGAATCATCTTGATCTGGATGAGATGATCCCGGTCTCTAGAAATCTCTTCTAGAATAAATGATGTATGTCTCACAGAGTCAGCAGGAAGGCCAACCTCAGCATGAGAACTTGGAGAAAAATATGAAGGTAAGAGCCATTTTATTTTGTTGTTGTTGTTTGGGGAGGTTTAAACTCTTGAGCTTGGGAGATATTTCTCATATACATTGGGAACATATGATGGGACTATCAGGTAAGTAAAGTTCAAAGAAATATGGAGATGATGGATTGACACATCAAGGAAATCAATTAGACTTCTTATGCCTGTCCCTTATTTTAGTTTTCCTTAACCCCAAATAAGAATGATGACTTTGTCTATTTGCCCACTGGTTTGTTGGTTCTGTTATCAAGGTTAGCAATAACATTTCACTCATCTATGGTTTGATTGTGAATGAGTGGTATTCTTTCTCTGCCTTCCAGATTTCTTGTCTATTCAAATGTCAATCTAAAGTGCTTATAGCTTGTACTGGACGGTTAAGATCCCCTGATCTGAGGAAAGTGAACTCAGTCTGGATTTCAGCATAACCATTCTGAAAATACCACTGTCAAAAGTCATTGCCTAGTAGCTTATGAAATCAATGCAGTCTATAGATATATTAACATCAGAGTCCAGTAGTGCAGAACTACATGGTGCCACCACAATCATGGGGCAATCAAAACAAGTCATCTGTCCAACACAGCTATCTTCTTCTGAGCCTTCTTTTCTTTATCAGGCAAGAAAACACTTATCATTGGTTCCTTTCTAATTTCCTTTTGAAATTCAGATTTGCAACAATTCTTCTGTTGCAGAGGTTGATCGTGCAAAGATATTACATCCATGGAGAGTGTTGGTTCCTAGAGAGTTTTGTGGTGAGCACAATCTTCAGCCTTGTGAAGTACGCCAGACAGGAAGCATGCTCAAATGAACTAATTCTACTTTATTGGAAGATGACAGTTAACAGAATCTTGCAAATCTGAAACTATATTTCCCCCCTTTGTCTTTATAGCTCAAGAAACTAAGGAGAGCTCCTTCTGAGATGTTTGCTACATCCATGTGGGCTAAGTTGCCTGTTATCCAACCTTTCCTTTGGCTGCGGCTCCCACATATCATTCTACACTGGAGGAAATGAAAAAAAAAAAAGAGATGCTGCACTTGAAAGTATTCAATGTAAAAAAAACAACAAAATCCTTACTGTCTTTTGTTAAGAGATTATTCAATATA